>NC_056746.1:173267804-173457804 GCF_019279795.1 Protopterus annectens
GACAGCAACCGACGCAGGACCCTTGACTTTGTTAATCAGGCTGACTGAGGGCAACCTGCCAGCAGATTACCCAAATGTAATGACTGCAACAGTCAAACACAAAGAACATCTATTTAGCTATACCTGGCCAAAGCTTTTGACAGTATCCCTCATGCTTTGATACTGAAAAATTAGACAAACGTAATGTTGTCCACTGGATTACCATTTGGATATCCAACAGATCCCATGTTGTAAAAGTTGCTGGTATGGTCTTTGAATGTAATATTGCAGCTACTGGGTACCACAGGCATCAGGGCTAGGCCCTCTCCTGTTTAGCATTTATTTTGTAGTCATCCAAGCCAATATTTTAGAAGTGAGGCTGACCAAGATTACTGATGACTGCAATGTTAACCACTGACACTATACATCCCCTGCAAGGGCTGGAATATACACATAGCTGATAAGCTGAAAATGGTCTCAGTTTGAATGCAGACTAGTACAGCACAGTAGTGTTTAGCAAAAAAACAAATGTGCTCCTACTTTGTGTGTTATGAATAGTACTCCTCTTCAGACAGTTAAGGTTATAGGAGACTTTGGTACTTAAGTAGGCAGTTCTTTCTCACCTGATCATCATGTTTTCACTATAGTTAGGAAATCCTATCTAGCTTAGTTAATTTCCAACAGAATATCTTCAAGATCCACAGAAGGCACCTCACCTCTGCACTCTTCTTTTATCAGACACACATTCTTGACAGTGCCTCATCAGGCATGTACAAATCTATGAATCACTCAGATGGAAAAGTCATGACAATTTCTAAAGAAGAAAATTAAAAGCCTTAAATCCTTCAAACTATCCCCATAGATTAGCATAACTCTCCTTATTGTGAATAGCCTACATACTGCTCTGCGGTTACCTGTATCTCACTTTCCTATTCCTTTTTGACTTCTTTGACCTCTATTTCTTTGTAAAAGTACTGGCTGTACAAACATCCACAAATGGAACCAAAATCTATACCAACAAATAAATAAGACTCTCTGGAAGCATGGGTTCTAACTCAAAATATCCACAGCCTGTGGAGTAAATTGCCAGTACATGCCAATGTACTACTTTGGCTACTTTTAAGGTTAGTCTTGAGAACTGGATGCGTAAATACAATTTTACATCTGATTATCACATATGACCCTGCTCAGTTTAGGGGGTGGGCTCTATTAAGTGCATTTAAAAGGTGGAAATAACTTTTAATTGTGTCTTCTTAAAGGTACTTATGGTTAGGCATTCTATGTTTCCCTGTGATCACTTGCCTAGTACTGTTCCCATGTTCTTTTGCAAAGAGGTTCACAGCATGTACAGCAGACAGGCATGGCAACATGACAGAAGACAGCTTAGAATTAGAAGGAAAGGTCTCATACATATGCAAGGAACAAACAGATTTATTGCTAAACCCCAATGAAAAGTGTAGAAACCCCAATGAAAAGTGTAGAAGATAGATGTACAACTGCATATACAGAAGACAAGGAAACATATCTAAATGTTATATGCAGCCTTTCCTTCATATGACTGTAAGCAGTTTACCTGGAAAGAGGTATTTTAAAAGTCATTAGCATGCAATTAAGATGAACAGCTTGCAATACTCCAAGCGCTGCAATGATTGTGGAGAATGGAATGTATCCTCAGGCCACATGGTGTAGTTACGTCTATAACAAAGAGATTTTACACATGTACTGCTAAAACATTTAAACATTCTCACAGAAATGTCTACATCTCAAGCAGTACATGTAAGGGTATTGCATAAATCAGGGATCAGAACTAAAGCTGCCTTCCACACTTGCAACATCTAAAAAAAATCCATGAAATGGAGAGAGCATATCCACCAAAAATAGCAAAATGACAGCAACAAATTGTTGCAGCATAGCACATGGAAATGACCTCTGTATTTATGAATAGAAGTATTGGAAGGTTGAAGCGATTTGTAAAAGATTGCCAAAATATCAAACACAGAGGAGGAAGGGAAAAACTCACCACTAATATTCTGCGATGTGGAAACTGGAGGCTAATAACAAGGGGAATAACAGCAAGAGATACATACAACCAGAGCTGCAACAAAAACATAGCACATGTATAACAACATTTAGCACTTGTAAATTGTTCATTATTTTTACATTGGTTTTAAAAATGTTAAGACTTACACAACTTTCTTTAAGGCACTTTTGATTTCTTCAGACTGCCTGAGAGTGTCCTGGGGTTGTGTCATGCAGTCTTCAGTAGGGGCTGCAGAGAAGGCTGCTTTTCAATATCTGTCTGGCTATTGACCATGATGTTCAAATATAGTGTTACACTAAGCCCCACAAGGAAATGGCGGGTCTATATTATAAGATCGGCGGTTGAAAATATCGAACACCATATGGTCGATATCTTCAAACATCGAACTTAGAAAAACAACAAAAAAAAGAAAAAAGTACCTTAATGGGTTTAAGCAGGGGGGCAAACCCCCCTACACCCCCTGCTACTTAAATATACCAACTCCGAGACTGCACTACATTGCAGTAAATGGAAATCTCCCCTTACAGAGATTTCCATTTATACATTCGATGTGCGCTTTCGCTATTCTCATCTCAACAATATCAGCTTCAATATTGTCGGCTTTCGAGAATATAATACAGACCCGGAAATGGCTTATCATGACTGAATAAGATAGGCATTGTATTTACGCAGGATGGATCTGACTGCCTAAGTCAGTAAGTGGGCCACCTTCCATCAAATAAAAAAAAAATAATAAAAGTACTAGGACCAAACAGGGTGATAAAGCAAAAACAAGGGTTCTGTTCTGAGGGGAAGTTAAAATGTTTTTTGTTTTTAAACACAAAATAAAATATGAACCTTAGTTTATTTATACCAGATCTCTATGGTCTTCCACTTGTTTCTATATCCCCACAAAACAAAAGCCAATAATTTTATAAGAATTAATAAATAGAAAACTAACAGCCTTATACATTTTAAAACCTGGAAAAAAAAACTAATTGAAGGTAAAAGGAAAGAAATACCCCTGATTTACAAGAAGTCACATGATGAAAAGCACACACCAACCACAAACTGATATAAAAAGCCATACAGAAGCCAGTAAGACCCACAACCGATTTATTGATTGAGCGCTTTCATCTCACAATAGAAACTTCATCAGAATACCATCGTAACAAAAACCTCAAATTTTATACATTGTCTTAATTACATAAAATAACATCACTTCCTATATACAAAAAGTGAACTCATACAAAAATACAAATAACTACTTAAAATTACTACATGACATCATCCTGTATAAAACACTTTAATTCTGCTTTAAGTTTTAAAACAGAACTAATAGAAATTGCACTGTTAAGTCCTGGTGCCTCAGAGGCATTAGTTCTCATTTGCCATCTGAGCTCCTTCAGTTTTAGATATTCATTCAGGGGTCCCCCCTCTCATCCAAAGTGACTTGCTCAATGACAGTGAACCTGAAACTGTGTCCTGGATGCAAGCCAATATTTGCAGACAGGGCATTTTTTGTTTCATTCCTACCAATGTCATAATAATGTTGGTAGATTCTAGTTCTCAGTGCATTGATGTTTTTTTCATATGTAAAAACATGGACACAGGGAGCACTTAGCTTAATATATAACTCCCTAACTGCTGCAAGTGAACTTGTTTCGTATTATATATCCACCATAATTGGGTACATATACCTTCTTGCCTTCCAGGATATATTTGCATTGCATGCAGAATCCGTATTTTACCATGCCACGAGTGAGCTTGATTCGTATTATATATCCACCATAATTGGATATATATACCTCCTTGCCTTCCAGGATATATCAGCATTGCATGCAAAATCCACATTTTACCATGTCCCCGTCCTTGCATTCGTCTTTCTATAGGTTTCCATCATATTTTTTATGCTGGTGTCTTTTTTATAGACAATTTTAGGGAATGTTCTTACCAAATCAAGATATTCTGGGTTCACACTGAATATATGCCAATCGTGTGTTAAAATCCTTTTAATATTGTAGAACTGGTTGTTAAATCTAAATGTACCTGATTTGTTGAAGTGTTTCCCTTCACTGTGTACAACCACTTCTTTACTACTCTGTGCTTTCCGTAACAGAGGAATAAAATGTCCATTCTCTCTCTTTGTTGTAACTTCCTTCAATATCCCATCCACAAATGTTTCTGGGTATCCTCTCTTTGTCAGCATGTTTTTTAATATATTCAACTGATGTACAAATTCATCATGTTCTGATAATATTCTTGCTGTCCTAACACCTTGCTCTTTTACTAGGGATTTTTTCTGTGACAGTGGATGGCAACTATCGAAGTGCAGGAGGGTGTTGGAATATGTGGGTTTTCTGAAAACATTAGACGTAAATTGTTTGATGTTCCCGTTTTTTGTAGTGTGATGTCCAAGTAATGGGTGGTATCCTATGTAATAGTGCTCGTGAATTCCAGAAATTCATTGCTCTGCTCTATAAATTCCAGGAAATTATGCAATTCCCCCTCACTTCCTTTCCAGAAAACAATGATGTCGTCCAAGAAACGACCACAAAATGTCCAATAATCAGTAAATACACTTTTAAACACAATTTCCTTCTCCTAAAATGCCAAGACAATATTGGCGAATATGGGGGCACATGCTGCCCCCATTGCTACCTCCTGCACTGTCAAAAAAGTTGGCCTTCAAAAAATAATAATGTTTGTATCTAAGACCAACTCCATCAAAGTCCTAAGGGTGAGAATGCGTCCATGGCTAATATTAGAATACTGGCACAGGAAGCTATAAAACCACTCAATGCCCATATTGTGTGGAATAGCTGAAAATAAATCTCTTATATCAATGGTGGTGAAGATTAAATCATCACAGTATTTGTCATTGGTTATTTTACCTAAGCAATCCCAGGAATCCTTTAAAATCCATGGACAGTCTTTTGAGTTCATTTTTTAGCTAACTATCAATAAACGTAGCTATAGGATATGTTTTTGAAGCTCTTGCATCCACTATAGGTCGAAGAGGGGGGTCCCAAAGGTCCTTGTGGATCTTCGGGACTCCAAAAATTGTGGGCATTTTTGGATGCTTTACCACCATGTATGAATGTTCCTCAGGTGTAATCTCATGGTTCAGTACTAACTCTTCCAAAGTCAAGACAACTTTCCTATAGGAGATGTTTTTCTCGTTAACAATTATTTCATCATAGGTATCGGTGTATAGTATGGTTAGCATCTTATTTACATAGCTATTTTGGTTCATGATGACTAGGCCCCCTCCCTTATTGGGCTTCATTGCCCTGATGTCATCATTACCACAAATGTCTTTTAACATATCCATTTCTTCCTTTGTGATGTTATATATCTCCCCTCTACCATTTCTCTTAAAATTCATCATATTCCTTATATCATTTTCACACATTTTTTCAAATATTTGAACAGTGGGTTGTAATGAGGGGTTAAATACACTTGTTTTCTTACATATATTCCTTCCTTCTGTTGTCACTTTTGTGCCTTTAAAATAAAAATCCAAATTAAGCTTCCTAGTGTAAAGCTTTAAATCAATAAGAGCTTCATCAAAAGTGGCATTTTTGTTAGGCACAAAGGACAGGCCTTTTTCAAACACATCTGCTGTTTGCTCACTTATATCTACATTACTGTAATTGTATATTTTAAAGTCACAGTTTCTGTTACAAATAATCTTATAGGGTATCACTTCAGCTATCTGTTCTTGTTCTGTGTGTAATTAATTTTCGACCCCCCCCCCCAAGCCCTCATGTTGTTGTATTGGTTCTGGGTGTGTGGGTAACACCCCCCCCCAGTTCCTCAGTCGCTTGGACCGCCTCGGGGGGGGGGGTATTCTAAAGGGTCTTGTGTATAAGCACTATCTTGTATTTCTACTTCTTGGGGTTCAAATACCTCCTGGCTAGTACTTATAACATCTCTCCCATTTCTTATCTGTCCTAAAGGGGGTAAAGGGTATGCTTTCCCTTCCCTATACTCCCTTTCATCCCTTGCCAGTTTACAGTTCGTACAATCTTTAATATCATTCAATGGTATTCCGATGAAGTTTCTATTGTGAGACGAAAGCACTCAATCAAATCGGTTGTGGATCATACTGGCTTCTAACTGGCTTTTTATAAGAAGTCACATGATCTATTGCATCCCATACTTTACGATGCAAAACAATCCTATTGATACTTACATTAAGGTGCTACAGTATACCTCTTAGCACTCTGTTTTATTCATTAGAGCCAATGTCCTTCTATTTCATACTCTCTGGTTATAAACTGTTAATAGCCTCAGTGATTAAACTACATGGTCTCTCTATAGCAGTGGCAATGGCTGAAATATCTAAACATTTACTTACCCTTGGCTTATGTCACCCACTGTCCCATACCACACAGCACTAGCACAGCCAAACAGCAATATCAGCAGCATGCAACAGGTGGCTCTCTGAACGCGAGTGAATCGACTGCGAGGGGGGCGATCCCATAATGACAACCAGATATGTTTCTCTGAAAAGCCTCTCTGCAGCTCTGCAATGAAGATTCGGGAAAACTTCTTCAGCTCCTCATCAGCTATGTGGAAAGAAAACAGAAGAAAATAGTCAAAGCTACGCATGTACTGAAACCATTTGTTCATACTACCAAGGGCTAAAGAATGCAGCAACATATGTATTACTTCAGTAAATGCAGCAAAGGGATGTAAATACGCTGTGCATAAGATCACCGTTAACTCAGATTCCTGTATTAAATTCATGACAGTTTTTGTACTTTCTGTTAATAATTCATAAAGCTATAGCACGTTAGAGGTATGCAGTGAGTATTTGGATCCAGCCAAAGTGCCTCCAACAACTAAGAAGTGACACTATACTTGTAGCATATATTATGAAATTGTTATCAAATGCTAACTTACAAAATGAACCTTTCTAGCATATTTTTCATTTACCTTTTCTGATCATACCCTGCATTCTTACTGTAAGGACGACAGTATGAGAGAGACTTCCATAGTCAGCTATACCATTATTCAGCCTTCATCATTACTCCAAGTGTTCACTGAAGAATCAGGCTGCGGATACTCTGCTCTCATCATATAATTTATTAATATCAGAGCCAGAGAGGAACCATAATGACAAGCAGGACAGAAAGGTCCATAACTATTAGGAATGCTGCATAGGCACTAGCATAGTCATGCCCGGTGATCATCTCTAATAGTCTCAGGAACTAAACTACTCTGTTGAGATAAGGCAGAAATAGTGATAACATGTTAACCAGGGATAGATGTGCACAAACTTAATAGTACCAGGGCTGGAGGAATGTAGGTAAACTGTGGGCATCTTAAAGAAAATGTAATTACCAGAAAAGTTGTAGATTAATGAAATAGGCTACCAGCTAACATGACATGAGGAATTAAAAAAATCGAAACAAACAGAATCAGTCCCACCTGTATAAAATAAATGTATGACAGCTTAAAAATTTCTAAAAATCCAATTGGCTTCATAGAGATACATTTTACAAATGCTAGCAATATTAATTATAATTAATTCACTTTTTGTCAGTGTGTGTGGTCTTATGTTTTAGAAACAGGTATTACCAGGTTATCCATATGCTGTGACTAGATGAAGAGTGAGAAAAGTTGTAACAATGTTGTCTGGGATATAAACCTGTATGCATACACAGGAACTCTGAAAATGTTCTATCAGAAATGAAAAGGAGTTATGGGGGGTCATTATACATTACAGTAATACTTAGACCATTGAAGTGCTCATGTACCCGACACATCTGACTGACTGTATGCATGCATCTGAAATACTATTATCAGTTTCCATCCATCCCTACTTATCAGTCCCAGAATGTTATCTGTCAGGTCTGCACTGTATTGCTAAAAAATGAAGAATGCTGCTTCAAAAAGTCTTTTTACTCGCTCCAGAATTTATAAATTCCACACTGTGAATGAAATGGATCTGAGACACTGAATGTAATATTTTCTTTACATTTACTTTTAGAAGAAAAGGGCAACACAGCAATTTTATGAAATTAATTAGAACAGATAGTATGCAGGCCCTAGTGGTGCACGTTAGACCTTATTAAACACAATATCTGGTGCATACATGTGTAAACACGCAGTCAGATGCATATTACATAACAGCAAATGAGGAACATCATATGAAGGAACAACAAATGTTATTTTCCAAACATATTAACATACTGAACACATTTTCATAGAAGTGAACACTTCAAAATACAGCCTTGCTCTTGTACAAACAAAACAGAACAGGTTTTAAAATATGACCATACTGTGACTGGCTATGACAGCACTATAAGACAATGCATGATTCTGCACTGTAAATGGGCTAGTGTGGTCTGTTTATTTCTCAGGTTATATATTCTTACCAGTGTAACTCAAAATCTCAATATGGAATGGAGGGGTAAGAATGATAAAATCATGCCTGGCCTTGGCATGTTGCTGTGACAGGGCCTGATCTGTTGGTTTTAAAATACAGTATTACTTTGTCATTCCTGAACCAGTTTCAGGGCAGAATTGCCCTCCTCTGTGTAAAGTTTGAGCTTTTTAGATTTGGGATTCCTCCATTCATGCAAGCTTGATTTGGATTATATAATATTATGCTTTCTAAGAAAAGAAGCGTGGTTTTGTAGCACTTAATTGGACTTCTCATCCTCATCTTGCATACTGTACAACTCTGAACAAGTCATTTAAAAAGGTAAAGCACCTGGGATGCCCCTCAAAAAGAGATGAGTGCATTCAGTTAGCTTAGATTTGATAAACTAAACAAGAAGTTATGTACTCACCATAACGTTCCATCTGAGTAGATAAACTTCATTTGGCAGCAACCTATGGGTCTTCGGATCCATATCGGATCCGAGCCGGCAGTTTCCAACAGCAGAGATCCAAGCTCTAAGCTCCTCCCCTACCCATAATCCCCTGCCAACCCTACCTGACCTCAGATCGAGTTTGCCCAATGCAAAACCTGCACCAAAAACCAGCCTATGGTTTGACCTCGATACAATCGGAGGACAACATAGTAATATAAACATCCGAAGGTCAGGGGGAAGGAGGGGGGACGGTTGCTGCCAAATGAAGTTTATCTTCTCAGATGGAATGTTATGGTGAGTACATAGCTTCTTAATCTGAAGTAGTTAACTTCATTTGGGCATCAACCTATGGGACAGAGTCCCCAGCTATCTAAATCTTGGGAGGTCCTCATGGAAGGATGTTCCGGAGCACTGCAGAGCCAAAGGATACTCTCCCTCTGGAGACCAGATCCAACTTATAATGATTTATAAAGGTATGAGATGAAGCCCAAGTGGCTGCCAAACAAATTTCATCCAATGAGACTTTAGAACGAAATGCAGCAGATGTGGAAATTGACCTAGTAGAATGGGCGTGGACTCCCTGGGGTGCGGGCCGGCCTGAACTTTCATATGCTAGTAGAATACACTGTGAAATCCACCTGGACACTTGTGACTTTTGAAACTGATTTTCCAAAATTAGATTTAGCAAAGGAAATAAACAGCTGGTCTGATTGCCTATGACTAGCTGTTCTGTGTAAATAGAAACGTAGTTGTCTATGAACATCCAATGAGTGCAACTTGTATTCGCCTTTGTTTTGGTAATTGGGAAAAAAGACAGGTAAATTAATAGTCTGATTGATATTTGATTCAGAAGCAATCTTAGGAAGAAAAGCTGGATTGTTCCTGAGGGATACCCTATCTTTGTGAAAGGTCAAATACGGTGGCTTTGCGGAAAGGGCTTGTAGCTCAGAGACCCTTTTGGCCGAAGTGATAGCGACGAGAAATGCTGTTTTCTAGGATAATAGTTTAAGATCCACTGAAGCTTCAGGTTCAAAGGGAGGAGCTGTCAAAGCCTGTAGCACAAGCGCTAAATCCCAAGGAGGGACTACATACTTCACCGGGGGTCTCAGTATGAAGGTACCCTTCAAAAAGGCCTTACACAATCTGGTAGAGATCAAAGGGCCTAGGTCACACCCCACGTGATAATGCAAAATTGCTGTCAGCTGAACTCTGACCGTGGAAGAGCTGGCTCCTTGGTCAAAAAGTCCTGACAAAAAGTCTAACACCGCAGGTAACGGAGCCGTAAAGGGGTCTAGGTTTTGTTGCTCCGCCCAAATAGAAAACCGTTTCCATTTGCTACCATAAAGCCTTCTAGTAGACAGCTTGTGGGCCGCCACTAAGATAGCTTTGACCGGGGAAGAGATACCAGGAGTCCTAGCTAGAAGTGGAACTGGAGCAACCAAGCCGTGAGCTTCAGATTGTCCAGATTCGGGGTCGGAAGGTCTAATGGGTGTGAGATCAGATTCGGTATGGGATCCAGAATCCTGGGAGGATTCACTAGATGAGACCGTAGATAAGGGAACCAAGCCTGACGAGGCCAGAATGGGGCAATGAGGATTATTCTGCTCCCCAGCCATCTGGCTTTCTGTAAGAACTTCAGCATTAGAGGAAGAGGAGGGTAAGCATAGAGGAGACCGGGCGGGCAAGCATGTACAAGAGCGTCTCTGGGGGATTCCCCAGGTGGGGGGATTAGAGCGAAGTAGTCGTTGCACTTTGTGTTTGCGGGAGAAGCGAAAAGATCACAACAAGGTTAACCCCATTTGGAGAATATTTGTTTCGCTACTTCGGGATTCAGAGACCACTCGTACAGCGATAGAATCTTGCGACTCAGCCTGTCCGCAAGGATGTTGGACCATCCCGGAATGTGCGTCGCTATGAGAAAGCAGTTGGTGGAGATCGCCTATTCCCACACTCTCATGGCCTCTCGGCAAAGTGGATAGGACTTGGTTCCCCCTTGTTTGTTGATATACCAGACTACCGAAATGTTGTCTGTCTGGACTGCCATAGTCCCCATGGGAAGAAGGCTCTGGAGTGCTTGTAACACCAACAGCACCGCCCTCATCTCTAGGACATTGATATGCAACGAGGTCTCCATGTGGTTCCACGTGCCTTGGACTGTCCTGCCTAGACAATGCCCCCCCATACAAGGCGAGAGGAATCCATGGTCACCGTGGTTAGGGGATGGGGCATAGCAAAGGGCCGACCTTGAGGAGGTCTGGGGACTGGAGCCACCACAGAAGGGCCTTCCTGCAAACTCTGCTGAGGCAAATGGGATGGTTTAGAGGGTAATGCAGGAAGGACCATTGAACTTGGAGGGTCCACTGCAGGACCCTCATGTTCAAATACGCCATGGGCAGCAGGTTGATGGCAGTCGCCATCGACCCTAGGGCCCTCAGGACCAACGCTGCTGAAGGAGCTGGGGATTGAAGGATGGCCTGCACATGGAGTCTCAGAGTTTGAAGCCAGTCTGAAGTTAAGAGGGCTAGGAGCCGGCTTGTATCCAATCTGGCCCCGATGAAGTCTATAATTTGTGTCGGCAGAAGGGAAGATTTTCCTATATTGACTGTGATCCCCAGCCGGGGGGCTAGACAGAGAAAAGAGTCCCTGGCCGCGCAGAGTAGATGCCTTGTGGGGGCGGTCAGGAGCCAGTCGTCCAGGTAGGGGAAGACCTGAATTCCCGGGAGTCTCAGGTGGGCCGCTATCACTGACAAAACCTTGGTAAACACCCTGGGGGCTGTGGTGTGACCAAAGGGAAGGACCCTGAATTGGTAATGACTGGCTCCTAGCCAGAAGTGAAGGAAGCTCCTGGAGCGTCTGTCCATCAAGATGTGGTAGTACGCATCCTTGAGGTCTATAGAGCACATCCAGTCGTTCCCCTGCAAGAGAGGGAGAATGGATTGAAGTGTGACCATCCGGAACTTTTCCTTGGTTACTGACAGGTTCAAGAGGGATAGATCGAGGATTGGCCTTAAGTCCCCCGTCTTTTTTGGCACCAAGAAGAACCTGGAGTAAAAGCCCGATCTGGACTGGTCTGGGGGGACGTGCTGAATGGCTCTTTTTTCTAACAGCTGCTGGATTTCCGCAGCCGCGGCCTCCCTCTGATCAGGGGGGACGTCAGGGAGGAATCTGGGATTGCGAGGGGTATGAAGAAATGGAATTTGGTAACCTCTGGATATGATACGAAGCACCCAGCGATCTGTCGTGATGGACTCCCAAGCTGCCAAGTGCCTCGAAACCCCCCCCCCGACTGCCTCCAGAGTGGAGCAGTCGGGTAACCCCTCAGGGTTGCTGCGTGGGCAGATCAGAGAACGATTCTCTGGACCCACAACTCTTCAGACCCCCTCTGCTCCTAGGGCGGCATCCACCCTGTCCTCCTCTGCCTCAGAAGGACTGGGTGTCCGGAGCGTCACGGGACTGTTGCGACTTCCGGAACCACATCTTCTTCTGTCCCTTTTGGTTCTTGGAGAAGGACCTCTGGGGAGCAGAGAAGCGGACTCTGACGGCAGACGTCTTCCCGTCCTTCTCACTCTGGACTAACGTTTCGTGTATGGTTTTGCCAAAGAGGGCAGAACCATCGAATGGGGCATTAGCGAAAGACGCCTTAAAGGGTTCCGTGAAATCACAGTGATGGAGCCACGCCTGATGCCTCATGACGGCGCCTGCTCCGCTAGATCTACCGGCTCCCTCCGTAGCATGGGATAGTAGCCGCATAGAGGTATTGGAAATCGACCAAAGAGTGGCCATTCGGGCAGAGTACACCTGTTAGTCCTCCGCCGACATGGACTCTGGGGGCAACCCAGCGTACTCTTTGATAAGGTCTCGCTGGAGCTGTATGACATGTGCCATGTAGTTCAGTGACCTTACCGAGAAGGTGGCTGAACTGAAGACTTGCTTCCCAAGGCAGTCCATCGCCTGAGACTCCTTGCTAGGAGGATGGACCGAGAGACTTTCTTGGGCCAATTCCCTCTTGGTGGCCGCCGCCACCAACATGGCATCTACCGGGGATCCCTTACTCCAGTGCACTCTGTCGGAGGGGGGACTAAGGATCCTATCAGGTCTCTTCAGGACTGGCTCCACAGTGTCCGGTTCCTTCCACACCCTGGTAGTGATCAGGTCTACCAGGGGGTCGGCCAGAGGGGACACCCAAGAGGTAGACGGGCCTGCTTCAAACGCCTCCAGGAACACAGACTCGTCTGAAGTAGGCTTTGGGGTGGACCACCCTCCTCTTATCCTGAGCATCTCCATTGTCTGCGAAGGAGACATCTTCGAGGAGTGATTTTGGGGAGCCTTCCCCTTCCTCCAAATCTGTGTCCTTGGTTAAGGACTCAGGGGAGTCCAAGTGCCTCCTTTTGCACTTGGCCAGGAGGGACCTCCTCGGGGGGGCTGTCCGAGGAGGCCTCACCAGGCTCATCATGTCCCAACAAGGGAACTGCCTGGGACATTAGAGCAGGCTGTCCCTGGGACCGGGTGATGGAAGCCGAAGCCAACTGAGAGGGAGTGTGGGGCGGAGCCGTAGCTGTAGCCGGGGGCCTGGAATCCCTCGACAGAGCCCTCTCCACCACGTCGAAAGCCAAAGGAGAGCTGCTCTCTCTGGGATCCAATGAGTGGATCGGGGCCGGAGCCGACGCTATCGGATCCGATGGGCCAGTATGCTCCGACCTGGACGGAGCCAAAGGCAGACTGACACCCTCGGATCCGAAGCTCAGCTCTCGGCTCCGAGAGCTCGGATCTGCCAAAAAGGGACCCGACAGACTTGATGGCGCTGTCTGCGCCGAAGTACCCGATACTATCGGCGCCGATACACCCCCGGCTCCAACACCGCTCGGCTCTGAGGACTCCAAACCCGGAAAGTGGGTTGGAGAAGGAGTGAATGGGGCGAAAAAGGGGGTCGAGCTCCCCCTCGGAGGGGTGGGAGGCAAGAGCACTCCCATCTGCAGTTGGGCCTGGAGGAATCTTCTCATCATCCGGTCCAAATCTGTGTCCGTTAGGCTTCTAGAAGACCTAGAGGAGGCCACCGAGGTGGGACGGGAGTGCCGACTCGATGACCTCGAGGGAGATCGGGCCTCCTCCGGTCCCAGTGAAAAGCAAGCTGACCAGAGCCGGGAAGGAGAAGACTCGGAGGTCTTGGAGGGAGAAGCCCGCTTAGCTGGTGGGGCCGATGTAGAAGCCTCGGCCCGCCGCTTATGGTGCTTCTCTCTTCGCTTCTCTTTTCTGGCTTCCCTATCCTCCTGGCCCAAGGTGGGAGGTTGAGTCTCGGCCAGGGGAAGGGAAGCAGTCGTGGGTACTGCCGCAGCTGCGAAAGGCACCACGGTGGGACCGGAAGTCGGAGCCGAGTCCGGGGGCAGAATCAACTTCGATCTCCGGTCCTTAAGTGCCCTGGGGTTGAACGCCGCACAAATAGCGCATCTAGAGGAGAGGTGTTCAACCCCAAGGCACAACACGCACCGAGTGTGGCCATCCGCTGGGGATAGCTTATGGCCACACTTGGTACATTTAGAAAAAAATGTCTTTGGGGCCTCAGACATCACTGGAAAGAAGGACACACACACTAGGCCCCAACCACACACAGACACACGCCGTAATGCTCTCACGAGGGGGTGGAGGAAATAAGCTAAATTTAAAATTAAAGAGAAAAAACTACAAGGGAACGCTAAACACACACACAACACTCTTTTTTGACAGAAAAGGTAAGAAAAAAAAGGGTCAAAATTCTCTCACGATTCTCGACTAACGCCTGGAACTCAAGGATCAAGCTGCTGACTTCAACTGCTGAAAACTAGATCTGAGGTCAGGTAGGGTTGGCAGGGGGTCAGGTAGGGTTGGCAGGGGATTATGGGTAGGGGAGGAGCTTGGAGCTCGGATCTCTGCTGTTGGAAACTGCCGACTCGGATCCGATATGGATCCGAAGACCCATAGGTTGATGCCCAAATGAAGTTAACTACTTCAGATCTAATATTATTACTAACCTGCACTGCTGTGCTCATAGCACTTATATCCTCAGGCATTCACTAAGTCCTGTAACTTTCTTGCCCCACCTCCATGTGGTACTAGCAGTACATCAGAAGGATATTACATTGTCTCCCTTTCTGCAGATCTCCCAGAATATCACTATTACCTGCAGTGCCACTTCATCTTCATCAGCAACCACATATTTGTCACCATGGACATAAAAAGTTACTTCCCGCAACTTTCTCAGTTCTTTCAGAAATACAGCATGATTTGCTCTGTCCTGGCTGAGAAGTGTAACAGACTGCATCACAGCTACATTTCTGTACCCTCACAGACAGTTTGTCTTTTCCCACTTCACTACTGCCCAGTCTTATGACTACTTATTGATGTCTTCATTGTGCCAGTACTGTGTCAAAGATCCTTTCTCAGCCAAGGAATTCTCTTCTCCAACAAAGCTTTTAAAAGGGGCACGGGCCTAACAGAAATACTGAAAGTCTCAAATCAGTCACCCAAAGAATCAAAATGCCAAATGTGAATGCCAGAAAAGAATGGACGCAAGATTAAACTACAGAAATACTGTTAAAGAAAAAACTTTATAAGGAACATCAAAGAGCAAACAAACATGCACTATGAGCAGATGCCCAAAATATGGTAGCTGCAATGTTATTCACTTCAGCATTTAAAATATTCACTTTAGGGCAATGAAAGGATACAAATTTCAGAATACAGAACAAAATATGCTAAAGTTATTCAGCTGCCACCAGCAACTCATGAGCACAAAAATGAAGTTGCCATTTGACTGTAATACCCAAGCAGACTGAAGACATTTTGATAAACCTGTGTGTCTCATTTCTGATGCTTGAAGATAGGCCACATCATGGCTAGGGTTAAAATCTGTAAAAGCATCCATATGTGGATGACATTAACAAGTTCCTAGGCACAGAATTTCAGTAAAATTAAATGTACACCTACATTTGTCGCTATTTCTGATATGAACAGGGGTCAATTGTAGAGGCATTCCTTTTCCATACATTTATTATGCCTAATAGCCTTTGATGCTGGGTAGCCAATTAAGCAGATGATGCTACAATAGTAAGACTTATCACTGCAATAGATGACAAAACGTTTTTTAAAAAAATGTTTTGGTTACATTGTACAAATGGGCGAGTGATTTTTTAGTTTCTACAACTTGATAAATGATTATGGACGTTAACTTAACTGTACAAAATGTAAAAATATGTATATTGGGCTAAAACAATAAACACTACCCTTTCGTCCTGAATAATAACATTACATCAGTATGTCTATTAAAAACTGGGGCGTTAAGGCATCATACAGTTTTGATGGGAGTCAGTGAGTTAATTGTGTAGCGAGAAGGTGTTTCTACAGGATAAAGCAGAACATTTGAACAATTAACTCAAGCCAGTGATCAAATTTGAGGGTGTTTTTGTACTTACTCAGAGAGAAACAGAGCATCCTCAAAAATTATTTACTAAATATATTGCAGCAGTAAATGGCCTTTATTATGAGGCACATCAAAAAAGCAACAAAAGCTGCATAGGGTTACATATAGGCTGCCTGGAGTGACAACCTTGCATTGGATATAACATAGTAGGCTAAGAAATAGTTATTTTTTTGTTACAGGATCTGTGAAAATTGGAATAAGCCTACATTATGAGTGCTAATCAGGTATGTTGGGTCTACTTCAAATTACCGAAACGTCAGTTCGCCGACACACGGAAGAGGAACGCGAAAGGACCGACAACGCAGTTGACTGACATGCTGAAATCCCGACAGCTGGAAGACCGAGAAGGGGAACGTGTAAGCGCGACTTGGTAAGTATGCGATAGTGAGGGATTTTGGATTAGGGAGCGGACAGGTAAGTGTGCAATAGTGAGGGATTTAGGGTTAGGGTGTGTGAAAGGTGAGTGTGCGGTAGTGTCGGAGTTAGGGTTTGGGTAATGTAAGTGTGTGTTAGTGACGGGTTTATGTTTTAGGGTGGGTTAAGTAAGTTAGGAATAGGGTGCAGGTAGGGTAAGTGTCTGGTACTGTTGGACCTTAGGGTTAGGGGTGGGTTAAGTGAGTTAGTGTTAGGGTGCAGGTAGGGTAAGTGTGCGGTAGTGTCGGACCTTAGGGTTAGGGGTGGCTTAAGTGAGTTAGGGTTAGGGTGCAGGTAGGGTAAGTGTGCGGTAGTGTCGGACCTTAGGGTTAGGGGTGGCTTAAGTGAGTTAGGGTTAGGGTGCAGGTAGGGTAAGTGTGCGGTAGTGTCGGACCTTAGGGTTAGGGGTGGCTTAAGTGAGTTAGGGTTAGGGTGCAGGTAGGGTAAGTGTGCGGTAGTGTCGGACCTTAGGGTTAGGGTTTGGGTTAGGGCTAGTGGATATGTAATGTAGTGTAATGTGTTGTTTACGTTTAGTGTGTCGGTGTAATGGTGTTCGGTGTTTTGCGTTGTCGGTATTGTGTGTTGTCGGTTATTTGGTGTCGGTGGTTTGTGTGTCGGCGAACTGGCGTGTCAGTGTTCTAAAGTAGACCCCTAAAGACTGTAGTTCATTTTAGTTCTTTCAAATAACAGCCCAAAATCCCACCAGTGCACATCCAGTGCTAAAAGTTATAATTGGTGAGTTAAGCTTCAGTTAAGTAAAACTTGGTGTCCATTTTCAGGATTTGTGATCTTTTCCACAAAAGTACTTATAATGGCATTGTGCTCTTCATGTAAATATCCCAGAAAAAGGTGTTGGATTAGTAGTATGAAGTTTTAGTTTCTTCTGGATGCTGGCTGTCTGGTTAAGGGGATGAACTTTGACGCTGTAGATACTGGTGAAGCAGAGGTTGCAGTGCTAGAAGGAAGAAATAATCTGCAATGAATCCTGAACATTGTTCTAGTGGAAACAATCTGGAATATGGCTGATATAACTCTCCAAGTACAAGAAAAGGCAACAAGGTCACTTGTACTATTAGGGACCTAACAGAAAAAAATTCTAAACTGGGTTGGAGTATTAGTACTGGTTTAGGATTACTATGGTTGTGGGTTTCAACAAGGAAGGAAACTCTCCATCCTCTCCAGTGTCCATGCAGACATGGCAAAGTGGAGTACAGGTCTAAGCATCTCCTCTCAAATGTTCAGATTCATGAACCTCACCTCAACAGCAAGAAGACTTTGCCTTAGTTTTTCTGTGTGAACCTTTCAAATCTCCAAATTCAGGCCACAGAGAGGCAAGACACTGACTATAGTATCATCATAATATCAAACTACTAACAAGAGGAACCAGGTTGAGAAAATCAACACCGAAGATGGCTTTTGAGGGACTGAAGCAACCCCTCCAAAACACACCGATGCACACAAGCACATCACCACCAGTGACAGATACATTTCACTTTCTTGTTTACATCTTGCTGAGACAGCTCCCTTAGTCTTAGGTTTACATTTGGGTCACACTGATATTAAGTATTACAACCTGAATGCAGATGCTAAATGAAGAGCTTAAGTTATTGATGGAACTTTGAACAACAATGCTAGTGAATTTTTATACCAGACTGATTACATGTGATTACAGCTTACCTATTTCACTTCCAATAATCAGTGTTACATAACAATCAAACGGACTGCTATGGAGCAAGGTTTGCCTCCATTTTGGCAATTTGGTATGGGACATTTAGCAATGACATCCAAAAATAAACTTTCTGGAAATGTGTTAAAAGTATTTTTGCTTTAATGACCATCTTTTATTTTGTTGGTGTAATAAAGAAGATAACCCAATAGTTTAAACTACAACAAGAAGGATTTATCTTTTATTGTATAAATAAGAAATAATACCGTTAGTTACCTAGATTTGAGATTAATAGGAGAAACTAACCAAGAAATTATCATCATGTCAAACCCACTTCAGAGGGTTTACCATTATATGCAGTTAATCTTCCACCTGCATTTTTAATCGGTACCTTATGGAGAATTTGTTGTACTAAAAATGAAATGTCATATGGAAAAATCATTTTTAAGAAACAAGCATGTATTCTCTTAAAGAAATTCCTTAGGGGTTATGACTTCTTTTGGAAATGGCTGGGGTTATGACTTCTTTTGGAAAAGGCTGGGGTTATGCCTTCTTTTGGAAATGACTAGGAGCAATTACCACAAGCTTCCTCACAGAATGTATCTACTCACACAAGAACAGGGGTGTTTGATACATCCCGACTTCAATCATCTTCAACTAACTGCCTGGATGATGGGGCCTTAATTCCTTTTAGGCACCTGTTTTCTGAGGAAGTGCAGCAGGTACTAATGGAGGTAAGAAAGCCTGGTACTAGAAAATCATATATTAGCAAATGGAAAAGGTTTTTTAGCTGCTTCCAACAACATAACGAGAACTCATTCAGTCTAGCTGTTCTCTGGTTTTACAATATTTGTGTGAGTTACTATCCTATGGCCTTAACTATTCCTCTATCAATGTACATTTATCAGTCATTTCAGCATGTCTGCTCATGCAGCCTCTTATTTAAAGGCAGTCGCATGTCAAAATGTTCTTGAAAGGGGTTTTGCATAAGACGCCTCCAAATAAACCAGTGGCCCCTTCTTGGATCTTAATTTTACTCCATTTGAACAAGTTAATCTGGCTGACTTGAGGTTATTAACATGGAAAACAGTTTTATTGATTAGTCTAACCTCTGTAAGAATGATATCTGAGTTAATAGCACTTATAGTGAGTCAAACCTACCTCATTTTCCACAAGGGCAGGGTTTCTTTGAGAACTAATCCTCCTTTTATGCATAAAGTGCTATCCGAGTATAACTTAAGATAAACTATCCATCCCTGATTTTCTTTCATGAATGTAAAAATAAGGGAGAAAAGATTATGCATACATTGGATGTACACAAGCAACTCGGGTACTATCATGACAGAACCAAATCCTTCAGATAATCAGATCAGTTGCTCATTTCTTATGAAAGTAAGGAGGAGGGAAAACTGGTGTAAAAAAAAGACCATTTCCAAATAGTTTTCGAAGGCTATTACCTTTTGTTACACTCACTATAATAAATCTGTTCCAGACATGGTCAATGCCCAATTTACCAGGGCCTTGGCTTCATCTATACCTTTTTGGAAAGGGTTTCAGTCTAGAAGTATTCTACAAGCTGCTACTTGGTCCTCTGTACATACTTTTATAAAGCACTATAAACTGGATTCCTTCTCTAGGTCTAGACCATGCTTTGTTAGGACTGTTCTCCAGGGGATCCTGGACCCTTAGCTTTCTACCTCCCAAACATAGTTAGCTATGGTAATCTACCCATACAGCTTAGGCTGCTGCAGCAGTGACTGATATGACCAACATTGTACAGTTGTACAATATGAACTTATGCCCCATAACAGTAGATGGCTGACTCCCTCCTCCCTCAGTCACCCTTGTTTTTTTGGTGTGTGTTTTTATGCTAGGGTGTGGACATTTATTTTTTGTTATTCCTGCCCTTTCAGAGCTCAGCCTCCTTCTTTCTGCCGCCAGGAAACCTCTGAAGGGCTTCGTGCTCAAACTTGTTTTTTAGTCTGCTTAGCATGAGCTGCTTGACAGTTTGGGTGTTGTGGGTGTGTGGAAGGTACCCTGAATCTTTGGAAACTGGCTGGCTGTTATATCCTTGCTTATAACTGGTGAAATAAAAATAAAAAATGCCACCAAACCTATACAGAACGGTAACACTTGACAAGCTTTATTGTAGAAAAAGACTAAGCGCTTTCATCCTGTGGCTCTCAGGGCTTCATCCTTGGCATTTTTGATTTTTATTTCACCAGTTTTGAATTTCCATACTTTTGGGTGTTTTTTTTCTGTTATTATATCCTTGCTTATATACTGTTTTTTAAAGCATTGTTTCAAATTAAGAACACAAGTAGATCTTCCATCACTGTAGGTTACACAATTGTGTGAAAACAGCAGGTTAGGTTTAAGCAGCTTACAAAGGAACTTAAACAACTTAAACAATACTGCAGTATCTCAGTTTTATTGGCCCGTATTAAACCAAAAATAATGTCATATCCATATATCACTCATATTGGAAGGAAACATTAGCAGTAAAGGATACTGATATAAAAATGCTTAACATACTCTCATATACATTTAAATATATAAAACATATAAAAACAACAATATATATTTTTATTTAAAAAAATGTATTTCTATATGTTAATATACACCTAGTACTTCAAAGCCCTAATTTTCAATGCAGGAACAATGGAATAATAGTCATTTAAACCGGGACTGGTCAGGCATCCAACATAGTTGCCAAATAAGTTCCTGGTACTCCAACCTAGTTTCCCAGTCACCCCCTCTTTCATGAGGTTTTACCTGTTCCAAGACCCAAAATTAAAAATTGGCTTGGCTACATTTATAAGTATGCCTAAATAAAATGTTAGTTTCTTTTCTCCTGTTAACTTCATGTACCAGTCCGCACAATGGAAACAGAAACAGAAGCGCATAATTCTATTCATTAAATTGTTGAGCTGTATTATCTTTGGTGGATTCTTATTTTGTAGCGGAATTTACTGACTTATCATTGTTGGGTGTTTTCCTTTATTCACTCTATTCACTGCCAGGCTGGCTGGCTGGTATTCTTGGCTTATTTTTTTCTTAGCCTTACCACTTGCTTTCTTTGTTTTTGGAATTGGCGGTTATTGCAGCGTCTGGTGTCCGAGGTAATATCCCTCAGAGTAGTAAAGATCGTACTTTATTGGGAGAATTAACAAAATTAGTGCAAATGTTTACACAATCTGAGATGCCTAATTCGAGAATACTGATTTGGTTGCTTCTATCCCTTGCTTTCAAGTTAGGCAGGATGATGTTACATCACTTCCTGTTTCTCAGTCAGGATCCGTTGGTGGTTTTATGACGTCTTCATTGGCGAGAGAAAACTTTGCAGTATTGAGATCGGATGTTAGGAATGTATCATAGTCACTGACTGAAACAGATCCTGCATCCATCGGTCATGGTTTACAAGAGCAGTATGCGAATTTGGATATTAATGCCTGGTTAAAATGGACTGATTTTAAAGATGACGGTAGTAAAAACACAGGTGGTCACACTTCTTTCCAAGGTTTGTGCTACAAATTAAAAGACAAACTTAAGAAATATAAACCTTGGTTTTGGACAATTGGTTTTTGAAAGGGTGTATTTCCTGGAAACATGTGCCAAGAGGACTTAGACTTAACAAGTTCCCAAATAATGTTGTTGATGGCTCTGAATTTTTTAATGATATCATTGGTGGATGTGAAATAGCACTAATGTATGCTACTATTGTTAACAGTGAAAGAATTTTGGAGTGTTTGCATAATGAAATTTTTGAGCTTAACAAATGTATTCAGGAGGAATTGCATTCTTTATTAGACTATAAAAGCAAATATTTAACTGTTTTTCAAGATGTGGACAGTGTACAGATAAAATTAAGAAAAGAAAACTGTCTAAATTAGAACGTGATGACAAGGAATATAGGGATGGTAGGTCTTATTCTACGTATTTACCTAAGGGTAACAGAAATGTTTCTAAACATCATGGAACACCTAATACGGACTTAGAACCATTCAGAAATAACAACAGTAACGAGGAGTTCAGAAATGGTAGGGCCCCTTTAGAGAAACCCCCTCCGAGCAGATCACCGAGAATTCAAAATTTAGTATTATGGCCCTCTTATGCCCAAGTGATCCGAGGGTATCAATCAGTACAAACACAATACCCGAATTCCAATGGATAGTGGAGGGGCAGGAGGAGGGTGCCTTAAAGGAACTGACAAGTGACTCTATTGAAAGTAATTTGATTATCGAAATTATACAGAAGGTTGGTTGCGTGTATACCTTTGACAATTTTCATGTGTTTAACTACAGTGACTTGGATATAAACATTACACATTTTAGATCATCTCAAAAAGGGTTTACATACGTCCCTACAAGGAAGAGTAATTTGACTGATATTTTATTAGATGTCAAGATGTTTATCTTGAAATTAAACTTGGAGGAATTATTTAGTGAGCTACCATTTAACAAATCTTCTAGAAGTCGTACCAAGAAAAGCATCTTTAACCCACCCCTTCACCCTGTTCTGAGCAATTTTGAAGCTTTAGTAGAAAATTACATCAAAGGTTTGTTCAAGACTAAAAGATGGTATAATAGCAATTTGATGGAAGATGAAAGGGGTATTCTTTGTGATCTTAGTAGGAATAAAGACCTCAGAATCATGAAATTTGACAAGGAGAGTGGAGTGCTTATTATGGAACAGTGGACTTATTCAGCTAAGATGCTAGAGATACTGAATACTGAAGGTAGATATTCCCAGGTGTCACGTAACGAGATTGGGTTAGCATATAGAAAGATTGATATGATTTTGGTTTTGGAAGATAACTTGTTAGAGGGAGCCATTGATAAGAAATTGTATGATTAATGATGGCCCATAAACCTTCTATTCCTGGGAGATTTGGTATCCTTAAAGTTCACAAGGATGTGTCCAACCCCCCTTTGAGACCTATAGATGCGTCATCTGGTTCAAAAACTCAACCTTTAGCCATTTTTGTAAACATAAAACTAAAACCGTTTTATGGTTTGTACAAGCATATTTTGAATGACTCTTGGGATTTTTGGTCAAAATGGGGAAATTAGGTTTTGATCCTAATTTCAGTTTTGCCACCACTGACATTAAAGAACTTTTCTCTGTAATTCCCCATAGTATAGGACTACAGTGGTTTGAGGAAATTTTAATAGAATTTGACTTTTTGCCCCATAATGATTTTACATTAATTATGGAAAATATGGAATTGATTTTGAAACAAATTGCATCTATTTTTAGGGCGAGTACAACAAACAGTTGAACGGGGTGTGGCTATGGGCATGTTGTGCAACCCTGTCTTTGCAAACACTGTATTGCTTTACTGCAAACAGCATTTTGTATTCAATTCTGGTTATTTTAAATATATAAAAGCATATTATTGTTTTTTATATGACGTCTTTATTGTATGAAATGGTCCTATGAATATTATCGAATCCTTTATGACTTATATTAACAAGACTACAGATTTTTTTAATTTTTAGTCACAATGTAGGATTGTTGGAGACTCATTTTTTAGATGTTAAAATTTCTAGAGATTAACAAGAAATATGTAGCCAGACTGTTTAGGAAGGAACATTTCTCCAAATGTATTTTGGGTTAAGGTTTGCAGTTTGGATGGGGAGGTCGTTGAGCAGATCAGAGTGGAATCATCTGCATATTGAATGCAGGTAGCTTTAGGGATAGCAGTGTGAAGGTTGTTGATAAAAAATAGAGAAGAGTAGTGGACCTAGTATGTCATTTTGATGAAGTTTCCATTGTGAGGAAATGAAAGTGCTTAATCCTCCTGATTAAATCATTGAACTACATTATATTGGTGGATTCTTATTTTGTAGTGGAATTTACTGACTTATAATCACTAGGTGTTTTCCTTTATTGGCTCCGTTCACTGTCAAGCCGAGTGGCTTGGATTCTTGGTTTATTTTTTCTTAGCCTTACCAGTTGCTTTCTTTGTTGTTAGAAATAATAAAGCATACACTAATGTTATTGAGGGTGATAATTACTTATGTAAAGGTGATTTTTGCAGTTTAATGCATTTGGTGTCCCTGTGGTATATGTTACACAGATGATCCTTAGAAAAGCCAATACTATGTGGAGAAGAAATAACATAAGTTTATAGTTTACAAACAAAGAGACTGAGTCTGGATCTAGGGATGTTATTGCCCCCTTTACTCAGGTCAGTCATTGAATATAATGCCCTCTTTGGCATGTATCTGTCCAGATACATACAACAACTGGAACACCCGCAGAGATACCCGAGTGAAAAGATATAATGCCTAAACAACATGTCCTAATTGACCGACTCAAAGCCCTGCCACTATATTCTGTATCATACAGACTGCTGAGAGGTTAACTGTATCTGGTACACAAGGCATCCTCTGACCCAATACTGATGGATTTACTGCACATCAGCAAGTCAAATGGCATCAGAAATTTTCAGTTTTGGGATCTAAACCTATTCTGCTACATCCAAACCAAAAGAAGCCTGATAGGAATCCAAATGAAGGACTGAAACACACGTCCAAGGCTTAAATCCACAGTTAACGCCACTAAAATTACATACGTTTTCGACCCCTATAACAAAGATCTTCATCAGAAAGCTAAAAAACCATCAAAACAAGATGCCTTTTATACTTCTTCCATTGATTAATTCCACCAATAAACCAATAAAAAACAGTTATAACCATGATGAAAGAGCAACGTGTAAGAAATAAATAAATAAAATTGTTCTTTGTCATAAAAACAAATTATACATTACACATAATACACATTAATCAAACAAGACATTAATATTTTATGACCTAAGAAATGTTTAAAATATATAATACATAATCCAATCTAAATAGGTTTAAATACTACAATAATATGAATATATGTAATACGACAGTGCCAACCTGTGGCATAAATGATAGTTTTATAATTTGGCTGCTCTGAGCTTAAGCACTGAAGAAATGGAGAGTATATCATTAAGACCTGGAAATTTTGTGGAATCCAAGATTATTTGCCAATAGAGTTCTTTATACTCTAGTTTAGCTTCCCACATACCACCCCTAATTTCCTTAGGAACAACTTCCAAAACAAAGAAAGAAAATGAAGCTGGAGAACACCTTAAAGTGTGTCTATACAGTGCATTTTTATTGTATTGACTTCTAATATCATAAAGGTGTTCATAAATTTGGCTTTTTAATTTTCTTTCTGTTTTCCCCACATAAAAAGAGCTGCAAAAATTGCACGTAGCAATATACACCACCCCTTGAGTTTAACAGATGGAGTAGCAATCACTGACTATATTTCTGTGCCTTGAAGGGATGGTAATGTGGGTTTTATTGGCTACATAAGCACATTGCGAACAAGCTCCGCATTTAAAAGTCCCTGACCTTCGTAAGGAACTATTAGGTTTGGTATGTGCTTTAAACTCAAAAAATTGCTTAAAGTTTTGGTCCTTCCGATAAACTAGAGTATAAAGAACTCTACTGGCAAATAATCTTGGATTCCACAAAATTTCCAGGTTTTAATGATATACACTCCATTTCTTCAGTGCTTAAGCTCAGAGCAGCCAAATTATAAAACTATCATTTATGCCACAGGGTGGCACTGTTGTATTACATATATTCATATTATTGTAGTATTTAAACCTATTTAGATTGGATTATGTATTATATATTTTAAACATTTCTTAGGTCATAAAATATTAATGTCTTGTTTGATTAATGTGTATTATGTGTAATTTATAATTTGTTTTTATGACAAAGAACAATTTTATTTATTTATTTCTTACACGTTGCTCTTTCATCATGGTTATAACTGTTTTTTATTGGTTTATTGGTAGAATTAATCAATGGAGGAAGTATAAAAAGCATCTTGTTTTGATGTTTTTTTAGCTTTCTGATGAAGATCTTTGTTATAGGGGTCAAAAACGTATGTAATTTTAGTAGCGTTAACTGTGGATTTAAGCCTTGGACGTGCAACTTGGTTTTAAACTTGCTTTGAATAAAGGCGAATTGTGTTTCAGTCCTTCATTTGGATTCCTATCAGGCTTCTTTTGGTTTGGTTTTAGTCATATTAGCTTGTTCATCCATCGTTTTTTGCTATTCTGCTACATCAACAGAATGGTTTGGAAGAACAGGTATATCACAGAGGATACCACTGCTCTGGAACAAACTCCCCATCCACATGAAACAAAGTTAATTTCTGTCCATATTCAAGTGTAACTTGGATCTGTGGATGAGAAACAGAAAGTTTACCCCAGGACTGCCACTGTACTAATAAAGGACAGAGGCAGCTCCTAAATGCTTTATCCCATTATGAGTCCCCTCAAATTATCTATGGTATGAGCCCAGTTATTCTCATTAGGGTTAATATATAATTAATCAACCGTAGGATGGGTAAGGCTCATCTCTTAAACAAATGGGACAGGTTAATTTGAGCACAAAAAGGGAAACTGGCTAGGTTTAAAATGGCTCACAAGGGTAGTTAGCGTAGTACTTATCTATGAACAATTTCTGTAACCAGACATACAGTTAGTACCAACTCTGGGAGGAAATAATGACCGTTTTATGTCAGATGCCTACATGTCCCAGCAGAAAGGAAAGCAGAAAATAAGCAAAATAAATTGAACCCAGATTTATTCTACATTAATACTTTATATCTTAACGGTTTGAAAGAATTTGATTTTACTTATTTTAATAAAATACTTCACAAATCCACTTGAATTAACACAGAATTTTTACATTCTGTTATGTAAGCAGTAATGATTGATAGGGAGGGCATTAGAGGGGAAACAACAAGTCATTCAGTGGTGTTGTGAAGCCAAGAGCATCCCCACTCCTGTAAGGTCCACTATTCCTCTATGATATCCTTCCAGGAGGACATTATTTTACTTAGAAAATGGCCTCTGCTTTTGCTTTGTTAATGGTGTTGTGCTGTATTTGTTGCATCTTTTTGCATGTTTTTGTTTATATTGATAAAAAATAACCCCTTCTGTATATTGTAGTAATATCTTGTTATTAAATGTGCAGTATATTCATTGTAGTAAGTGTATAGCAATTGATTGTAACATATTTAAAATATTGCATAGATAAAAGCAAGGATATTTTATTTGTAAACAAAGCAATCATGTGGAACATTAATTACTCCACTGATATACATTTCACTTTACTGCAGTACTATTAATGTACCTTTCTATCATTGATTAAGTTTCAGAAAGAAACGTAGCTTTAAGTACTTTGTCATTTCTTGTGTACTGTTTATTCCTTGATTTAAATGGGAGAAATGATATATCCTGAACAAGCGTGATCAATGTTTCTTTAACTGTTCAGTTTAAAATATTATTTCGTATTCATATTTACTGCCACTCATAGTTACACATCACTATGGTCCAGCCTGCCAGAATACAGGTATATGACACCTCATTAACCTGAGTACTGACAGATGAATGAGTCCAGATAAGAAGACCAGAGTATTAATAACACACTTCTTCACAAACATGTATAATTTTCCAGGCAACACTGACAATGTTACAAGGGAATAATTATGGTGGCAATGTAAAGAACTGAAAGACATATATGGAAGCAGTAATGCCCCCAATGTCATTTTTTTATGATTTTGCTGATGTTATGCATATTAAGTAAAAAATAAATGAACGTGACTCTCAAGGTTGTAAGAGAACAATTTAAAATAAAAAAACGTGATAAAAAGAAACAAGTGATGATGTAAAAACTTTTTTTTATAGTTAAGCGCTTTCAAGAACACATTTTTATTAGTCGAAAGCACTTAACAACTATAAAAAAAATTTGTATATCATCACTTGTACTCTTTTTATCAGGTTGTATTTAGATAATATGATGTTATGCATATTATCTTTTATTGAATTAGGGATCTATGGTAATTGCCTGCTTTTCTATTACTATTTTAATGCACATTTGTATTTATGCAGTGTTGTACCTTTTGTGCACATCTCTCAGCTGTCCCTGATTGTGTCTTAAATTCTTGGTCTGCTCCTTGAAGAAATTATAGATTTCACTGAGGAATGCAGTCAGTGAGTAATAACAAGTGTATTTTATACTTTATATCCTTCAAAAAATGCAAACTAATGAAAAACATGTTAGTCTAGCAACTTTCTAAGTACTTAAGAGCCTTTATCTCTCATCATTACTTTTTTGCTTTGTCAGAGATTCTGACATTAATAAGGTAACCGCTTTCTGCATTTTAATTTTACCTCTTGGGTCAGGGAGCCTGACTTTCCATTTTTGTTGCTACAGGGACTGCCAAGCAAGCATACCTTTCAACGTCTTAGTGCAACAAATCTGTACAAAGCCTGACAAAATGGGGGACAAAGGCCCAAAAATAGGGACACATTTTATAAACTTAGAAAGTTGCTAGAATAACAGGATTTGTGTTACCATACATTATCTGAAGGATACGAAGTCCAAAACACAAATGCATGTTATTATTTATTGACTTCAGTCCTTAGATTATCCCAACAATTTGTAAAAAACAATTTTTATTAGGAACAGACCAAAAATATAAGGCAAAACTCTGGACAGTCTGTGAAAATTTGCACAGTTGAGAGTTACGCTTGTAAGTATTCTTTATTCATTTCATAGGTAGGTACTAGGCTATTGGCCCAAGGGACCATATAAGTCTAGCCAAAAAGGTTCCCTGGCTTTCGCCACCCAAGAAAATGATTTACCTGTGCCCCTGTCGAGCAGAGCCACAGAAGTGATCCCTGGGGTGAATTTCCTATTTCCCATGCAATCATCAAGATTTTTCTTGAAGAGTGCTAATGATATAAATGTTTGATATAGATAGGTAGTTTGTTCCAGAGTATGGGAAGACTCTGGGACAGGAATCTATCCCTCCAGCATGTTCTGTTTATGGTGGTGACAAGGTTTAGGTCCCTAGAGCGTGCAGCTCAGAGGGATTGGAATTTCTTTAAGTAGAGCATCTCCAACAGCTCTGGGTTTGACATAGTTTTGTATGTTAGGCAGAGATCACCTCTGAGTAAGTGATATGCGACAGAGTAAAGTTGGAGTTTTTTGAGAAGGTCTGTGTAGGGCATCTGTTTGAGGTCAGTAATCCTCTTTGCAAGGTATTTCTGTGGCCTTTCCAGTTGTTGTAGATGTCTTGTGAGGTACATACCAAAAGGGGCGTTGTACTCTATAATGGGTCTAATGGGTGATGAGTAGAGGGGAACAATGACCTCTTTTTTCCCGGATGAGAAACCTTTTGTGATGAGGTGTGCCACAGAAGGATTTCCTGACCACTGTGGTGATGTGATTATCAAAGGAGAGACGACTGTCCACCTGTGTCCCAAGGTCTCTTATCACACTTTCAGTGTTAAGTAGACTGCCACCTATGTGGTAGTTCATGGATACAGAGTTTTCACCAAGAGGGATGACATTGCACTTTTTGGCATTGAGCTTGAGGCCATGGCTTTGACACCAGGCATCTGTCTCAGTGACGCCCTTTTGTAGGATATCCACATTGTTAGGAGTTTCGATTATGGCTCCTAGTTTGCAGTCATCCTTGAACTTCGTTAGCCAAAGACCTTCTGTGTTAGCCTGTACTTCAGAGAAGTAGATACCAAACAGGAGTGGACCCAGGACTGAACCCTGTAGTACTCCACTTGTCACTGGTCTGAAGTTGGATTTGGAGTCTGCTACTTTTACAGTGTGGGTTCTGTCAGTGAGCCAGTTGGCAACCCATCTTGTGACATAGGGATTTATACCTAGTTTAGTGAGTTTATAATTCCAGAGTGGTGGATGGTATTGAAAGCCTTGGCGAGATCTAGATAGGCTGTGTGAATCACCTAACCCTCATCTACGGCTTTGGTGACTGCTTCAAAGAAGTCTATCAGGTTTATTATCTGCCTTTTTCAAACCCAAACTGGGTGGGGCCCAGAGTTTGGAGATTACCAATGTCTTTGTTTATAAGTTCCATGATGATACATTCCATGGCCTTGTAGACCAGGCTCGTCAGGCTAATGGAGCAGTAGTTCCCGGGGTCCGTGGTGGAGTGGAATAACCATCGCTGTGCACCATTCAGTGGGCACAAAGCCTGAGGTGAGGCTATGACTGAATATGGTACTTAGGTGGGGTGCCAGTTCATTCTCTAGTTCATGTAGAACACAGCCTGGGATGTTGTCAGGTCCCATGGATGCTGTGTTCTTGGCTTTGGAGAGTGAGGTTTTTACCTGTGCAGCTGTGATTACAGGAACTTTGCATTCTTCCGGTATAGAGATGGGCCCTTTAGGGGGTGAGAGGGGGGTAAAGTTAGCACTGAACCTATCTGCTAGGATGTTGGCAATATCAGTTGGTTCTGTATATTTAGTGCCATTGTGCTGTAACTCAGAGCAGATCTGAGTGTTGCCACTGCGATTCTTGACATAGCTATAAAATGCTTTGTGGGTGTCTTTAGAAACAGTGGCAATTTTATTTTCATAACTAGCTTTGGAGGAATTTATGAGGGATCTCAGCTTCTTACACAGGCTGACCAGGGAGTTCCTCCAATCATGGGATTTTACTCTTTTTTGCAGCAGTTTCTTTCTTTTGTTGTAGAGTTTGTTTACGACAGAGGACCACCAGATTGGCTTCCTTTTTTTGAAGGGATAGCATCTTGGTTCTGTTAGGGATAGCATGATCCATGCACTCGTTTAAGTGCCTATAAAGTGCATTTGTGTAGGATTCAGCAGTCGTACCTCTATTGTCCGTCTGCATGGGTGTCGTGACGTTTGCCACTTCTGTCTTAAGAAGCATGAAGTTGGTTTTGGAAAAATTTTTTACAGTGGTTTCCCTAATGGCGGGTGGGGGTGGGATGTGGATGTCTAGGGTGATTAGCTTGTGGTCGGATATGACCAACCAGAAATTGACCTCTGGTGTGGAACACTGGTCACCTATGTTGGTAATGACCAGATCTAAGATATTACTGCCCCTGGTGGACATTTCCTGTCCTCCCAGACAGGACTGCTTTGCTTCCTATTTGAGTATTTATCTTTTTTTTTTTTACTAGTTTGTTTTTCCTTTGATGTTACTCCTATGTTCAGTAGTTGTTTATATCTCTGTTTTCATATTGGTAGTAGCCATTTGTTCTGTCAGGGCTCTTTATGTATGGCTAGGTGACATTTACTGTAATTTTTCTTTCTGTATAGGATCTTGTTTGTTAGAAGGCTTTATGCAGACATAACTGCCCTGTTCTTGTTTTAAATTCTCCGATCAAGAAGTTCTAGATTGATCATTTTCTCATAAGTGTGAGCACTACATAATGTTTGAAACTTTATACTTGCATACTTGCAAAAGTTTTTGCGAGAAAGACACAAAATATATGGATTTTTTTGTTTTTGTACCTAAATGGTATCATTTCCTGTCTGAACTATTCAGAGACTCAGGAAAGCAGTTTCATTCATTCTTACTACCAGAAATCTCATCTGGCTGATGTATAATTCTGGAACCAGAAGAGGAGGCATCAGTGTGAAATACATCCCTTTGGCAAGATTGACATACTAAGGGATTCTTTAGATCTGATGTTGTCAATTTTCATTCATTTCTCAACTAATGGGTTTGGATCCAATCCTCAGATCCGACTCAGCTGTTATATTAGTTTGTGGCCTCCAACAAACTCTCAAACCCCTTCCTTACCCATAATTCACCACCCCTAACATCTCTCAGATCTCATTTGCTGCTTTTGTGTTTAGATGTGGTCGCCTTCAGCTCTTGAGTGTTCAGTGGGAGATATGTCTTTTTTGATACTTCTTATTTAAAAAAATCCTTATTTATGACTACTACTTTAACCTTTAGTCTTTAATTTTAAGTCATTACATTTATCTTTTTTAATACACTTTTGAGTGTAAGCTTTCCTACTATAACTGGTAGGCCTAACTTTCCTTCCCTACTCCCTTTACACTTAGTGTACACCTCTTCCTTTACCATAGATGGTATTTTTTCTGTTCTACAAGTTTTTTTCCTCCAAACATCTTTATTAAATTTTATGACAAAGGCAATCTTACATTTATATAAATGAAAAACATGCAAAATGATATCACGTTAGTTGCAGTTTACATCACAGACACCATTGAAACAACTGTAGTTGCAAACATTATACATCACTTATAAACCATCCAGTCCTTGTCAGTTAAACATTACATGGCTCATTCAAATCCTGACTCTTAAACCTCATTCCTGCTCTGCATATATTTTCACAATTCCCATTTTTTCCAATGTCGTTTGCTCCTTCCTTTTTTAAAGATCCCAATTCCAGTTATTTTATCTCTGTTACTATATTCACTACTTCTAGTAAAGTTGGTCTAGACTTTGAGTTCCATTTTCTAGCAATTGCTATTTTGGCAGCCACCATAATTAGACACAGCAAGGCTTTACTATGTCTAGGCAATTCCGATTCTGTAGCATAACTCAAAACAAATCATCTCCCCAGTCAGCCTAATGTGCTCACCCGGCATCTCTGCAGGGAATCCCTAAAGTCTGCCAGCTCATTACACTCCCATGTTTCCAGCTACCTCTTTCTTGCCCATCACACATCCAACATTTGCTGTCCACCTGAGGAAAATTCTTTGGAGTCTACTTGGGGTATAAAAATACCTATGTAAACACTTCCTGGCAAAGATCCTAAATCCTCTGGACTTTGTTGCATATTTGGGAGATATACATATATCCCCCATTGTCTCTTTGTGAATTGCTTATCCATTCTCTCTTCCCAATCCTTTCTAAGCTTCTCTGAATGATTCTTATAATTATCATGCAATATTTTATTTGCTTTACTAATTATTCCTTTTTTAACAGCAGCTTCTTTTCTAGATTCTATTAAAAACTCTACCAGTGCTGGTCTTTCATTTAGGAGCCCTCTATTTATTTCTCTTTGTCTATACTCCGATATCAATCCTTGATAGGGAAGGCAATCTCTAACCTGCAGTCCAAATAAATTCTTGGCCTCTTCCCATTCTATTACCTTTCCCTTTCTAGTTATTTGCTCTGAATACCTTGGTTCCTTTGCCAGTTTTCTCCAATAAATTCCAGATTCCTCTTGCCTGTTATCTCTACCCCTGGCCATAGTCATATCTATCGGCAAAATCTCTTTTCTCTATTCTCATGCTGGTTTGGTTCTTAGAATACTCCCTGCTATTTTATGAATATAAAACTCTGTATGATTTTGGTTGTTCTCCTTAAGAGTTTGCATCCAAAATCCCAAACTCTCATTATCTCTTGAGCTTCTTCCCTGTATCAGCACCATTCCTTTCCACTTTCAATTACAGTTTCTGCTTGCGCTATGTATAAGAGCCTTAACTGTATTGCACTAAAATACCCCCTCAAATTAGGTAATCCTAGTCTACCTTGTTCTATTGGTAAAATCAGCTTATCCCACTTGACCCTTGCTGTCTTCCCTTCCCAGATAAAATCCTTCAACTCTTTTTTAATTGGTATCCACAACTTCTCCTCTGGTTGATAAAAGTATGCCTGACCTGTGTATAAGACTAAAGGGACTAAAAACATTTTAATGGCTTGTATTTTAGTATCCATATCCATATAACAAAACTTCCCGTTTCTCCATTTTTGTATTAACTTCTGTTTAGTCTCTTCCCGCATATCCATAGCTGCCACCACAGAGTCATTTGTAATCCATACTCCTAAACACCTCATTTTATCATGTTCCTATAAATATGGATATTGCTGGACCAATTTGTGTGTGGGTACATAATTTACTGCTATTGCCTTTGTTTTAGCTTCATTAATTGTATATACCGAGAAGATCTGAAACTGTCTTAAAATGTTTCACAACACTGTAATGTCCCTTTCTGGTTTTGTTATGTATAAAATAATATCATCTGCAAACAGAGCCAGCTTTTCCTGACTACCATACCAATTATATTCTTGAATTTCTGAGTCCCTTAATTTCTTTGTCAATGGTTCTAAATATAAAGCAAACAACAAAGGGGAAAGCGGACAACCCTGCCTGGTTCCTCTACTCATGCAGAAATTATCAGAGAGGACCCCACCCACTTTAATTTGCGCCTCCGATCACTCATATATTCTTCTAATCAACCTTATAATTGTATTAGGCAAAGCAAATGCTTCCATTGCCCTGCTCATGAAGTCCTAGTCTACTCTGTCAAATGCTTTCTCTGCATCAAGACCTACCAATAAAAGTGGTACTTTCTTACATTCTGCTTCTATCTGGATCATCAATATTCTGTTATTTGTCAAATGTTTGTCTCCCCTGCACAAAACCACGCTGATACATATCCATCAATTTTGGTATCACTTTTGCCATTCTTTTAGCCATTACAGACATAAAGACTTTATAATCATGGTTTAGTATTGAAATGGGCCTATACGAAGCTGGAGCCGATGGATCTTTACCCTCTTTAGGTATTACCGTTACTACCGCCTTCTTCTAGGATGCTGGTACTTCTCCTCCTCCTCTTAAAATACTGTTAAATACCCACTGGATCATTATCAGTTTCTTTTCCTTCCTAACTTCCAAACTTCCACAGGAATACCATCTGTTCCTGAGGACTTTCCTGTAGATTGGTTATACATAGCCATTTTTATCTCATCCCTTCCTATCTTGTTAGTAATTGAGTCTCATGTACCTCTAACTTTGGCATATTTAATTCTTCCATAAACATTTCCATTTGTACCTTTTCTTGATTTCCATATTTCACTGCTTTATACAAAGTTTCTTAAAATTTCCAAAATGCTTCTAATACTTCTACAGGGTCTCTTATCTTCCTTGTTATAAGCTCCATAAGCTTGGTGACTGCCCTTTCCACTTTCTGTTGCCTGAGTTGTTGTGCTAAAAGTTTTTGTGCTCTAGAATTATTATCAAAAATAGTTTCTTAACAGTAATCTTTCTAAACTTGTGCATATTATTGAGGTAATCCCTTATTTTCTGTTTAGCATTCTGCAGTTGCTCCTTTTCTTGTTCTGAGAGATTCCCACTACTTTGCAATACTTTAGGATTTGTCAATCCCTCTAAATAATTCTTGTTACTGTTTAACCATATCTCCCTTTCTTTTATTTCCAACCTAGTTTTAAACTCCACTTTAATTTTATCCACTCCTGAGCAATGTTTTCAGAAGATAATTCTATCTTTTCTAGTAGTTTCTGAATTAATTCCACAACCCATTCCTTAAATTTCTCCCTTTTCAGCCAACAGGTGGGAAAGTGCCAGTGTCTCATTTTTATTTCATTACTTTGCATTTTTATTTTAGTTATTATGGGTGCATGATCTAAAATTGTTATTGGCTGCTTTTCAAGACCTAAAATTAAATGCACATGTTCCTGCGAGATATAAAATCTATTTAGCCTAGCCCAGTTTTTGTATCTCGTGAGTAATATGTAAATTCACTCTGAACACCTAGTACTGAATTCACAACTTCCATGCCAAACATTTTCATAAATTTCTTCAAAAATCTACCCCCCTTTGTTACATTTTCCCTTCTAGGCCCTCCAGACATATCTTCACTGTTGCAAACTAAATTCCAGTATCCACTTATATTTAATATTCCTTGCTGAAAGCTGATTATTTCTCCCAGAATTTTCTTAAGCTCCATTATAGCAGTTTAAGGAGGGATGTAAATGCATGCCAGTGTAATCCTCCTCCCTAGCCAGTAGTCCCTTAGTACTATGTATCTTTTTTTCTTCTTCTGTCACTATTGGAGCTCCTTTTGCAATTAATATAAGTACTCCTCTTTTCCTTTGCCCCAGATATTCCACTGAACAACTATCCTGAATACCTTTCTTTATCAAATTCACATGTTCAGTTCTTTCCAGATGTCTTGTGTAGCACAGCTATTTGCACTCTACATTTTTTTAATATAGTTTACTACTCTTTCTTTTTTATAATTAACTGTAACACCATTCAGACTGAAAGACATTACAGAAAGTATCATTTTCTTATGTAGTTATTATTAACACCTTTTATATAATAACTGCTCTTTTTTTTTCCTAAATGTCTAATGCTAGACAGGGGTCCTGTTTGGCAGGTTGGTCTTTTATACAGTTGTTTCATTTCATATCCATTTGTGCCTATGTCACTTACATAACTTTTTGGTTTTTTTTGAAAGCCCTCAAACAGAACAAACAACCCCCCCCCAAAAAAAAAAACCCTTCTAAAATATATGAACTTAAAAATAACATACAAAACTATGTATATCTTCAAATATTGAAGTTTTTGCTTCCAAATAACAACAAAAGTATTAAGTTAAGATAAACTTACTAAGTTAAGATAAACTTACTAAGCTGAGCATTAATCCCTATGTCACTCGATGGGTTGCCAGCTGGCTTACTGACAGAACCCACACTGTAAAAGTAGCTGACTCCAAATCCAGCTCCAGACAAGTGACAAGTGGAGTACCTCAGGGTTCAGTCCTGGGACCACTCTTGTTTGGCATCTATTTCTCTGAAGTACAGGCCAATACTAAGGGACTCTGGCTAACGAAGTTCGCAGATGACTGCAAACTGGGAGCCATTATTCAATCTACAAATGATGTGGATACTCTACAAAAGGGCTTTACACAAATAGATGCTTGGTGCCAGAGCCATGGGCTCAAGCTCAATGCCAAGAAATGTATAGTTATCCCCTTTGGGAAAAAAAACATGTACCCATGAATTACCACATAGGTGGCAGTACACTAAACACTGAAAGTGTGATAAGAGACTTAGGGACACAGCTGGACAGTGGTCTCACCTTTGATAACCACATTGCCACAAAAGTCAGGAAATCCTTCCATGTGGCACACCTCATCACTAAGGGCTTTTCATCCAAAAAAAAAGGGGGTCATTGTCCCACTGTACTCATCCCTCATTAGACCCATTATATAATACAACGCTCCATTTAGTATGCACCTCTCAAGACACCTGCAACAACTGGAAAGGCCGCAGAAATACCTCACTAAAAGAATCACAGGCCTAAAGCAGATGCCCTATGCTGACCACCTTAAAAAACTCCAGCTATACTCTGTTGCATATCGTCTACTCAGGGGCAACCTCTGCTTAACATACAAGGCCATCTCAAACCCAGAACTGTTGGACATGCTACACTTAAAGAAATCCCAATCCCTCAGAGCCACACGCTTCAGGGATCTAAACCTTGTCATCACAATAAACAAAACATGCTGGAGGGATAGGGTTCTGACCCAGACACTCCCCAGACTCTGGAATAGACTGCCCATACATGTCAAGCAGAGCGCCTCTTTGGCCCTCTTCAAAAGGAACCTTGACGATTGGATAGGAGAAAGGAAATTCACCTGGGGGATCACATCAATCGCCCTGCTAGACAGGGGTCCAGGATGTAAACAGTGTGGAAAGAAATAGCCAGGGAATTGTTATGGCTAGGCTTGTATAGGCCCTAGGGCCAATAGCTTAATACCAACCTATGAACCTATAAGTTGATAGCTACACAGACAGGCTAAAGTTAACCAAAAAGAAAGGTTAGTCATGCTAAGATGCTTGGTACAGCCTGTGCTATTCGTAAGTGTTATTTGATTTTGTATATCTTTATAACTCTCCCCGTTGAGAAAACACTTGAATGTTTTTAGTAAATACTTTCTCCAAGCCACTTCTCTTCATTAAATTGCCTTCTAGTGACATGTAAACCAGACACAAAACTGCTAAGGGTACCTTGTTTATCAGAAAAAATCCTTACAATATTCAATATTCTTTTCCTTTATATGCTTTGCAATAAACTTGCTACTGGATAATGCTTAGGGTTTTTACCCAGTCATTTCCCTATGCAATCATGGGAAAAAGCACACATATTTTTCTTTTGTTATACTCTGTTAACCAGCCCCTTCTGCTCTCCCCCCTTCTCCACCCCTCCTCATTTTTTTTCATTGCAGTGCCTACATTTCTCAAAACTGAGCAAAGAAAAAGAGAGAAGAATGGTGAACAAGACAACAAAAGCACCTGTTTATATTATTATCCCCATTGCATTAAAAAAAAATGAGAGAACTTTACTTGGGCTAACTGGTTTTGTATTATCTTTTAAAGTTGTCACGCCTGGGAAACCTGATTGTTTTTAGGGAACATTATGCCCTAGTCAATTTCTTTGTTCTTTTTTCTTCTTTTCCCTCAGTCAATCCCCTTCCACCAGACTGTCTCCAGTTTCTCTTTATCAGATTTTCTCCATGAAGGGATGAAGACCTGGTCTAGAAATGCCACTTAGTATACATATTTGCAAGTGCTAGAAAAAAAACCTTATAATACTCAATATTATTTTTCATTTACTTGCTCTCTGTCTTAAAACAAAGGTCTTTAATCAGTCATTTCCCCATGCACAAATGGAAAAAGCACATTAATTTGAACTCTGAAATGCTCCATTAACCAGGCTCCCTTTTGTTTAATCATTATATTGCCTATGTTTCTCAAAACTGAAGAAGAAAAAGAGAAGAGGGGAGAAAAATAAAAGTAACACCTGTTTACAATCCCCATTACACCCCAAAATAGTATGCAAGGAAAACCATGCAACACAGATACAGCACTATTAAGAAAAGAAAGTATTTTCTTTACTTACAGTTAGTGTTCATCCCTCTCTTCCCCTCCCCAAAGCATTTTTCTGAACATTAATGACATGAAGTAGGGCATATACTTTACAGTCCCCCACTCAGCAAACCAATTTTGAAGAAGTCCAATATTTCCAAATTTTCTTATGTTGTCATATTTCACAAATATCATTACTGCATTGCAATCCCACATTAAGTTCCTGGTTTTATTACTGTTCTTCTCCATCACCCAAGTCCTGTCTCTGCTTCATTTACAATGTACTCTTGATTCTTCTAATCAGCTCTCGTGCTGCCTTCAATCTCTCCAACATTGTCCGTTGAAATACTGGAAAAGGTTTCACAAGTGCAGTCTTTCTGTGGTCTTTATTACCAGTGGAGCAAGAAGCCAAATCTGCTTCTGTTTCACAGCTCAGTTTTTGTTGGACAAACTTTTGTATTTCCTCCTTAGCATGCACTTCATCAAAAAATTATTTTGTCCCTTCAGGGAAGAACACCTTGAAGACAGCTGGATACAACAGTTTGAATCATACACCTGTGAATCAACATTCTCTGAATAGAGGAATGAATTTACTTCTCTTTTGCCTGGTGTACAATAAGTAATCATTTCCCACAAACACTCTACTGTCTCCTACTTTTAGTATTTTGTCCTTCTTCCACAGTTTTGACAAAATCAGCTCTTTCTTCTGTTAGGATTGTATTAAAAGTCTAGGTTACTTTCTTACAACTAGATTTGGAGCATACACACGATGTGCCCGTTCAACTAATAATTCTTGCTGTGGAATACCAGTCCAGTTGCTTATTTGTGGTTTCATAAACTTAATGCAGTCTATTCCTTTCAGCTTCTTTGGTATAGCTGAAAATCTCAGGTTTTCCCTATGTGCTCTGTCATCTAATTCTATTATTTTTCGAAACATCTCTTCCTGAGCAGTCTCATATTCAGCTAGCCTTTTCTTCATTTCGACCTCTGATTTTTGCAGCTTTATCATCTCATCTGAATATCTGTTTAAAGCTTCTTCCATTTGTTCCAGCCTTTTGTTGTTTGTGTTGCTATCCTCCATCAGTGTTTTATTGCATTAGATTTTGCTGAACAGCTGCAGAACTCTCTCTAGTCAGTGCTTTTTGTAGCTGATTTTTTTCCAGATCTTCTGTATTTCTTTAATCCTTGCATCCAGGTAGTATACTTACTAGCTAGTTACTGAAATCTGTCCACAGACACAAATCTACAGGCCTTCTCTACCGAGTTTCTGTTCTCACACTGGGAGAGCAAGATGTTAGTGTGCAGCCATCTTGGAATTCTGGTATTTTTCCTTTCTACAACTTTATTGTAGTTAGTCAGTGCCATTGTTGGTATTTAGCCTTTCCTTCTTTTTCTGTTTAAAAAAAAAAGCTTAGTTTAGTACTTCTGCGATTACGATATTTTCTTCTCTCAAAATGCCTGAAAAAGGTCCTACAGGAATTAAAAATTGTGATGTGTGGGCACAAATTGCCTTATTCCAATGCCCACAATTTTTGCGTATATTGCTTGGGTCCGGATCATTTACAACAGGATTGCAGTATTTGTCGTGGGTGTGAAAAACAGTATATTGATCAAGAAACTTTGATCTGTTTGAAAAAAGAAGCATCTGAGGAAGTGTGAAAATATAAAAAACAAAACCAAGAGATATTTGAAAAGTATAAAAAAGAAATATGGACATGAGAAAGTAAGAGAGATTTTATATAGTGCAATATTTATGCAAAGGAGAAAGCCAAATTAATCAATATAAATAAAGCTGCCCCAAAGATATTCGAAGAGAAATACAAACAAAGGCATCGGGATATGGAATTTCACAATAAAAAATATCACAAACAGCTCCTCATTAGCACACTTCAAGAAAATCTTGATGATTGGGTGGGAGATAGGAAATTCACCCCGGGGATCACTTCTGTGGCTCTGCTCGACAGGGGCACAGGAAAATAATTTTCTTGGGTGGCGAAAGCCAGGGTACCTTTTTGGCTAGGCTTATATAGGCCCTAGGGCCAATAGCCTAGTACCTACCTATGAACAAAGAGGGAACTCAGAAAAGAAGTTTAGTAAAGTAGAAGTTAAAAAAATAGAAGTTGAAGTTATGGAGTGCCCGCAAAGTGAAGGATTTGGTGTAGCGGGTCTAACACAGGTTATATCACAGCATGATGGAGTGAATCCCCACCAAAGTAAGGAGAAGCAGGAAGATCAGGAGACATCTGAAGAAGAAATATGGACATGAGAAAGAAAGACAGATTTAATATGGTGTAATGTTTATGCAAAGGAGAAAACAAAACTAACCAATATAAAAAGAGCAGCACCAAAGATATTCAAAGAGAAATACAGGCAAATGAATCTGGACATGGAAAACTTTACAATACAAAAAATAAGGAGACAGAGGAAAAGTAGAAAAAGAGATTAGTAATGGAAAAGTTAAAGAAATAGAAACTGAGGTTATGGAGTACCTGCAAAGTGAAGGATTCAATGTAGAAAATCTAATTCAGAAAGCACCACAACAGGATGAAGCAATGACTATCCAAAGTAAGGGGAAACCAGTGGAACAGGAAGCAATTGGTCAGGTGCCATATGAAGATATTTTGGAGCCTTCCACAGGAAACCAGTTTAAACGTTCACTTGAAGCTAGACAGCAAGGGAAGGAACAGGAAACTGTGGAAACTCTGATACAGTCAATGTTGTGGAGTGATAGGCCAGTGAGTTCCCATATGACATAGCAACGGATGGCACAGGATGAAATTGAAGAGAATGTGCCACAGGAAGATGTTATAGAACTTTCTACAGAATGCCTGCAGGAAATGGAAAGCAATGGATGTGCCCTCGGTTTGGAAGAAAAGAGTTGCTTGATTTAATAGACATATATAGGTATATTAAGATCAATGAAAGAAATAGACAGCAGATGGTCAATAAAACCCCAAAAGTCAGATGTCTGATAAAACAAATGAACACAATAATTAGGACTGTCCATAGAGATCCATGCAATATAACAGAAGTAAACAGGATATATTACTGAGCAGCTAAATTAATAACTGATAAACTTCTACCACAAGAACACAGGGTAGTGAGGGAAAGGAAGGGGAGAAGTCAAATGCCATCATGGAAGTATCAGATAGAGAAAATTATAAAGCAATTAAGACAAGATGTGTCATTGTTAGAAAACTACAGAAGAGGGAATAGATCAACAAAAATACTAAGAAAAATAGATGTGATAAAAACAATGCACACTATTAGAACATACCAGGATCTATCATGCACTATCGCAAATAACAAATGAAAAATTTCAGCACAGGCGGAAAAACTTAGAAGGTACACAGATAAACATAAAGGAAAAGTAAACAAGCAATTTATTGATGACCCAAAAAGGTGGTTTTTATACAGAATTGGGAAACAAAGTAAAAGGAATTGAAGGGGTGGGAGGTTGGCATAATGGTTAAGGTATTTACCTTAAAAACACAAGGTACAGAGTTTGATTCTCACATATGAAAATTGGCTAGGCTTAAAATGGCCCACAATGGCAGTTAGCCTAGTGATATTCTATGAACCTATGAAAGACTGCCACAAAAAGAAGAAATATATACATTTTGGAGAAGTATCTATGAAGATTCCGTGAAACATAACAAAGATGCTAAATGGACAGAAGTAAAAGAAAGAATAAGAAGCTTAAAGGTACAGGATATGAAATGGGATGAAATAACAGCCAGAGAGATTGAAGCAAAGTTAAGAAAAGCCTCTAACTGGAAAACTCCCCAGCCCAGATGCAGTACCAAACTTTTGGTTAAAGGTATTAACATCTTTGCATGAAGATTTAGCCAGGAATAAGAACTATTTATATGTGCACCCCGAACAGACACTGACCTGGCTAACAACAGGAAAAACAATGCTCCTACTTAAGAGTGAACCTGCAAGCTACCCTACAAAATTATAGACCAATAACTTGCCTTCCAAGGATGTATAAACTACACAAGGGAATTTATGCTGACAGTTTATAGTCATTTACAAGAAAATTCAGTTATGGCAGTAGAACAAAAGGGCAATAAAAGAAAGTCATATGGAATAAAGGATCATTTGTTGTTAAAGTCATAGTGGAGAACTGTAAAAAGGGGACAATCTAAGTATGGAATGGATTGACTATAAAAAAAGCATTTGATAGTATCCCACATTCATGGATAAAAGAGTGCTTAAAAATGTATAAGATATACCTTACACTGATCGACTACGTTACAGTGACCATGAAATAGTGGCAGACCACTTTGCAAATAAGCCATGATAAAGGACAAATTATTATCCCAGGAATAAAATTTCAAAGGGGGATATTCCCGGGTGACTCTCTGTCACCGTTGCTATTCTGCCTTGCCCTTAACCCACAAAGCTGGTTAGGCGTTAACAGCTTAGACCATGGCTATAACTTGGCTCCTAGAAAACAACAAAATGTAAAGACTTCTCATCTTCCCTTTGTCAATGATTTAAAACTGTACAGCTCATCAGATGAGGAACTGAAAGCAGGACTGCAGGTTGTCAATACTTTTTCAGATGATACAAGAATGTCATTTGATCTTGATAAATGTGCAAAAGTAACCTTTAAAGCAGGAAAACTGCAGCATCAGGAAAACATCAGTTTGGGACAAGAATGTGATACAAAAAAACTTGAGCAAGAGGTAGTGTATAAATATCTGAGAACTGATGAAGGATCAACAATAAAACATGACAAAATGAAAATAAAACTTAGTAAGGAATACTTTAGAAGACTTAAATTAATCCTGAAAAGAGTTTTGGCATCTAGGAACATTTAAAATCTAAGCTATAAACCAATTTTCTCTTCCTGTCCTAACTTACATTTTTGGAGTGATTGACTGGCCCCAAAACATGCTGGATAGATTAGACAGGAAAACTAAAAGGATGCTTCATGTTCACCAAATGATTTATAAAAATCAGTGTATACCAAGTTTATATATTCTCCATCTCGAAGGAGGGAAGGGCCTCCTTGAAACTGATTACATGTATAGATCTGCAATCATGGGACTCCACACATATCTGCTGACCTCACAAGACCCAAACATAGTGAAAGTTTTGAAACATAAGGGGAATAAATCTAAGACTGCTTAATGTAGCAGAAGTATACAGGTGTCAAGCAAGAATGGAAATCAAACCAGAAGTAGATAAAAATCAGGCAGCAACTAAATGTGCCAAAAAACAAAAGAAATAATATAAGATGAAGGGCCAGATGAGAAGATGTGGAAAATGCATAAACATAATTGCAAGTACAGAAAATGTCTGGAAGAACCTCATGTTGATCAGGAACGAATGCAGAAATGGTTAAGGAGAGGTGAATACAAACCAAGAGATGAAAGGTTAATATTGGTGGCCCAAGACAGTAGGCTATGTAGATGTTGGTTTACAAAGTCCATTGAACATGTGGGAGAAACAAACAAATGTAGGTTTTGTAAAACTGAATTGGAAACAGTCGCACACCCCGTTGCTGGTTGTGACATACTATTGGGAGAAAGACTGTATACTGAAAGACGTAATAATGTGGCAAGACTGTTGCACTGGGGATTGTGCAAACATTATTGTGCTGAAGTGGCTGAAAAACACTGGAAACATGAGCCACAAAGCATCATAGAAAATAATGAAGTTTATATCACATGAGATCACCCATTACCAACAGTTCAAAAGATAGATGCTAGAAACCCGGATATAGTGGTCCATGAAAAGAAGACAAAAGTAGCATTGATCACTGAAATCACCACACCCAGTGACTACAATGTGCTGCATACAGAGAGACACAAAATCATAAAATATCAGGTTTTGTAGGCAGAAACGAGAGTATTGCAGAAGAAAAATACCCAGACAGTTCCAAAAGTAGTAGGAGCAACTGGTCCTATAAAAAAGAATCTACAATCATATTTAGACATGTTACCAATCCATGTACCCTGTACAAATTGCAGGAGTCGTTACTGGACACATTGTGGGTGCTGCGAAGAGCATTTTTGGCTGACATCAAAGATTGTAACAATACTAATTTCATGAACTTTAATCGTACTTTGACTCAGGAATGGGGTCCATTCCCGTCATGGTATTAGAAACAAAAAATTTGGAGAAATTAAAAAGCAGCTCACCAAGTGCATGGCACTGGTAGCAGCTCACTTGAGACTCAAGATTCCCGGTGCTTCCATATTTAGATGACTGGCTCATTACTGCTACAATCAGACATTGACTGATTGAAGCCTGAGATCAAGTGTGACAGACTTGTTCACATCTCAGAATAATCATAAATTACACGAAGTCTCATTTACAACCGACCCAGACATTAGAATTCATAGGAGCAGTGTTCAACACAGTATCTATGGTAGCTTCTCTTCCAGTATCAAGAATGCAAGTGATAAGGATGCAGGTCAGGAAAATAATCTGCAGTACCAGAATTCCAGCCCGATTGATTCTGCAAGCCCTGGAATCAATGTCAGCGGCAGTAATTTCAGTCCCTTTACCAAGATTCCACACAAGAACTTTACAATGGATACTAGCAAGACAATAGCCAATGCTTTCTCAACCCATGTCAGCAAAAATAAGAATAACTCAGGTATGCAAACGATACCTTTACTGATGGATGCAGTCACAACAGATGTTATAAGGTCGTCCTTTCATCCTCCCTCAGCCCAAGGTCATAATGACCAAGGACACTTCCAATATTGGGTAGGGGGGCATTCCTGGGGAAAACAGTCCAAGGCACTCGGTCCTCCGATGAGGTCAACTTGCATATCAATGTTCTGGAGATGAGCGTAGTGCTTTTGGCATTATTCCGGGGAAGTCCAATGTGATAGACAAACTGAGCAGGTCCATCTTACTACCTTAAGATTGGTCTCTCAACAACAAAGTGACTGAAATGATTTTCAGTCAGTGAGATCAGTCTTGTCATGACCTTTTGGCATCTCCCCTAAACAAAAAGTACAGCAGCTTTTTTGCCCTGATCTGTTCACCAGGGAAATCACCAAAGAATGCTCTACTCCAAGACTGCCCCGCCCTGGTCTTCTGTATGCTTATCTTCTGAATCCCCTAATTCCCAAATTCTTTCAGAAAGCAGCCCAACTGAAGAGCAATGTCATCCTCTTTGCACCTCTCTGGCTTCATCTACTACATCCACCTTAGATTCTGGATCCAATTCCAGACCTCCTGGATAACCTGACAGTCTTGGTTCACCTGAATATGTCGAATCACAGACTTACAGCGTGGTTTCTCCAATTCCATTAATAGCCAGATAACCAATGATCTGTTTCCCTGTCCGTTCCATACTTTTATCTTCCCATAAACCTTCTATTAGGAAATTTACAAGAGTAAATGGAAAAGGTTCATTTATTGGGAAGAGCAAAATCAGATAGACCCGTTCTCAGCTCCAATTCAATCTGTTCTAGAATTTTTGTCACGTTTATTTAATGAGGGTGCTAGTTCATCAACTATTAAAATTCATCTCGTAGCAGTCTCTAACTTTCATGCAGGATTTCAAAATTCATCACTGGCTTCCTCTAAACTGTACAAGGCTTTTTTGAGAGGTACTCTTCTGCTAAGACCCCCTTAAAAGGGGTCTATTTTATAAAGACAAAAGTTTAGTTACCCAAATACCTAAACATCGACCCATCTTCATTAAACCGTATATACACCGAACGCCCTAAACCGTGAAATTCAAAAAGTTGAACTGTCATACCTGTCCCTCTCCACCACCCGCTACATACTACCTACACAAACAAACTAAATAAACCACATACATACACTAACCAAAACCCTACTTCTAACCCTAAACTAAACCCTACTTCTAACCCTACACTAAATCTTACATATACCACCATGTAGGCACTTAACTTAACCCGCACCCTAACCCTAAGGTCCGTAACTATTGCACACTTACCTTAAAAAGCTAAACCCAAACAAACTAAATAATCCACACACATACACTTAACAAAACCCTTCACTAAATCTAACATACATTACCATCTATGTACTTACCTTAATCCGCACCCTAACCCTAAGGTCCGTAACTATCTCACACTTACCTTACAGAGCTATACCGCAGAAGGCCAACCATGACAATTTGACATTTCCACTTTTACGTTTCTGGATGATCGATGTTTTCGCGGTTCGATGAAGACGGGTCGACGTTTAGGTGTTCAGGTAAGTAAAAGTTCGTCTTTTTAATATAGACCCTTATAAAGAACCCATGTCACCATTGAATTTAATTTGCTACTGCAAGCCTCAATTCATTCACCCTTTGAACCGGCAACTAAATGGGATTTTAAATTTTTGACTTGGAAAACTATCTTTTTAGCTGCAATTACATCTGCTAGAAGAATTTCAGAAATTCAAGAATTATCTTCTAAGCCTCCATATTTAATTTTTCATAAGGACAGGGTTAAGTTACGTACCAGTGCTGCCTTACTTCCTAAGATGTGTCCATCAACTAATCCATTAATTTGCCAGTATTCTTTCCAAAATTTACAAACAAAGGGGAATATATACTGAACTTACTGGATGTTCATAGACCATTACATTTCCATCTACAGAGAACAAAAGAGTTTAGAAAGACAGATCAACTATTTGTTTCCTTTGCACATAATAAATTGGGCAAATCAGTTACAAAGTTAACTCTAGCTAGGTGGTTGACAGATTACATTTCATTTATCTATAACAAATTGAATCTCCCCTTACCAAAGCCATTAAAGGCTCATTCTACCAGATCTATGGCAACTTCTGCTGTACTCCATTCTAGAGCTACTATGGACGATATATGCGCAGCTGCAACTTGGTCAAATCCTCATATTTTTATCACTCATTACAAACTAGATCTGGTCCCGAGGGGAAGTGTGGCCTTTAGCTCAACCATACTCAGGAATATCCTTCCTTAGAGTCCAACCAAGAATTTAGATAGCTGGGGACTATATCCCATTATTTAAGAAATGAATGAAAATTGACAAAATCAGATAAAAGTTAAGTACTCACCATAACGTTCCATCTGTGTTGCCAGTTTTCATTCTTCCTCAACTCAACACTCACCAACCCCCACCACTTTTAATAACTGACTTCTGGAGGAATGAGACACTTCAAGGACACCAATGTCCTTAGTGTTGAATTCTAGTTAAGGCATATAATTACAGGTCTTCCTGTCAAGCAGCAAACATGATCTGAGAGATGTTGGGAGTGGTGCATTATGGGTAGGGAAGGTGCTCGATGGTTTGTTGGAGGCCACAAGCTAGTATAACGGCTTAGTTGGATCTGAGGATCGGAACCCATTACTTCAGGAAGAATGAAAATGGACAACACAGATGAAATGTTAGGTTGAGTACAGAACTTTTTTATTCTGCAGTTATTTAAGGCCTACTATGGTTGTAGGTTCCCACAGTCAGCAACCAGAAGGCAACCCCTTCTCCCAGGAAATACAAAGTTCATTTGGAAAGAAGAGACGGTGAAAAAAGGATATTGTCCAAATAGCACATCTAAGTATTCAGTCCCAAGAACACAAACAAACAGATATTGTGGATAAACTCTGTCTTACTTTAATCTGTCTAAACCCAGGAAACTCCTAAAGTCTAGATCACATGGAGCTCAGACCTGAACTATGACACCCTTCTGCTGTCAAACTTAACAAGCAGAACCAGATTTGTGGAAATTTATACCAAAGAAAATTCCTGGAGTAACCCCCCCCCCCCAGTGACAGACACTTTTTGTCTCTTCTGTTTTTGGGAAGGGGGTACTAACATTTTGTTCTTCTGCTGAGTCCCTTAAGCTTTCAGATTTTCAAACCTGACTAACTTTTCCACCAACCTTGCATCTTTCTCAGATTTAGTTACACCTGTTTCTTGTCTTTAGTCTCTAAAGCTAATTATCCCCAATGTCTTGTCTTGCACCTGACCACATAGCAGCTACTTTCTGGACATCAGTACAGTGATGAAAATTTGCAACACAGTTTCTACCTGGTTAACAAACCACATTACTTTGCAAAAGATGGTCTGTATCTGTCCACCCTAGGCTTCTGAATATTTTCTAAATATTGTCTAAAACTTTACCTACCTCCTTAGAGCCTTTTTCAGGCAATGCCAAATTGACAAATCTACCAACATAGAAAATAAAACCCAAAGAAATCTAAAGGTGTTACTGCTGAATGCTAAGAGCCTAAACAATGAACTCCACACCATACAAGCTCTCCTCAGTCTGGAGAATACAGACATCTGTGCTATTACCGAGACATGGTTTAAATCCACAGAAAGTACTCTGGTAGTGCAAGGCTTCACAGCCTTCCACACATTTAGATCATCAGCTGCACAGACATGGAAAAAAGCTGAAGAAGTTTCAAGCTACATTAGCAACAAGTATAGCTCTACGTTGGTTAAACAGGATGATGCCCTGGAGTTTATCACATAGACAAAGTCCCACACCATATCTTAATAAGCTATAGGTCACCCTTTATGTCCAAGAATCCCACAGCTCATTCCTAGACCTAGAGACACTCGCCCTTAAACCAAATATCCTAATGGGATACTTTAAACTACCCCTCTATAGCCCTCAAACTTGCAGGCACAACATTTCCTGGACTTTATTAACACAAATACACTGGAATAAGTAGTGCACACACCCACCAGAGGTTCAAACATACTGAACCTGGTACACACCAATATGGAAGAATGCTACATACCCTCATTGTCATGTCCTCACTGGCGAGTTCAGACCACAAAGCTGTCTCCTTCAAAATAAAAATCAACCCTGTAACCCCAGCAAACACTTTTACAGTTTGGAACTATTTCAAAGCAAACTACATCCTATTAAGTGATAGTTTGCCAAAATTCCATGCCCCTCCTATGTTTTTAGGTTCCTCTAGATACTTCAATTTCTGTTCAAAATGTGTCAAATGTGTTGTCTTGATGCTTGCCTTTGTGGCTCAGGTTATGGCTGCAAAGGTCCAGTTTGAATGCTTGCTTAATCAACTGACAAAAAGTACAGTTTTGTACCTACCATAAATGTAGATGTTCGAGGATCCCATTGCTGCAGTCCTTACTATTGGGTAGTCCGCTATCCAGTCGGCCCGAATACCAGAGTATATGGCTGACGTCGGTCAGGGCGCATTAGACTGACGTCAGTACGTCAGGGTACTAATGCGCATGACCGACGTCATATCCTCAGTCTTTTCTTGCCCCAGATGTCAGAAGACCCTAAAAAGACAAGGCCCAAAATACCTGCACCAAAAATATGTACAATATATACAAGAATATATACAAAAATATCAGCATGTAACCTCACCTACACAACCACCCCTAAACACAGAGGGAAGGAGGGAGGGTAAATTGGACTGCAGCAATGGGATCCTCGAACATCTACATTTATGGTAGGTACAAAACTGTACTATGTTCTTCGCTCCCCATTGCTGCAGTCCTTACTATTGGGTAGAATCCCAAAGCAGAGGTAAGGGAGGCTGGCAAATCATAAAGAAGCAGGAGCTGACAACATGCCTTGCAAAACAGCTGTGGCAAAACCAGCCCTAGACTTAGAGTAGATAGGAAGGTGATAATGCTTAGAGAAAGTATGCACTGAACTCCAAGTAGCTGCTTCCAAAATATCCTTAGTTGCCACCCCTTAGAAATGCTGTTGAAGTGGCAGTAGCCCTAGTGGAATGAGGCCTAATCCCAGCTGGAATCTCCTTGCCATGATGGGAATAACAAAATGCAATGCAAAAGCCAATCCACCTAGAAATAGTTTGTTTTGACACAGGCTTGCCCTGAACTCAAAGCAAAAGAAACAAACAACTGCTGAGACTGCCTAAAATCCTTAGTCCTGCTTAAATAATAACGCAATTGCCTGTGTACATCTAAAGTGTGCAAAATCTTTTCCCCTTTATTTTGGGGGTCTGCATAAAAACGTAGGCAAATGAATAGTTTGGTTTAAAGCCACACTAGAAACCACCTTAGGCATAAAGGAAGGATTAGTACGTAATGATACCCTATCCTTATGGAAAATCAAAAAGGGCTCTACTGCCATAAGGGCCTGCAACTCAGACACCCTTCTTGCAGAAGTAATAGCCAACAGAAAAGCAGTCTTCCATGACAAGTATTTCAAATCAGCAGTAGCCGCAGGCTCAAAAGGTTGTAGAGTAAGTTTTTCCAACACAAAATTGAGATCCCAAGCAGGAGTAGGAGCTCTACGTGGGGGTCTTATATTCTTTGCCCTCTAAGAAACTGCTTGAACAAAGGATGCGAAAACAATGGTGGGTCACAATCATAGTGAGCTGAAATTGCTGCAGCATGAATCTTAATGGAAGAGAAGGACAAACCCTTGTCCAATAACTCAGTAAGATATTGAAGAGCCACACTCAAATTAGGCTCAGAAATCTCCAAATTCTTTGCTGTACTCCAAAATAAAAATCTCTTCCATTTTTCTGCGTACACTTTCCTTGTACTAGGTCTTCTGGCTTCCATAATCACATTTAAAACCTGTTGAGGAAGTTGAGACCTGCTGTGTTTCAACACAGAATATGCCAGGCTGTTAGATGAAGAGAGTGAAGCTTGACATTGAGCAGATGACCGTCCTTCTGAGATAACAGATGAGGAATCAGAGGTAAAGGCCATGGAGGCTTCTTTACCAGACTCCGTAATAGTGGGTACCAGTGTTGCCGAGGCCAATCTGGAGCTATCAAAATCATCCTTGGCCTGTCTTGTCTGACCTTTAATAGTACCTTTGGAAGAAGAGGCAGAGGTGGAAAGGCATACACATGAAGGTTTTTCCAACTGAAAGACAGAGCATCCACTTTCCAAGCTGTGTGATGAAACCCCTTTGTGCAAAACTTTGGCAGCTGGTGGTTTAGTGGAGAAGCGAACAGATCTATGTCTGGAGTTCCCCATGACACTGTCAATTTCTGAAATACATGAAGATCCAGTTTCCACTCGTGGGGATCCATGATTTGTCTGCTTAACACATCTGCTAAGGAGTTCTGTGCTCCGGCAGAAACCTTGCCTGAAGAGTTAGTTGCAAGCTTAGCGCAGTCTCCCATAAAATCATTGCTTGCCTGCATAGAGGATAAGAATGTGTTCCCCTTGCTTGTTGATGTACCACATGACAGTTGTGTTGTCTGTTAGAATCAACACCTGCCCTGGAAGAAGTAACTCCTTGAAAGCCATTAATGCAAACTGGACTGCTAACATCTCCTTCATGTTGATATGTAGATGCTGTAGTCTGGCAGGCCACTTGTCTTGTATCCACTTTCCATTTAGATGAGCTCCCCAAGCAATATCCGAGGCATCTGTCGTTAAAATCTGACGCCTCTGGCCGGGTCACAGAGAGTCCCTTGTTTAGGTGACATTCCTGAGCCCACCACAAAAATTATTTTTGAAGGCAAGGTATTATTTGAATGACAGTGTCCAAATCCTGGCAGTGCTGTGTCCATACATTTTTGAGATACCATTGTAGCTTCCTCATATGCAGTTTGGCATTGGGAAGCACCAGAATACAAGATGCCATGAACCCTAATGCTTGAAGGACTGTCCTTGCAGTCAGCACGGACTGATGAGATAGTTGATGGAAGTAAAGTGATAGACTCTTTTGTTTGTCCGGGGTTAAAAAGGCCATCTGGGCTGCTGTATTCAGTCTCACACCCAGAAAGCACATGTCTTGAGAGGGTACTAGACTGGACTTTATTTCGTTCACAGAATACCCTAGGCATCTTAGCACTGCTATAACATATTCCAGATGCTGTAGAAGGTCTTCCTTTTCTTGAGCCAGAATCAGGCAGTCGTCCAAGTAAGGATAGATTTGAATTCCTTGCAGCCTGAAGTAAGCTATCACTGGAGCCAGAACCTTTGTGAATACTCTGGGCGCAGTAGATAAGCCAAAGGGCAATGCAGAGAACTGATAATGAGAATTTCCAGCTCGAAACCGCAGATACTTCCTGCAACCTAGCCTTATAGGCACATGAAGGTAAGCTTCCTTGAGATCTAAAGTTACCATCCAGTGATCTTTGCCCAGCAGAGGTAAAAGCAGTTGTAACGTCAACATCTTGAACTTGGGAATGTCCAGATAAGTGTTGAGGAGAGATAAATTCAAAATTGGTCTCCACGTGTTCCCCTTCTTTGGTACTAGGAACAGGCGAGAATAAAATCCTAGGCCCCTTTCTGATACAGGAACTGGCTGAATGGCCCCCATCTGGAGTAACTGAGAAATTTGCTTGTGAGCCTCTTTTCTTTGTGGAGGAGGAACGTCTGGCATGCCTTTGAAAGGAGGCATTGTATGGAAATAAAACCTGTAACCGTGGTGAATGATATCCAACACCCATCTGTCTTGAGTAATTAAATCCCAATTTTCTTTGAAAAGACACAGTCTTCCTCCCAAAGGAGCTACCAGACGAGAATCTACTGGCAGCTGAAAAGGCAGGTCATTGGGTCTGTTTACGAAAGGACTGACCCCTGCCCTCACCAGAAGTCTGAGCAGGTGAACTTCCTGTTCTAGGCCTAAAAGAACCTTGAGCTCTGCCCCTACCACGTCTAGACCTACCCCTAGACTGGGAATCATAAGCAGGATATGTCCACCCCTTAGCAGGCCAATTTCTACTAAACTTCGGTGGCTGAACCTGCAAAAATCTTTAACAGTTTGCATAGACTTAGCTTTGTCTTCCATTTTCTTTAAAACTGCTTCCACAGGCGAACCAAACAACACATCAGACTGTAAAGGAGCATCCAAAATCCTTGTTTTAACATGCTCAGCTAAATTCTGATCCCTCAACCAGGCATGCCTGCGAAGAACAGAACTAGTGGCAGCCACCCTCGAGGAGGCCTGTACAGCATCAAAACCACATTGCAAAGAATGCTTACCTACTTGTTCAGACACATGAACTAAATCTAGCAACTCTTTACACTCAATACCTTCCGCTAAAGCATCTACCTTAGATTTCAATTGTGAAAGGAGATAATTTTGATATTTTAGCATGTGAAACTGACAATTCAACGCTCTCATGGCTAGAATGGAAGAAGTATACACTTTCTTTCCCCACCTATCCAAAGCCCTTGCCTCTTTATCAGTGGGAACAGGATTTTTAACCACAGAGGCCTTAACACCTTTAGGTCCCTGAGAAACAGTTTCTGGGTCCGCCCTAGGACTCTTAAACAAATACTTATGAGCTTCGGGCACCCTATAGTACCTATCAGGTTTAACAGGAGCAGGAGGCAAAGAGTCAGGGTTTAGGGAAGCCTCTGCAAAAACATCTTCCACCACATTCAACACAGGAGGTATAGCTAAGGGCCTATGCTGGGGTAAAAATAAGAATTCCCTAAGCCTTTTCCTGGAATCAGAGTAATCTTGGCCTTCCCATTTAAAGTGTTCTCTCATGGAATGCAGAGTCTCTGAAAATGAGAAATCCTCAGGAGGAGAAGCTGTAGGAGTGGAATCATCCACATCAGAATCAGAATAAGGAGGAAACTCCTGCAAATCTTCCGCAGAAGACTCTGAAGCCTCTGAATACTGTTCCAAACACTCAAACTCAGGTTCCACCCTAGGCCTCTTATCAGGAGGGGGCATAGAACCTCTAATCATAGTAATCAAATCTTCTGCCATTTTAAGCATATGTTTCTTAGGCACAGAACCTGAAGTGGTAGGAGAAGCCCCCACTGAAGCTAAACTTGGCCTACCTCTCAAAGAAGTTTTGGCAGCAGAAGGAGAGGCTCTAACTACCTTGGGAAGAGAGGGAAGAACAGTTACCTGAGAAGCCCCCTCAGCCTGGCCTACCTCCTGAGAAGGCACATCCTGTAACAGTAAAGTCTCTGCCTGAGACTCCAAAGAAACTCCTGGCAAAACCTCAGGCTCCACTGAGCCTTCTAAAGAACCGACGTCCGGGACTGCCGGTTCATCAACCCTAGGCTTCGCTGTTTTGTCCTTGCGCTTCTTGGACGAAGCGGGCGTCGGAGCATCCGACGGCATTTTATAATTGCAACGCTTCCCAAACACTAACCTGGCACAGTCTAACCGTCTCTTAATAGTGCGTTTATTAAACCTAGCACAAGAGCGGCATCCAACAACGTCGTGCTCAGGCCCTAAACAAGGTATACACAAGGTATGGTAATCCCTATGAGGTATCTGTTTCCCACAAGAAATACAGTTATTCACTTTTTCTGACATCCGGTTAAATACTGAGGCAAGAAAACACCAAAATGTTCCCCAACGGGGTACTTAGCCAACTCTGATTCGGTCTGAAACTCCGGCTTCGGAAATATTTCAGAACGCCAACCTGCACTCGCAAAACTGCTTCTGCATCGGACCATGCGGCAAAAAAGACTGAGGATATGACGTCGGTCATGCGCATTAGTACCCTGACGTACTGACGTCAGTCTAATGCGCCCTGACCGACGTCAGCCATATACTCTGGTATTCGGGCCGACTGGATAGCGGACTACCCAATAGTAAGGACTGCAGCAATGGGGAACGAAGAACATCAGCAGCAGAATGTGGGATGATTTGGTTCTGGTTGGGCCCATTATCATCTGAAACGGTAAGATTTCTGTTTATAGGGCCAGGGTTTCCTGTTCAGTCCTGACTTCTGTTCTCTGTCTATGAGGGGTTTGCATGTTCTGCTCATTTCTAGTTTGCTTTTTCTAAGTTCATCTTTAAACGCATGCTGATTGCTGCACGTCAACATAGCCCTTGTCTTGTTAACCTTTCCATAGTTGTCAGATCATGTTGTTATTTTTCTTTCTTAAAATGAAAGGAATCCAACCTTTCATTCACATTTCATGGTACATAACCATAAATGAGCCATCTACTGTCACACCCTTTTAATAATTGCAGAATATACATTAATTATCCTGTCACACAGACATGCACAGACACACACGCATACACACACACACACACACACACACATACACATGCACACACCCACACTATTCTGGTCAAGCATAAAAATTTGAATAAATATGTAGTACACATCACACCACCATTTTTACGGGTCTATGATAACGGATCGAATAGTAAAAAGATCGAAAGGCTGTAAGAAGGAAAATGCCATTCATAGAAATCCGTTTTCTGAGATCACGGTACAGTGAAAACCGGAAAATATGCTCTTTCCTCACTGTAGTGTGATCTCAGAGTTGGTATATATATTTAGTAGGGGGGGGCACAGCCCCCCACAAAAAGGATTTCTATGAACGGCATTTTCGTTCTTACAGCCGTTCAATCTTTTTACTATTCGATCTGTTGTCATAGACCCCATTTTTACAACCTTCCTAAAAAAAACTATAGCAAATTAGTCCAGAATTAATTTTAATGGATAGCAGTCTTAACTAGCATACAAAAAATCAAATACATTATAAAGCCTCACAGAGTATAACCCTGAGCAACTAAATAATTATTGAGCTCATAAACATAGCTACAGCAACAACTAGACTTGTTGTTCAATAATAGACTAAAAGATCTTGCAAACCATCATAATTTCTCATCTTTTTCAGTGATCTTGGTCTTTCAACTACCGCACAGTCACTTAATATACATATATTCCACCTGTGCTAATAACCAGCAGAAATTTTACTTAGCAAAAAGAAATAGAATTTCTAAAGGCTTTGCCCTCGATAAACTGGGACTGTGGTCATAATGATAATGTCAAAGCGGCAACTGGTCATAATGATAATGTCAAAGCGGCAACTACTTATTTCACTTACCTTGTACTCATCACAAGACAAGCAACCTTCTCAGTTATTACTGGAAGATTAAATTGTACAGAAATTGTCTAGCAAACACATGATCGCTGAATTAAAAAATAATATTAACACTAAAACCACACAGAAATTAGCCAATGACCAAAAATCTAAACATCTGTTACCTTAGCAGAATGAAAGTATAAAGAACAAATAGAAAATTCAGATGAAGCAATTTATCTGAGAGCCTGACAGTCAAAGTTTCGAAGAAATCCTTTAGATTACAAATATAACATATCCAAGGAAACAGTCAACAATCCCCAAAATGTTTAACCATAACCAGACTAAGACACAATTACCATGCATTAAAAACTAACTCTAGACTAAGCTATTCCAAAAGCTAAAATTCAAGTCTTATAGACCAACTACACAATGGAAAACCTAAATTATAAATATCGCTGTCCTCAAAAGTACATATAGTGCTAACAACAATGTCTCACACTCAATAATAAGCCTACACAGCATGCTGGGGCTTTAGCTACTATCATTTCTGAAGGCTGCACTGTAAAATGTATATCTACATATTTTTCAAAGACACAAACAATACTTGTTCATTGGACTGCTTTCTGCACTTTACTTCATTGTATCAACTGAACTGCATTACTTTAAAATGAACACTTTTTGGGCTTTGCCTCATATTACAGTAAGCCATGAACTGATGGTCGGTTTAATTCCATTTTCTACCCTGCTGTTTGTTGTAGCATTTCACACTAAGCATTCTTGAGCCATGCAGCTACCAGTGTGAATGCTGTTAATGCACCTTGATGCCCACAGACATGGACCAGTCCAAATACCCTGTTAACAAATAAAATTGTACTGTATTGTTTGACAACTGCTTTTATCTCATTCGCTTGTGTCCTGGTCTTAGCAGAAAAATGCCATATGATCAGTCTATTTAGTTATTAAACAAATACAAACATTAGAGGAAATTTAAAAGAAGACAATTTAATTACTGCAGAACAGAGCAGCATGTGTTTTCTGTTAGATTATAAGATAAATACTAACTTGCAGCAAATACTTCTTTTTCAACTGTTCCTTCACTCCTCCCTTTACCCAAGGACAACCAGCCATTTACAAGGAAAAAATAGCTCTTACAGCTCTGGAGGTCTTTCACGATCACGTGTTGCAGATACCAGGAAGGGCTTAATCCTGGAAAAGAAATGTAATTTCTGATTACATTATTTACAAGTAGTACCATGGACATTGATGACACTGAAAATTATAAAGTTACATTCACTGTGGCTAGAAGTACATTAAGTAATTGCATTCAGCACGAGTGCGCATTTAAGTAAGTAAATGTTTTTAGCTGCTTTTATGGACAGTTGATACACATCTCAGAAAGAGTAAAATTCTTTAAGTAAGCACGTGTTTCAGTTGCCTTGGCAACATAGCCTTGGATAACAACTGAACATGGAACAACAAGGTCGAGGATGAAGTCTCATTTGAGCAGCTTGCCACTTTTTCAGCTTACTTTGAAAATGTTTAAAAATAAAAAATAAATCCACCAACACTGGATAGCCGATGACGGTTTAATGCTCCAAAATACACAAACAATCACAGTTGCACCGAACAACTAAGTGCTTTCGCCGTGGTTAACAAACCTTGGCATCATCAGAGTTGCCAAGGTTTGTTAACCACGGCGAAAGCGTTTAGTTGTTCGGTGCAACTGTGATTGTTTGTGTATTTTGGAGCATTAAACCGTCATCGGCTATCCAGTGTTGGTGGATTTATTTTTTATTTTTAAACAGTTTTGGTTTAGGGTCATTGACCCATTTGTGTTACTTTGAAAATGTGTTCAATGAATTTAAAAGCTGCAGCTATGTGGAAATGTAAAACATGTTTTCAATAAATTTTCTTCTAAAGAGAAAGTGTGTGTATTGCAGGTAGACAATGTTCCCTAATAGCATCCTTTGAAGATGCAGTTTTTCACTTTTTGCAAATCTAAAATAAAGTGACAGAAATTCTACTGATACTCTTAAAAGCCAAAGTGCAATGAAATAGATTAAAAACAGATGAATAATGACTTTTTTCAAGCTGAGACATCTTTCTTCCTCTGTCAGCTTTTCCCAGTTAGGGGTCTCCACAGTTGATCTCCGCTCATGACTGGCAGTGGAGTTTTACAGTGTTGAGTTGCCAGCCCAACGCCCAACCTTCCACAGAAGGCACACACATGCATGCACTCACACCTAGGGCCAATTTAGAGTGTCCAATCCAGCTACAGCATGTCTTTGGGATGTGGGAGGAAACCGGAGCACCTGGAGGAAACCCACGCGACCACAAGGAGGACATGCAGACTCTGCAGAGAAGACACCCCAGCTGAGAGGATCAAACCAGAGAATCTCTTTCTATGACGTGGCAATGCTAACTGCTGCATCACCGTGGCCGCCTTCAAGCTGAGACATCTAAATCATCTATTTCTATACTGATTTGTATGCACACTCAAGCAATGCTTTTATTTGCTATGAGATGACATTCTCCTACATTCCGTTTACACATTCTGGGGCTCTGAAGAAAGTGCAGTTGATTCCCATTCTGAACCTGCATCTCTTCAGTTGCAGGTTCGGTTTATTACTCATATATTTTGACTGATTTTTAGGGTGTACAATGTTTTCTCCCTTGCAGATTGTCTCTAATATCATTTTGAACAATGCAAATGGGTAGAATTCGAAAAGATGTTCAGAAATAACCCCCCAATTGTCCTGCAATGTAAGAAACATGTAGAAATAAATATATTCAACAATTCCAGGCAGTACTTCCTTTAGGCTAAAGTTCCCTGGGATCTAAGTAGTGATTAGGGTCACACATGGGAAAGGCTGACTTTCTGAGGAGAACTGCACAATGTAGCTAATTCCTGCATTACTGGGTTAGTGATGTATGCTCTGTTACCATTTTATGTATTATACCATTACATCTGTGAAAACAGCTGTTGGCAGTACAGTAAAGTTTGCAATAGTAGTATTCTCTGGACAAGCACTGCTTGGACTGCTAAAGTTTGCAGTTCCCTTTTAAAACTAGAGCATATCTGAAGCTATCACATTGGTGGCCTGGTTGAGTGTATCTTTGGTAACATTCAGCCAGCAGCTATATTGCAGCGGTAACTCCTCTCCCTCTCTGGTATATTTCTTAACTTCATCAGTGAGTGAATGCACTTACTCTGGGCACAACAAACTGATGACCACGCACTCTCTCCCATTAGTTGAGTCAACTTTTAAGTAGGCAATTTGCAAGAAAATCAAGAAAATAAAAATGGCAGGTTGATATGAAAACTTCATACTAGCGAGAATATAAAAGGTGGCCATATAAATACTCTATAAATTAAAAATTAAGACCATTATTGCAAAAGTTTGAAGAGAAAAGGTTACCAAGCACTGTATAAATGAAGAATTAAGGCCATTACATTTTAAAAAAATGACTAATAAGTAATTATATTAAGAAATTGTCTATATGGAATGATGTTTGAAGAATTAAAGTCATTAAAGAGGTACATTTGTGTAACAAAGGGATTAATCAGCCCTTGTATTAAGCATTTAGTTATATGGAGTGACTTAAAGCATACAACTGCTTTATGTAAATGGAATACTTAACTGAAAAATACACAGTCATTTTTGCACAAAATAAAAAGTGTTTAATTGCATTCAGTAAAGTACTTCATAAACAGGTGATTAAGTAAACATTCTATACAAACAGGAAAACTAACTGTTGAAGGTATGCATAAATTATACAGAGTGATTTCTGGCATGTGTATGATTTGCATACTTTAGCTAATGTTAGTACCATCAGTAATTTGTGATTTAGTGATTAATTTTACAAGCTAGTGATTTACACTGTACAGTTTTGGGCAGACTTACAACATATGTACAGTTACTCTGACATACAGAACTACATAGAGTGACTGCACAGAGCAGTTACACAGAGCGATGATGCATGGGGGTGCAAGTGGATATGAGCATAAACACACTTTTTTTTTTACTTTTGCATGCTCTAAGGAGATAAACTAGTGTGTAATGTCATGAAAGTGGCAACCATGAACAAGTGCCCGACAGCCTTTGCTGACACTAATGAAAAATTATCAACTTATACTACAAGAATAAAACATCATTATACGGTGAACAGCACTGAAGATGAAAGCTTCTCTGTCCTGCTTTGTGCAATGGTATGAAAATGTATATGTTATTGCCTAGCTCATGAACACTAGGCCAATCTGTTTCTAAACCACTAAAGATCATTTTATAGATATCAAATTAAAAGCCTTATACTCTGAATGGAGTGAAAAGGTGTAAGTAACACAAACATTAGAAAACCATTTGGTGCCAAACCATGCCAAGGGCTAAATAGTTCAGACAAGAGTAACCATCTTAGAACATACACACAAAAATCAGATCAAAATACAAGAAAGGATAACATGTCTGCCTACCAAACTAATTTTATTAGGCTCTAAAATACATGCTTGATGCCTGCTTTTAAGATGCCAAGACGATTGCTTCCTTTGTCTTCACTAAGTAATGAATTTCGTTCTTCAATAACTCTGTCACTAACCATGAAGATGACTATTTTTTACTTAGGGTTCTAGTTAAACTAAATTATTTTTAAAGTCTGTATGCTAATAAAATAATTTCTAATGGAATGCTGGCTACCATATTCTTAAACAGTGCTACTCCAAGGAAGAAACCATAACAAAAAACTTTCACCTCACCTCAAACTTCCCATTACTCCCTTAAAAAATAAATACCTTCAACGAATATTTTTCTATGGGCTCACATTTGGAGGAAGTAACCCACTTTTTAACAGCAAAATATTGTTACAACCTGTATACCACTAGAACGCCTGTGAGATCCTCCATCATGTCTAAAACAAAATGGGTAGGAAGCATCAAAAAGAAATAACAAGAAATGAGGTAGCCAATAACTTACCACAGAATACTAGTGCATATTGTCCTACATATATAACATACAGAGATGTTTTTAACATGAGATCCAAAACTGTAGCAGATGAGCAGCCACATACTCACAAAATCCATCCATCCATCCTCAACCCCTTTTTGTACTCACAAAATTATAAAATGAAAAAGCACAAGTAATGAAAATGAATCTCTGATTAGAGCCAACAACAGTGGTGAGCATTTCCATTTTCATAAAGACTTCATCGGTCCTTTCTCTAGCTTCTTATTTTAAAACCTAGGCAATACTTCAGGTCATCAACCAGCATACATGGTTTTGCAGCTGAAAAGTTTAAAATAAAAAAATAGCATTATAAGCCACTGCAAACTAGAATCTAGCAAACATGTAAGTCAGTGTCAGTTGTAAACATTTAGCCCTATTCTCTTCCCTCTTGTGAAGCTATCAATTAGTTCACATTTGGCTGTATTACCGGAAGGTTTAAAATCTGAAAATATTCTTAGCCAATCGAAACAAGCCTTTATCAGATCTGTCAAGAAATCAATGTCAATACCAATGGTTTAGACACATCTGTTCCAGAATTAAAATGAAAAAATATATATGGTCATACTACATCCATTGGCAGACAGTTGACCAACACTCAAAATAGCATCACGAGAAGGTGATCTTGTAATGGCAACTAGATTCAAAGAACAGCAAGAAGGTGAGTGGTGCATTTTGATCACCTTCTCTATATAGTTAATTCTGACACTGTTAAAATGAAAGCACCAGGCGAAAGAGTAACTGCCTGGTAGCCAAAACTAGACAAATAGATTGAGAATGTGCAAGGCTTGTATGCTGTATCATCTGGAACACATAACCTAGAGAAACCAAAAAGTACAGTTGTGTACACTTACCATAAATGTAGATGTTCGAGTGTATTCACTGTTGCAGTTGTTACATTTGGGTAATCTGGTGGCAGGTTGCCCTCAGTCGGCCTGATTAACAAAGTCTTGAGTCTGCGTCGGTTGCTGTCTCTTCTTCCATGACGTCAGGTCGTTAGGGGTATAAAACATGCAGCCGATGCCATTACATCAGTTTTTCTTGCCCCAGATGTCAGGTGCACCCCAAATGGGGAGCAAATAAAATTAAAAACACAAAAATATACCTCTAACCAAAAGCAAATACACCAAAAAGGCTTTTAAGTGTAGTAAAAGAAGGTAGAGGTATAGGAAGAGAAAAAATTGGGGTCTGGAGAGAGGGTAACCAGGACTGCAAGAGTGAATACACTCGAACATCTACATTTATGGTAAGTGTACACAACTGTACTATGTTCTTCGTGTTTCACTGTTGCAGTCATTACATTTGGGTAGATTCCCAAAGCTATGGTTGGGAGGATGGATTTATACAGCATTGGGACCAGCTATAAGGCCCTGCAAGACTGCAGTGGCAAAGCCAGCTCTGGATTTAGAGAAAATTGGTAAATGATAATGCTTGGTGAAAGTATGTACTGAACTCCAGGTAGCAGCTTCTAGAATATCGCTGGTAGGAACACCTCTGAGAAAGGCTGCAGAAGTAGATGCAGCCCTGGTGGAATGAGAGCTGATCCCCTGGGGGATAGGCTTTCCATGCTGCTTACATCAGAAATGAATGCAATGGCTTATCCATTTAGAAATGGTTTGTTTTGAAATAGCCTTCCCCTCTGCCCCAGCAGCAAATGCCACTAGCAATTGCTCAGATTTTCTTCAAAATTTAGTTCTGTCCAAGTAGAATCTGAGTTGTCTGTGCACGTCCAAGGAATGCAGAATCCATTCCCCTTTGTTTTGTGGATTGGGATAGAAGGCTGGCAAATGAATGGACTGGTTAAGAGCCACACTGGAAACCACCTTGGGCATGAAGGATGGATTGGTCCTCAGAGATACCATGTTCACATGAAAGATGATGAAAGGCTCCATTGCCATAAGGGCCTGTAATTCAGAAATCCTTCTAGCTGAAGTGATTGCGAAGAGGAAGGCTGTTTTCCAAGAAAGACATTTTAAGTCTGCAGTAGCAGCTGGCTCGAAATGAGGTAAAGTGAGCTTTTCCAAAACAAAGTTAAGGTCCCAGGCAGGGGTAGGAGCTCTCCTGGGTGGTCTCAAGTTCTTTGCCCCTCTGAGATACTGTTTGAGGGGGGGATGAGAAAAGAAGGGTGGTTCTGTGTTATAGTGAGCTGAAATAGCTGAAGCGTGGACTTTAATAGAGGAAAAAGACAGGCCCTTGTGAAGCATCTCAGTTAAATATTGCAAAATCTGAGGTAAATTGGGTGCTGCTGTGCTCACCCTAAAGATTGGTTCCAGGCACAGAATCTTTTCCATTTGTCAACATAAGATTTTCTAGTACTAGGTCTTCTCGCCTCCAAGATGACATCTATCACAGGTTTGCCAAGGGATGCTAAGGATGAATTTAAGTGATTAGCCAAGCTGCAAGGTTCAATGTTGGGAGCTGAGGGTGAAGAATTTGGGTCTCCTGCTGAGACAGTAAGGAAGGTGTCTGAGGCAGGTGCCATGGAGATTATTTGTGACACACTGCGCGGGAGTGGGTACCAGTGTTGGCGTGGCCAGTCTGGAGCAATCAAAATCATTTTTGGTTTGTCCTGTTTGACTTTTAGCAGAACTTTGGAGAGCAGAGGCAGAGGGGGAAAGGTGTAAGGACAGAGCATCCACTTTCCAGGCTTTTTTATGAGGAGTCCTTGTGCAAAATTTGTCCAACTGGTAGTTCTGGGAGGAGGCAAATAGATCTATGTCTGGGCTCCCCCATTTGCTTGTCAACATGTTGAAAATCCGTGGATCTAGTTTCCACTCGTGTGGATCCATGAGATTTCTGCTTAGTCCATCTGCCAGTGTATTCAGTTTTCCTGGCACGAATTGAGCTTGTAGTTGCACTTGGTAGCACAAGGCCGTGTTCCACAATGCCATGGCTAGTCTGCAGAGGGGGTAGGAATGTGCACCACCCTGCTTGTTTATGTACCACATAACCATGGTGTTGTCCGTCTTTACCATTAGTTGTCCTGGATGAATACAGTCCTTGAAGTCTGTCAGAGCATTCTGTACAGCTAACATTTCATTTTGATTGATATGATTTGGTTTCCATTTGCCCTGAATGCACTTTCCTGCAAGGTGAGCCCCCCCATGCATAGTCTGATGCATCTGCAGTTAGGGTTTGGGCGGCAGGGGATAGTGTGAATGGCAGTCCCTTGTTTTGGTGGCAGGCCTCTGCCCACCATAGGAACTCCAGGCGTATGCAAGGTATGATAGGAATCATTGTTTCCAGGCTGTAACAATGTTGACTCCATAGACTTTTTAAGTACCACTGAAGTTTCCTCATATGCAGTTTTGCATATGGAATTAGAAGAATGCAGGAGGCCATGAACCCAAGGCTTGCAGTATTTGTCTTTCAGATAGCAGGGTTTTTGTGGCCACTTGTTTGAAGTAAGTTACCAAATGAATTTGCTTTTATGGCGTGAGGAAAGCCATCTGGGCAGTTGTATTCAAGCTTGCACCCGGGAATGTAATCTGTTGAGAGGGTACCAGTTGTGATTTATTTTCGTTTATGGTGTACCCTAGACAAGTTAGAACCCTTTTTACAAACGCCAGATGACTTATAAGTATGGTCTGGTTTTCTGCCTGAATTAGACAATCGTCCAGGCATGGATATATTTGAATATTTCTTTGCCTGCAAAACGCAATTACTGGAGCCAGGCACTTTGTGAATACCCTGGGCGCAGTAGACAAGCCAAAGGGCAGTGCAGAGAACTGATAATGCAAGTAGCCTGCTTTGAAGCATAGGTATCTTCTGCAAGATTCCCTGATTGGGATATGCAGGTAAGCTTCTTTTAAATCTAGAGTTGCCAACCAGGCATCTTTGCCTAGCATAGGAAGTAACTGGTGAAGAGTCAGCATCTTGATTTTTGGAATGTCCAGAAAGGTGTTTAAAGTAGACAGGTCCAGAATTGGATGCCATGATTTGTCTTTTCTGGGTACCAGGAAAAGCCTGGAATAGAAACCTTGTCCCTTTTCCTCTTCTAGTACCGGTTGAATACCCCTCATGTTTAAGAGGGAAAGTACTTGTTTCTGAGCCTCTGCCCACTGATTTGGGGGCAGGTCTGGCCTCCCGTTTGGTGTTGGCAACATGTGGAAATGAAATCTGTATTCCTGGGATACTATATTTAAAATCCATTTGTCCTGGGTTATGAGTTCCCAGTTTTTTGCATGAAGAGCAATCTTTCCCCCCAAAGGGGTGGATAAAAGGTAAGTGCTTGGTAATTTTAAAGGAAAGTCATTGAGACCATTTACCATAGGGGGGTGTCTTGTTATTTCCAGATTTGGAAGTGGAGGCCCCTCCCATTGCTTAGTTCTGAGAGTCTCTTGGGACTGAAACCTGGTGCTTTTGGTGTGTATGGGTTTGGCTTGAGTGGATCTGGATGGAGCTGGAAAGGACCAGTTCTTAGTAGGCCAGTGCCTACTAAATCTTGGAGGTTGCACTTGTAAGAAATATTTTACAGTTTGCAAGATTTAGCTTTATCTTCCATCTTTTTTAGAACTTCTTCAGCCTTATTGCCAAACAGGCGGTCCTGATTTAAAGGAGCATCAAACAATTTTGCCTTAATATGATCAGGCAGAGATTGCTCCTTAAGCCAAGCATGCCTTCTAAGCACAGACCCAGTAACAGCAGCCCTGCAAGAGGCCTCTAAAGAATCAAAACCACATTGCAAAGTATGTTTTCCAACTTGTTCAGCAGAATGCAATAAATCCTGTAAATCTTTATTTTCCACACAGTCAGAAATCAACATCATTTTCTGTTTAAGCAGTCTCATAATATACTGTTGATATTTTAGCATATGAAACTGGCAGTTTAAAGCCCTGATTGCCAAGGTTGGAGGAGTGTAAACCTTTTTACCCCATCTATCCAGCGCCCTGGAGTCTCTATCAGAAGGGATAGGATTTTTAGCAGTAGAAGCCCCTTAATGCCCTTGGGCCTCTGAGAAATGGTTTCTGGGTGCGCAACAGGATTTTTGAAAAGGAACTTGTGGGACTCAGGAACCCTGTAGTATCTGTCAGGTTTACCAGGAGCCGGAGGCAGGGAATCAGGGGCCATAATGGATTCCGAAAACACATAAACAATGTCTAGTACAGGAGGTATAGCCAAAGGCCTATGCCGAGGTAGAAGAAGGAAATCCCCAAGCCTCATTTTAGATTCAGAAAATTAATTCCTGACTTTCCCAGTGGAAATTCTCCCTTAAGGTATGTAAAAGAAAAGTCCTCAGGGGGAGAAGCAGAAGGAATGGAATCTTCTGCATCAGAATCCTCATAAGTAGGAATGGACAAATTCAGGTCATTGGACGAATTAGAAGAAACAGAGTCCTGATCAGAAGATTCATAGTCAAGCTCAGTCCTAGTCCTCTTAGAAGGGGGGGGTTGACTACCCTGATTAGAGTAATAAGATCTTCAGCCATTTTAATCATTTGTTTTTTAGGCATAGGGGCTTGAACATGTGACCTGGGCTTCAGTTTTTTAGACACAGATCGAGATTTAGGCCTTAGAATAGAAATTGAAGTCGGTTTAATATGCAAGTCTGTAGGCCTGAATACACCCTCAGAAGCCGGTGTCTGCACAGCGGCTCTGGACTCATCCAAGGTAGAGACATCCGCAGGCTCCATAGGTGAAGCATCTCGCCGCATACCAGACTCCGAATGGGTCTCAGTAGAGGCCTGTGAGTCAGAAGTAGCGGGTATCAGGGGCTGTGAAAGCGCCTCACTGAGTACCAGCGAACTGGCGACTGGCTTAGGAGAAGCGTCGTCAGCAGTTTTGGACCTCGACGGCCTGTCTCTGTCTTTTTCTTTGCGTTTTTCTTTATTCCGATAGTTGGATGGCTAACCAACATCATTTCTGGATAATTACACCAAGAACCGAAATATTTAGAGGCAAAAATGTACAGACGACGGATAGTGCACTGATTAAATAAAGTACAAAACCAACAGCAAGGTACGTCGTGGTCAGGGCCTACGCAAGGAATACAGTACAAATTATGATCTTTGATGTATTTGCTTTCCAATGTAATGCAATTATTAATTTTTACTGACATCGGTAAGGAGCAAGAAAAAGTTTCCCCAACGGGGTACTTAGCTTTAAGTTGAAGACTTCGGTTCTGAAACTCAAAAACAAAAATTTCAGGAGTTGGCCGACCGGCACTTGCGAACTGCTTCTGCTTTGGGCACTGCACGGCAAGAAAGACTGGTGTAATGGCATCGGCTGCATGTTTTATACCCCTGACGACCTGAGAGCATGGAAGAAGGTACAGCAACCAACACAGGACCCAAGACTTTGTTAATCAGGCCGACTGAGGGCAACCTGCCAGCAGATTACCCAAATGTAATGACTGCAACAGTGAAACACGAAGAACTTCAATGCAACCATGGTAATTGCCAGATGTCTGTTGGAAAAAACTGATTCTGGCAAAATTAATGGTTCATAAATAAGAAAAAACAATGCATATGCAACTAAAGTAAACATTAGATGCTCCAGCAGGAACTGACTTTGGCAGTACAGGCATGCTGCATCTGCTTGAGTGGGTCTGCTGTCTGATTGTATTTTGACAAGTGTTCAAACTTCAGTATTTGAAAAGAAAGACTAAGATAACTGTGGTACAAGTGGACTTTCATTGACTAGAATGTCAGTAGAACTGGAGAGGTTTCATTTATGACAACTTAGGACACCCTTCACTTTATCATATTCACAAACAACCTTAGTTCTGCAACCCAACTAGCTTCCATAGTACAGTATGCCTACTCTTATCTGCTCTGTCTCCTCACCCCAAGAACTCCAACTAAAAATGTAATCATCTTTTCAAGACATCAAAACATACCCCTCTCAGCACCAACTCAGTTTAAATCCCAACAAAACTAAAATCATAGCTTTCAGCAACAGAAAACACAAATCGCCCCTTCCCTCTCTCTCAATCACCACCACAAATGGAACCAAGATAGTCCCCACTAACCACACCAAACATTTGGGCGTTACCATAGATGATAACCTCAAATTTGATATACATATCGCACAAACTATAAAAAAAAGTACCCATCAAATAAGGCACCCTATACAGAGCCAAATTGTACCTAACTCCCAATGTCAGGTTAGCCACTGATTGCATACACCTGCTATCCACCCTCCTTTATGGTTCGCTTATATTCACAAACCTATGAAAATCGGACCTCAAAAACCTTGAAGCATGCAATTATTAAATATGTGGCTAATCATCCATACAGATCCCAGCACAGTGCAGCACTCTCTCAGCTAAACTGGCTAGAGCTACCCAACCTGTTATCACTTAATCAGCTAACCTTAACCCACAAAATAATCCGTGACCCCAACAACTGCCCAGCAGTCTCCCACTTAGTTCAACCTAGCAACAAAATCAGTACTCTCAGATCTTCTAACAAACTTTTACACAAGGTTTCCAACTCCCATAACTGTCATGGTGATTCCCTCTATTCACACATAATAGCAAAAGTCTGGAAAAACCTTCCAGAGGCAATAGAGAAAAAACCCAAACACGACCAGTTTAAATCACTCCTAAAGGAACACCTGACTAACCACTGGCTGTGCTCCTGCCAGTTACCTGGACAATGATTAACCCACATAATTTATTGCTCTTAGCAAAATTCCTATTCTTCTAATATGTATTGTTTCTCAGTATGGAAATTAATGCAGTACTTGTACTGTTCTATTGCTTGCTTTTGTACTATTGCCTGTATTGTTCTTTAGATTGTACTGCACTATTATGTTTGCTTGTTCTTCCATTGTAGTGTACTACTGCCTGGATTGTATTCTCTAAAATATGCTTTGTAATATTGTTTTTGTAATACTGTGGAGCTTTTCTCCCCGGGTCTCCTCTAAAAACGGGGCCCTGGCCCAGTCGGACACTACCCGGTAAACATATGTAATAAATAAATAAAATAAAATAAATTAATAAGCTGAATATATCATTTTCTTTGATGCTACATGACTTTGGAGTTAAAATTTGGTGGGAAATGAGGCCCACACTGTGCTCAGGGTCTTGTTTTTGAAAAAATATGTTACATTTGAAATGACATTCAGTAAACAACAAAAATTCATAGGATTCCCATTTTTAAAAACTGGGCCAACACTGCTGAATACCTCATTCGTTTACATGATTGAATTAAAATATCTTGCATTACTAGAAAAAAAAAATTAAGAGATGTAGATATTTTATTTTGCCTTGTTTGCTGATATTAGTGGGCAGATTGGGCTAAACCCCCCAAATGTCTCTCCATTTACAAGATTATGCGGCATTAGTAAATGAAAAAAGGCAAGATTTTTTTCTCTATTACGGAGTCTGCATGTCCTCCCTGTGGTCGCATGGGTTTCCTCCGGTTTCCTCCCACATCCCAAAGACATGCTGTAGATGGATTGGACACTCTAAATTGGCCCTAGGTGTGAGTGTGTGCATGTGTGTGCCTTCCGTGGAAGGCTGGGCACTGGACTGGCAATTTGACACTGTAAAACTGTACTGCCAATTATGAGTGGACAGGTGATCCGCTGTCGCGACCCCTAACCAGAAAAAGCCGAAAGAAGAAGAAGTGTGAGCTTGCCATACTTCACTTGGAATTGCTGGTCATACAGTCTCACACATCCACACGGCCTATGAGGCTATTATCAGTTCTACCATAACAAACATCTAGCTTTGTACTAGGACTAAGTATTCCTCATATCTAAGAGTGAAAGTCATATCTAAATTTTATCAAAATAGTCAAATTTGGGCTGTGATTGATGAGAGTCCTTGTTAACAGAGAAATGATAACCAAATAAAATAAGATACATAGGTTCATAGGTTGATACTAGGCTATCTGCCCTAGGGCATTTACAAGCCTAGCCAGAGTGTGTTTGGCTTTCGCCACCCTTCTTAGATTAGTCAACTGTGCCTCTGTATAGTAGGTCACAGAAGATAGCCCATTTAAGGTTAGTTTACCATGCCTCTGTCTAGCAGTGACACAGAAGAGATCCCAGGGGTAAATTTACGATCTCCCATCCAAACGTCAAGATTCTTCTTGAAGAGGGTCATTGAGGGGCTCTGTGAGGGGAGTCTCTGGGATATGAATCTGTCCCTCCAGCATGTTCTATTTATTTCTGTGCTGAGGTTTAAGTCACTGGAGCATGTAGTTCTGATGGATTTGGATTTCTTGAGGTGGAGCATGTCCATTAATTCTGGGTTGGACATGGCTTTATACGTCAGGCACAGATCGCCTCTGAGTAGGTGGTAAGCAACTGAGTAGAGCTGGAGTTTCTTTAGCCTAACTGCGTAGGGCATCTGTTTGAGTCACTTGATCCTCTGGGTGAGGTACTTTTGGGGTCTTTCTAGTTGTAGCAGGTGTCGGGTAAGGTACATCCCAAATGGGGCATTGTATTCAATTATGGGCCTGATGAGTGATGAGCAGAGGGACACAATGACCTCTCTTGATCTAGATGTGAACCCCTTCGTGATAAGGTGGGCTATATAGAATGTCTTTCTAACCACTTTGGCAATGTGATTGTCAAAGGAGAGATTGCAATCTACTTGGGTCCCCAAATCCCTAATTACTTCTTCTGTACTTAATGGATTACCACCTATGTAGTAATTTGTGGGCACTTTGTTTTTCCCAAAGGGGATTACTGTGCACTTTTTGGCATTTAGCTTTAGGCCATGGCTCTGGCACCAGTTATCAGTCTCTGTGAGACCTTTTTGGAGGATGCTTGTGTCAGCCGGCGAGTCGATATGGCCCCCAGTTTGCAGTCATCTGCAAACTTTGTCAGCCATAGTCCTCCTGTGTTAGCCTGTACCTCAGAGAAATATATACCGAACAAGAGAGGTCCCAGAACTGAGCCTTGTGGGACGCCACTTGGAACTGGTTTAGAGTCTGACATGGCACCTGCAATTCTGACCATGTGGGTTCTATCCCTAAGCCAGTTTGCAACCAATCTTGTGACATAGGGGTTGATATTTAAGCTGGTGAGCTTATTTATGATGCCCGAGTGGGGTATCATGTTGAAGGCTTTTGCAAGGTCAAGGTACAGATATTCTGATAACATCTTCGGTGACACTCTCACTTTGACATGAAAATTTCAATTGTGTCTTCAGTAGAAATCAATTTCTGACTTTTGCTTTCAGCCTTAGAATAGGCAAGATTTTTGAGATGTCGGCCATTTTCCGAGTTTGATACTGTTCAGAAACTGAATAATGATCAAACTAAGTCACAGTGCTAAAAGCTACAGTTGCTGAAGGCACAATGGTCCTTTTACATTTCCATCTAACAACCTGGGTTAAAGGACTCAAGGCTAATTTACCTCTGAGTGGTTAAAATATTAACTGAGAAATTAAGTCAAAGTAAACTTTATTGTCATTCAGTCTCCACAAGTGCATCTGAATGAAATTACATTACTCTAGGCTCTGTGTGCAAACATCTAACATATACAATTCACATTACTTCATAGGTAGGTACTAGGCTATTGGCCCTAGGGCCTATATAAGCCTAGCCAAAAAATGTACCCTGGCTTTTGCCACCCAAGAAAATTACTTTCCTGTGCCCCTGTCGAGCAGAGCCACAGAACTGATCCCTGGGGTGAATTTCCCATTTCCCATCCAATCATCAAGATTTTTCTTGAAGAGTGCTAATGAGGAGCTCTGTTTGACATAGATAGGTAGTCTGTTCCAGAGTATGGGAAGTCTCTGGGACAGGAATCTATCCCTCCAGCATGTTCTGTTTATTGTGGTAACAAGGTTTAGGTCCCTAGAGCATATAGCTCAGAGGGTTTGGGATTTCTTTAAGTGGAGCATGTCCAACAGCTCTGGGTTTGACATAGCTTTGTATGTTAGGCAGAGATCGCCCCTGAGTAGGCGATATGCGATGGAGTAAAGCTGTAGATGTTAAGTTGTCAAACTCGCCTTCATTCTTGCTGGATGGGTTCGGAGCCGATCCTCGGCTCCGACTCGGCACTTGCTAAGCTCGAGAACTCATTTTACCAGCTCGAGGCAACCCTATACCCCATGATGCAAGGCGTGACTACCCCAGATCTCGTTTGCCGCTTCGCGAAGAGGTCTCCTTTTTACCAGCTCAGGTAAAGCTTCAATTTGTATAAGACTAGTCAGGGTTTTTTCTCCCTTATCTCCTATTTGACATTTATTGGGTATATTTTTATACTTATAGATAATCTCCTACCCTATATTCCCCTTCTTTTACATTAGGATTTATTTCCTTTCTTCAGGCCTTAAGCCTCCCTCTCAGTTAATTCCTGTCAGGTTAGTGTTGTGTGTTTTTTGTGGGTTAACTATGTGACTGTTGTGTGTCTGTGTATTTTTGGACATAATTATGTCTAAAGAAGTGAAGGTCTCAGGCTTCAAGAAGTGTGACTCGTGCTGTCAGAAAATGTCTCTGATAGACGGTCACACTTCTTGTGTGTACTGCCTGGGGCCTTTACACCTGCAGGACTCCTGTGCTATTTGTCACTCCTTTAGCCAGAGAGTCCTGCAGGAATGAAGAAACAAACTGATTCTTCGTGGCTTGTTAAAGCCAGAGGGTTCTCCAACCAAGGCTGGGTCAGTAAAGCCCTCTAAGCCATCTAAGGCCCAGGCTGTAGGTTCCAAGCCTTCGGCTGTGACTCTGACTCCTTCGGAGTCGAGATCGGCTCCGGCCGGAACCGATCTTTCCACTTTGGAGGTTGTAGTGTCAGCTCCGTCTGGCTCCGATACACAAATACCCATTACTTTGTCGGCTCCGGCCGGAGCCAACGTGTCTTTATCCAGTATTGGAGCCGATAAGTCTTCGGCTCCATCTGGAGCCGAGGGGTCGTCGGCTCTGATGGCTCCATCCAGGAAGAGATCTCAGTCTCCTTCCCTGGAGTCGATTCGTTCGGCTCCGGGATCTCCTCTTTTGTCGGAGCGGAGCCATCGGAGCTGATCTTCAAGATCTTCCAGGCTGTCAGACCACAATTTAGAGAGGGTGGTAAGCAGACTGTTGAAGTCACAGGCACTAGCCAAAATGCTCCATATCCCGTCTCAACAGACGTCTGCTATTTCTCATCCTCCTGAACTTCCTCCTCCGACTCTCCTTCAGAGTTCGGAGCCGGAGCTTCTCGGAACAGTGACTGTGGGTGCGCCGGAGCCGATACTTCCCCTTTCGGCTCCGACGTCTTCGGCTCTGATCTCCTCCATGAGACCTTCTTTGGAGGGATCCGGTCGTCAAGTCTCCCTTGTCGGCTCTGAGGGGGCAAGTGGCATCGGACCCTTGTCCGACCCTTCTCTCCCTCTTGGAACTTCGGCATTGGTGAGCTCGGCACCGACATCGTCTTCGGAGCCTTCTCTTTCGGTGGGGCCGGGGATTCCTGTTTCTTCGGAGCGGGATTCTTCTGGCCTCCCTGGGAGAGGAGCCTTCGAGGTGATGAGGAGTGTCCTAGCCCCTGAGCTAGGTCAACGGTCTATTCCTTTAGCTCCTCCATCTTTGGTGCCTGTTGATGTCTCTTGCCAGTCTCTTGCTCCTGGACCCAGAGATCCATCGCCCCAGGTTTCCCCATTGGGAAGAACTTCCTCTTACGAGGTTTCTCCTGATCCTGCAGCAGAACCCCCGCGTAAGAGGACGTGTAAGAGGAAGCACACAGACTCCCCTGAGTCTACTACATCAGATACCGACTTAGATGAGTCGGAGGGCTCCCCATGGTCCCCCTCTGAGGATGTCTCCTTTTCAGACATCCTGGAACTCCTTAAGCAGAGGGGGAACTGGCCTTCCATTGACCACTCCGAGGATGAGTCGGTATACCTGGAGGCTTTTGGATCTCGACCTCCACCTCCTGGGTGTCTCCGCCTTCGACCCACTCATGCAAGTAGTGGCTCGGAAGGCGTGGCAGCCCCAGTTCTGTGGAACCAGTTCCTAGGAGGCCCACCAAATTCATTACAGCCCCTGCAGACAAACAGTTTCTTTCTAAGGGCGTCCCTGTTGATGCTATGGTGGTGGCGGCCACCAAGAAGGAACTTGCTGATCCTTCTGTGCCTGTCCATCCTCCTAATAAGGATTCTAGGACCATGGATAGGTACGGCAAGCGGATGTTTTCTTCAGCGACCTTTGCTATGCATTCGCTGAACTACCTTTGTCACTTTACCAGACTTCAGAGAGACATTCTCAAGGAACTAGGTGAAGTGGTTCAGGATCCTTCGGCGACTGGGGCTCAGGAAAAGATTGCCTCACAGCTAGGAATCCTCAATTCTTTGACCAACTCCTCCATGCGGCTCATTTCTTATGCAGCCAATGGGGCGAGTAGGGCCGCAGGCACAGGAGTGGCACTTAGGCGTCAGGCCTGGATGCGGCTTTGTAATTTTGCAGACCCTTTTAAGGCGTCCTTCACCAATACCCCCTTTAACGGTTCGGCTTTGTTCGGGCCTCAGGTGAAGGATACATTGACCAGGTGTGAGCAAGACGGCAAGACCCTTTCTGCCGTAGGAGTCCATTTCTCCACCCCATCAAGACCCTATCCAAAGGGTCAGAAGGGAGGGAAAATGTGGTTCCATAAATCTCAAGGAGTCACGCCGGACACACGTGGTCAGTTTACCCCCAGATGCAGAGGGGGTAATAATAATAATAGGCGCCGCCCTAGGGGCAGAGGGGGTCCGCAGAATCAGGGTAGCAGGGAGACTCTCCCTGATAAACCCTTGCAGCATCCCTGAGGTGTTGCCCGACTGCCCACCCTTGGAGGCAGTCGGGGGAAGATTGTCGCTGTACCCAATAGCCTGGCGTTCCCTCTCTCAAGACAAATGGGTACAGTCGATCATATCCGAGGGCTACAATATCCCTTTCGAGAGGTATCCCGTTCCTCATCAATCCCTTCCAGACGTCTCACCCGGTCTAAGGGAATTGGCAAAGCAGGAGGTATCAAAGCTCCTAGCAAAAAGAGCCGTCCAAATAGTGCCAGCAGACCAAGTAGGATCCGGCATCTACTCAAGATTCTTTTTGGTCCCCAAAAGGACGGGAGATTGGAGACCAATTTTAGACCTCAGCAATCTAAACAAGTTTGTCAAGAAGGCAAGGTTCCGGATGGTCACGCTTCAGTCCATTCTACCCTTTTTGGGCAAGGACAACTGGATGTGCTCAATAGACCTTCAGGATGCGTACTACCATATAAAGATTCACAGGCACTCCAGAAGGTTTCTCCGCTTTCGGCTGGGGTCCAGTCATTTTCAATTCAGAGCCCTGCCCTTTGGCCTCACTACAGCCCCCAGAGTGTTTACCAAATGTATGGCAGTGGTTACGGCTCATCTGAGATGTCAAGGATTCCAGGTGTTTCTGTATCTAGACGACTGGCTCCTCTCCGCCACCACCAGGCATCAACTTCTCAAGGCCAGAGACTACACTCTGCAAACCTGCAAACAATTGGGGTTTTCAATAAACTTCGAAAAATCTTCTCTGTCGCCTTGCCAATCTATTACCTTTATAGGCGCAGAATTAAACACTGTCAGTATGTCAGCCAGACTCACAAAACAAAGAATTCTGGACATTCAGAAGTATGTTCGGATCATATTACTCAGCAAGAAGATCAGAGCCAAATTTGTCCTGAAGGTTCTGGGTCTTATGGCTGCGGCCATTGTTCTACTGCCATTAGCCCGCTTCCACATGCGTCTTCTGCAGTGGATGTTGTTCGCTCATTGGTCTTTCCAGCAGCTCCCCATGAGTCACAAGATTTTTGTCACGCAGTCGTGCAAGAGTCATCTAACCTGGTGGATGTCTTCTCCTCTGCTCCATCAGGGCCGACTGTTCCCCCAGTTCCGGTTGCCACAGTCACTTCGGATGCCTCTCTGATCGGGTGTGGGGGGGCATTATCAGGGCAGGATGGTCCATGGGACTTGGCAACCCATAGAATACCATCTGCACATAAATGTCCTAGAGATGAGAGCAGTGCTTTTAACGTTGCAAGCCCTCAGCGACTTTCTTCCCTTAGGGACTATTGCAGTTCAGACGGACAACATGTCTGTAGTCTGGTATATCAACAAGCAGGGCGGGACCAGGTCCTACCCACTGTGTCGAGAAGCTCTCAGACTTTGGCAATGGGCAATCTCCTCTCATCGGTTTCTGATAGCAATGCATATCCCCGGGAGATCCAACCTCTTAGCGGACAGACTGAGCAGAGCTATTCTCATGCCACACGAGTGGTCTCTCAAGCAATCGGTAGTGGACGAGATTTTTCAGAAGTGGGGCTTCCCTTCCTGCGACCTTTTTGCTACACCCCAAAACAGCAAATGCCCGGACTTCTTCACCCTCTTTCCTCTACCAGGCCATTCCCCGAGAGACTCTCTAACCCAGGATTGGCCCTGGGGACTTCTGTATGCTTTTCCTCCATTTCCACTGATACCACAAGTTATTCAGAAAGCTAACGTATTGAGAGCCAAGTTGATCCTCATTGCCCCGTACTGGCCTCGACAAATTTGGTTTCCGACCCTGCATCGTCATCTCCTGGCGCAGCCTTGGCATCTGGACCCAGTTCCAGATCTTCTGACCCTCCAGTCCGGTCAACCGCACCGGGCCATTCATTCTCTCAACCTCACTGCTTGGTTGCTCCACTTCCTTCCTTAGCCAGGCTTCCTATGATCTCTAACCCCGTTAGGAACATCATAGTAGCTTCTCTAAAGTCCTCCACCAGAAAGATTTATGCTAGTAAGTGGAAACGTTTTTCTTTCTGGGCAAAGTCTAAACACATAGATCCCTTTACTGCTCCACTGCATTCAGTTTTGGACTTCTTAGCAGAGATTTTTCAATCGGGGTCTTCTTCTTCTACAGTTAAAGTCCAATTGGCAGCAATTTCTAATTTTCATGTTGGTTTGGCAGATCAAAGCATAATGTCCCACAAGCTTTGCAAAGCCTTTCTGAGAGGTATATTTCTCCTGAAGCCTCCAATCAGAGATCCTCCTCCGCAATGGGATTTGAATTTAATGCTGGCATCCTTGATTCTACCCCCCTTCGAACCGGCTGCTACATGCTCCTTAAAGTTTCTTTCCTGGAAAACAATTTTCTTGGTTGCTGTTACTTCAGCTAGAAGGGTTTCTGAACTTCAGGCCCTCTGTGTCCGTTCCCCTTACTTGATTTTTCACAAAGATAGGGTATCTTTAAGAACTAATCCATCTTTTTTGCCCAAAGTTGCTTCCCAGACGAATCTTAACCAATCTATTGATTTGCCATTTTTTTTCCCTAATTATTCAGACAAAGCTGAACAAAAGCTTCATTGCTTAGATGTCCATCGTCAGCTCAGATATTATTTGGACAGAACTAAACAATTCAGAAAATCTGATCAACTATTCCTTTCTTATGCAGAGAACAGAAAGGGTCTCCCAGTCTCTAAAGTGACCTTATCCAGATGGCTGTCTTCTATCATTTCTTATGTTTATCATCTTAGAGGCAAGCAGCTATCCTCAAAACCAAAAGCACATTCTACCAGGAGCCTGTCCACATCCACAGCCTTTCAGGATAGGCTACCTATTGACACCATTTGTGCAGCAGCCACTTGGGCCACTCCTCACACCTTTGTCTCTCATTACAAATTGGACTTGGCCTTCAGGGACAGGGCTAGGTTTGGTTCCACAGTTCTCAAGAGTCTGTTCCATTGAGCCAAACAGGATAGAGGTGCTAGGGACGCGGTCCCATCCAGCAAGAATGAAGGCGAGTTTGACAACTTAACATTTAGAAGTTATGTACATACCATAACGTTCCATGTTAGTTGTCTTTTCTCGCCTTCTTTCTTGCGTCCCTCCCTCCTTCCCCCTGGCCTGGACTGATCTTGAGGTTGTACCTTCTTTTCGTTGGGGGCGTTGTCACTCTTTCCAAGAGTTCCCAGTAGGAAGAGTCATTATTGTTAGTGGCTATTGGCCTAGTTTCTCCTACATTTAGTAATCTTCTTCCTTGGGAAGAAGGGTTTTTTGGCAGGGTTTTCTTCTAGCTACCAAACGAGATCTGAGGTAGTCACGCCTTGCATCATGGGATATAGGGTTGCCTCGAGCTGGTAAAATGAGTTCTCGAGCTTAGCAAGTGCCGAGTCGGAGCCGAGGATCGGCTCCGAACCCATCCAGCAAGAAAGAAGGCGACAGAAGACAACTAACATGGAACGTTATGTAATAACTTCTAATTTTTTGAGACGGTCTGCATAGGGCATCTGTTTAAGGCCAGTAATCCTCTTTGTGAGGTATTTCTGTGGTCTTTTCAGTTGTTGTAGATGTCTTGTGAGGTACATATCAAAAGGGGCGTTGTACTCTATAATGGGTCTAATGAGTGATGAGTAGAGGGGAACAATGACCTCTTTTTTTCTGGATGAGAATCCTTTTGTGATGAGATGAGCCATGTAGAAGGATTTCCTGAGCACAGTGGCAATGTGATTATCCAAGGAGTGACTACTGTCCAACTGTGTCCCAAGGTCTCATCACATTTTTGGCATTAAGTAGACTACCAGCTATGTGGTAGTTCATGGGTACAGAGTTTTTACCAAAGGGGATGACAATACACTTTTTTGCACTGTGCTTCAGGCCATGGCTTTGACACCAGGTATCTGTCTCAGTGAGGCCCTTTTGTAGTTTGTCCACATCGTTAGAAGTTTTGATTATGGCTCCGAGTTTGCAGTCATCTGCAAACTTTGTTAGCCGAAGAACTTCTGTGTTAGCCTGCACTTCAGAGAAGTAGATACCAAACAGGAGAGAACCCAGGACTGAACCCTGTGGTACTCCACTTGTCACTGGTCTGAAGTCGGATTTGGAATCCGCTACTTTCACAGTGTGGGTTCTGTCCATGAGCCAGTTGGCAACCCATCTTGTGACATAGGGATTTATACCTAGTTTAGTGAGGTTATCTATAATTCCAGAGTGGGGGGAGTGTCAAAAGCCTTGGCGAGATCTAGATAAGCTGTGTAAACCATTTTACCCTCATCTATGGCTTTGGTGACTGCTTCAAAGAAGTCAATCAGGTTTAGGAGACATGATGTTCCTTTTACAAATCCAAACTGGGTAGGGTCCAGAGTTTGGAGATTACCAATGTCTTTGTTTATGGGTTCCACGGTGATATGTTCCATGGCCTTGCAGACCAGGCTCATCAGGCTAATGGGGCGGTAGTTCCCGGGGTCCGTCATGGCTCTCCCTTTGTGGAGTGGGATAACCGTCGCAGTGCGCCATTCAGTGGGTACAAAGCCTGAGGTGAGGCTGTGACTGAACATGGTATTTAGGTAGGGTGCCAGTTCATTCTGTAGTTCGTGTAGAACGCAGCCTGGGATATTGTCAGGTCCCATGGATGCTGTGTTCTTGGCTTTGGAGAATGTGTTTTTTACCTGTGCAGCTGTGATTATAGGAACTTTGCATTCTTCCGGTATAGAGATGGGCCCTCTAGGGGGTGAGAGGGGGGTAAAGTTAGCACTGAACCTATCTGCTAGGATGTTGGCAATATCAGTTGGTTCTGTATATTTAGTGCCATTGTGCTGTAACTCAGAGCAGATCTGAGTGTTCCCATTGAGATTCTTGACATAGCTATAGAATGCTTTGTGGTTGTCTTTAGAGTCAGTGGCAATTTTGTTTTCGTAACTAGCTTTGGAGGATTTTATGAGGGATCTCCGCTTCTTACTGAGGTTGACCAGGGAGTTCCTCCAGTCATGGGATTTTACTCTTTTTTGCAACAGTTTCTTTCTTCTGTTGTAGAGTTGTTTATGGCAGAGGAGCACCAGATTGACTTTCTTTTTTTGGAGGATAACATCTTGGTTCTATTAGGGATAGCATGATCCATGCACTCGTGTAAGTGTTTATAAAGTGCATTTGTCTAGGATTCAGCAGTCATACCTCTATTGTCTATTTGCATGGGTGTCGTGAAGTTTGCCACTTCTGTCTTAAGAAGTGTGAAGTTGGCTTTGGAGAAGTTTTTTACAATGGTTTCCCTAATTGGGGGTGGGGGTGGGATGTGGATGTCTAGGCTGATTAGCTTGTGGTCGGATCTGATCAACGAGGAATTGACCTCTGGTGTGGAACACCGGTTTCCCATGTTGGCAATGACCAGGTCTAGGATATTGCTCCCCCTGGTGGGGGTGTGAATAAGTTGATCCAACGCGTTGGAATTTATGAATTCTACAAAATGTTGAGCAAAAGAGTTGGTACATGAGTAGTTTTCCCAGTTAATGGTGGGGTAGTTGAAATCACCCATTATTAGGGTGTTGGGTTGTACCCTAATACTTTCAGGTGTATCAAGAAATGAGGAGTGGGAATCCTGGGGCATGGTGGGGGGTCTGTAGCAAGCTACAATTTGGATTGCGGTCTTGCCCAGAGTTGGTTGCACTTGGATAATCTCGGATGCATTATGCTGTGCAACTAGCCTGGAGGTGTGGATATCCTCAATGAATATGGACATGCCTCCACCTTTAGTACTTCGTTCTGGGTTAGGTGGCCGAAAGGTGTGGTATGAATTGTAGCCTGGTAATGCAGGGGTGCTCTCTGGAGCTTTGAACCAGGTCTCTGTCACTCATAGCCGGCCTTAGGCATAGGCCAACTAGGCAGCCGCCTAGGGCGCCGGTCTAGCAGGGGCGCTTTTCCAGTATTTATTTGGTATAGGTAGACCAGGATGGGGGCACCAGATAATGTGGTGGGGGCGCGGTGGAGCCCTTTTGCCTAGGGCACCAGTTGACCTAGGGCTGCTCCTGTCAGATGTTAATGTTCTCCATTTTAAGGAGTGCCTCGAGTGAGTGCATTTTGAAGTTTAGACTTCTAGCATTGAGTAGCATTACCCTCAGATTTTGCTTGCTTGTATCTGTTACGGTGGTGAATTTGTCATTTGAACCTTGCCTAAAAAAAAAACACTATAGGGGTGGCAAGAGCCTTATTCCTATTACACAATATTTACTGTTTTACATATCGACAGACATTTACTAAGCTAAAGAGACATAGTATTTACTGCACAGAATTCCACTGCTACTTCTTATTTTAATTAGTTCTGTGTTGTAGTTTTTGGCAGAATTCTGCTTAGCTGCTTTGTTATTGAAACAGCAAGGTATGAAACTGTTGTTTCCACTTAATGACTTAAGGGCATCTAAGAAAGGCTTTCAAACGAGATATTGCTGCAATTCCTTTTTTAGTAAATTACAGGATCTCTGTTTCGGGAGGAAAACTTGCTTAACATCTACAACTATATACACTTTCATATCAACTGAACTATTTTCTTAAAAGTTAAAAACTTAAAGGAAGAAACAGAAAATTGGAACTACTGGTCAACCTAATCAGTACTACACCTCAAAGGACAGATCATTTGCCTTATTATAAAAAATGCTTCTTCCCTCAAAGGAATGCATGTAAGGGGAATATGACATTTTTTAAATATGAACACATTGAGAAACTAGACCTATGCTTGAATGGCCTTCGATATATATATATATATATATATATATATATATATATATATATATGTGTGTGTGTGTGTGTATATAAAAAAATATATATAGATATATACACACACACACACATATATATATATATATATATATATATATATATATACATACACACACAGACACACACACATATATATATATATATATATATATATATATATATATGGATGTATGTATATGTTAACCAGACATGGGCTTGTCAGAAGACCCTGTTCAGCCATGTCCTGAGTCAGATGCAATTACAGGTACAGTTGTTTAATCATTGTTATATTGTGAAGAATAAGGTACAAATATAATGAGCAACACCATGAACATTGTGAAAATTGCCTATTAAAATAATACAAAGTATTTAAAATGTCTGGGACAGGTAGACGTATTAAACACCAGAACACCACTTAAAAACGCAGTACTCAGGATGAAGTATTTACATTATATCAGTGGTTTTCACACTTTTTGAAATGGCAGATCCTTAAAGAATCCATTAGTACTACTCAAGGAACCCCTCATATTCCACTTGCTGCAACCATGTAATTTTATAATAGCCCTGTTATTTATAAAGTATATAACAGGTAGGCAGAAAGACTCCATAGATATATGAACAGGTACATTTATGTTTAGGTTAATAATAAAACAGGCATTTACAGTATTGTCTTGTTATTAAATGGATGAAAACAATGCTTTAAGCTATTTTAAATGTCAGATTGACTTAATCACAGTTGCTAAATGAATGTACTTGTTCTCCCTATCAGATGTGCATGACCATACAGTGCAAGTCCTAACACTGAAAAATAACCTATTTTCAACATATAAAAAGTGCAAGCTGAAACTCACTGTTCATGCTTTTCTGCAGGGAATTTCTGTCCTCCTCTAGCTCACATCGCTTCTACTTATACATACGGACTCCAAAATCACTGCACTTCAGACTTTGGGGGGGGGGGGGATACTCTGAGATACCCTAACGTTGGACTTGGTAAATAGCCATCACATTTGCACATATCTGCACCTTTAGTTAAGGAGGGCTACTTTGAAAGTGTTACTATGAGTTTTTGAGGAACTATGGGAGGGTTTCCATTGTGATATGTAGTGAGAGTAGGGAACAGATGGAGGAGACCCTGGAGAGCTGGAGATATGCTTTAGAGAAAAGAGGAATGAAGGTCAGCAGGACTAAGACAGAATATATGTGTGTGAATGAGAGGGAGGATAGAGGAATGGTGAGGATGCACGGAGTAGAGGTGGCAAAGGTGGATGAGTTTAAATACTTGGGATCAACAGTTTAGAGTAATGGTGAGTGTGGAAGAGAGGTGAAGAAGAGAGTACAGGCAGGATGGAGTGGGTGGAGCAGGGGCAGCCCGTGCTATTGGACTGCCGGACTGCAGCCCCCCTCAGCTGTAAAAATAAAGAAATTAAAAGAAAGTAAAAGATAAAAAAATTCGCAGACTTTCGCGCATGCGCACTAGTTCGGACTGCTGAAACCGTCTGGAGCATGCGCAGACTACTTCAGCAGCAGTCCAGACTAGGAAACATGTAAGAGCAGAGATCCCAGAAGTCTATGCAGTTGATAGACTGTCACTGGAAACTCATCTGAGTCAGACTGCAACATCAGCAGTCTGGGTCTCATGATTTGGACGGGCGTGGAGCTGGAGCTATGGATTTATGTGGACGGGGATTTGAAGCAGCTATATAGGTAAGGTAGGTGTGTGTGTGTGTGTGTGTGTGTGTGTGTGTGTGTGTGTGTGTGTGTGTGTGTGTGTGTGTGTGTGTGTGAATACCCCAGTTGCTATATACTGGTGGCTAGACTCATGGTAGTGTGGTAGGGAATACCTCAGGCTTGAACCCTGTACCTTGTATGCAGGTGTTAAAGACCTGAATTCCCTACCCATCACCATTTGTAAAAAAATTGCAGATATTTGCCTCATATTTGATCTGATCTGTTCCTCATAATATCTGTGGTTTCTAAATGTTGCAATGCTTGATATTTGATGGTGCAGTGGTAGCATTGTTGCCTCACAGCTGCAGGTTCTCAGGTTTGATTCTTGGCTGGGGTGCCTTCTGTGTGGGGTCTGCATATTCTCCCTTTGTTTGTGTGGGTTTGCTTTTGTGCCCTCCCATGTCACAAAGACATGTCTGCATTATTTCTTCCTGGGCCTCTGCTGAAAATTGTTTTTTTGTTCCAAGTCAGACTGTCCTGATTAACAAATTTTAAATAAAATTGACAGTCATTTGAATTTCCAGGTTTCTGAATGTTTAATTCCTTACATATTTGATGGTGCAGTGGTAGCATTATTGCCTCACAGCTATAGGTTTTCTGGTTTGATTCTTGGCTGGGGTGCCTTCTGTGTGGAGTCTGCATCTTATCCCTGTGTTTGTGTGGATTTGCTCTGGTGTCTTACTATTTTACAAAGGCGTGTGTCTGCAGTATTTCTCCTTGGGCCTCTGATGAAAATTGTTTTTGTTCCGTCAGAAGTAAAATTGACAGGAATTTGAATTTCAGACTTCATATTCTTCAGAAAATACATAGTAACACAACCAAGTTTATAAGATGAATATTTGAAATTTGTCCTTATTTTTGGGACTGTATTACCCCATTATTGGCTTTGTCCAGGTTTTTTGTGCTAAGGTTGACAGCTATGGCAAGAACTGAATTCACTGAATATGTTTTAGGGCTGTATTCCCTCATTACTGGGTTTGTACAGGTTTTTTGTGCTAAGAGGTTGACAGCTATGGTGAGAACTGAATTAATTAAATGACAGCCATTTAAGTTTCAGTCTTCCGCTCTTTCACAAAGCAGCTGATTTGGCATAGTATTTCAGTCTTCCGCTCTTTCACAAAGCAGCTGATTTGGCATACTGGTATGTTGCTCTGACTCTTTTGCACAGCGACCTTGGCAGTAAAATGTATGGTGGTAACACATCATTTTATTCTAGCAACTTTCCAAGATTATACAATCAATGTTTAATGTGTCCCTGGTTTTTGGGCTTTTGACCCCCCCCCCAATAAATTTGGCTTTTTCCAGATTTCTTGTGCTGCGAAGTTGAGATGCAGTTGAGTATTGAGTAGATTTTACAAGAAGCTGAGAGCTGCAGGGGAAGAGAAGTTTAGTGCTGCTTATGCTAAGTCAGCTTGCATTGTTAATAGCACAACAGGTTGTGTACTTGCTTTTGATGCAGAAGGTTGTTGGTTCTACTCCCACAATGGGTGAATGCTGCCGTACTGAAAAAGTTAAGATACTAACTATGAGCCTGTTATCAGTTTGCCATCCATTTCCTATTGCAATATTACTAGCTTATCATTTTTAATGCAATATAGGCAATTTATTCCTCAGGGGCATCAGACACTATTTTTCGATGAAACCATGAAATATAAAGGTGTTTGCTAGCAGCAACCTCTTCATTAGTTACAGATTTATTTAATGTGGAATTATTTAGATGACTTTTTTACTTCTTCAGAGATTGTGCATATTTACTGATAATGGTGGACTGTAGAATTGTGCATATTTACTGATAATGGTGGACTGTAGAATTGTGCATATTTACTGATAATGGTGGACTGTAGAATTGTGCATATTTACTGATAATGGTGGACTGTAGAAGTTTGAGTAGACTTTTATGATGGAAATGTTCTGAACTGGGCAGTTTTGTCATTATGGGTGCATGCATTTTGTTTCATTGTTCACTGGAAAGATGTTCTGAATTGGGCAGTTTTGTCATTATTGGTGCATGCGTTTTGTTTCATAGTTTACTGGAAAAATCTTCAAAACAATAGGAAGATGTATCAAAGAGCACATGTATGTTTCATATGCAAGGGGCCTATGATTTGAAAACAGCCCAGAATTAATCTTTATCTGCCACTGGTAAAATGTATTTTCTTTGAATGTGGGTCTTTCAATGCTGTTTCAATGAATGTGAGTTTCAAGGGCAGAGAAGTTTTAATGCTAAGTTTGTTTAGCAGATGTCTTGGTGTTTGTGCTGTAAAATGCAAAATAAAACTTTCAAATGAAGTCCAAATCATCATAGAAGTAAATCAGTATGCACATTAGTGTTTATGGTAAATGGAGTGAAATAGCCAAGTAATGGATCATTGGAATGGCTGCAGGGGGAGGCTCCATTCGACCATGATTTTATGACGGGGAAGGGCGGCAAACTTAAAGACAGCCCCAGCTAAACTATACCTCCGAACTGTCCAGATTTTCACTTCTTATTTTTGGTTTGTTCCTCATAAAATTTGTGGTTGGCAAATCATTTAGGAATTAAGTCACTAAATAATGACACACTGAGTTTCAGACTTCATAACCTTCAGAAAAATGCATGCTAAAGTAAGACCTGTTGTTCTATCAACTGTTTCAGTTTATACAAGAGCAATTTTTAGTACTGTTTATATGTTCCCCCAATATATTTGGCCTTGTCCAGATTTATTGCATTAACAGGTTGAGAGGTACATGCAAATAAATTGCTTTATAGAATTAGGCATAGCCAAACCTCTCAACTGCCCCTGATTTTGGCTCAAAAAGTTGCTCTTCCTCCTAATAATCCCTCCGCAAAATAGCAATTTTGGAAGAAAACATGGAGGGTTTACAATTAAGAAATAACTGTAATAATCAGAGTTATAGATTACTTTTATTTCAGAAATGCATGTACATTCTTTTATTTTGCCAGCTGCTCAAGTTAGCAGTACTAATAAGTGTCCCTTCTTTGACAGGTTCCCAGCTGTATTGTGTGGCTATTTTATATTTGTACATCACATTTTTGGTCCATTTTTCATAAAATTGTGGTTTTTTTTGGCAAATTAGTGACAAATTATTAAAGACTGAAGTCAGAAAATAATGACAGACATTTGAGTTTTAGATTTCATACTATTCAGAAAATTCATACTAATGCAAGACCTATTCTATTATCTTTCTAAGTTTATAAGAGCAATATTTAAAAATTGTCCTTATTTTTGGGCCTTTGTCCCACTTCTTTGTATGGCTTTGTCCAAATTTCTTGCCCTGAGGTTGAGAGGTATGACAAATGTGTCAGGACCATCACAGTCAGCCAGAGACATTTCAAATTGTGACATACTTGTTGCACCCCACTCCCCCATGTAGTGACTCTGGATGTGTCGAAGCAAGTCAAGGAGTAGTTATGCAGTGTAAATGTGCAGAGTATCCCCCCCCCCATCCAAGGTAGACACAAGTACTAGAGTGGCTTTTCATCTGTCCTTGATTTTTGCAGAATGGTCTGGTTTCTGTCATATTTTTTGTACTGTTGATTTATGCTTATTACTCAAAGTGCCTGTTGCTCTGTGTTTAAGTAGCAATACTTTAGTGACCATCAGGTAAGCTTGGCTGAGATCGTAAGATGCAAGTAAGCTTTAATAAGCATACTGTTAAAGAATTACCAACATTGAAAGCCTTTCTGTTGTTGCCATGTAGAGAATACTTAATTAGATAATGTATAAGCCTTGGGTATTGAAATGCATATGACAGTATTTGTAATAAAGGACAGGATTACATTATTTTAAGAAGCTCATTACACTTGGAGACTTCCAGTCATCTCTGCAGGCTTTACCCGTAAACTAAACAGAATGGCAATGGTGTGGTCCATACATAACCTGTACAGTAATCCTTTTAAGCAATGTATCTTGAGCTTATTTCTTGTTTGCTTTTCATTTTTTACTTTGATCATGTTTTCCCCATGAAACAAGTAGATAGCTGTCAGGCAGCAGGTCTTTTTTTGGATAAGAAACATTTTTACAAGTGGGGGCATCAGAGATTTCTACTTTCAGCATGTTACTTGGTACTTTAATAAAGCTGAATATAAATTATAATTAGAACTGCAGTGCAAGAAATGGTTTGAGTTGAGTGCTGTTTGTTTTTCTTGTACTTGATTTTGACTGACATTCCATTAATGTATTTAAAAAGTAATTTATTTTTTCATGCTTTACAACCTTTTTGTTTCCATCTAGATATTAAGTAAGCTGTCATGCAGCCAATGCATTGAAATATTTTTATTCTTCTACACTTCATTTTGTCTTGATTGGACTCTCATAATGACGGTTTGGCACCCAGGGCAGTGTATTTAGTTAGTTTTTGTGGTTTTGAGCATAGCTCACCCCTTTCTAGTTGGCCGCACCCCTTCCCATTGACCCCACCCATTCAGCTGTCTCCTGCAGCCCACCTTTGATTTGAAGTCACCAGCCGCCACTGGTGTGGAGAAGAGTGTCAGTAGTGATTTGTGACAGACGGGTACCAGTAAGAGTGAAAGGGAAGGACTACAAGAGGGTAGTGAGACCAGCTATGTTATATGGGTTGGAGACAGTGGCATTGACAAAAAGGCAGGAGTCAGAGCTTGACGTGGCAGAGCAGAAGATGTTAAGATTTGCACTGGGTGTGACGAGGATGGACAGGATTAGGAATAAGTATATTAGGGGGTCAGCCCAGGTTGGAAGGTTTGGAGACAAAGTCAGAGAAGCAAGATTACGTTGGTTTGGACATGTGCTGAGGAGGGATGCAGAGTATATTGGGAAAAAGATGCTAAGGATGAAGCTGCCAGGTAACAGGAAAAGAGGAAGGCCTAAGATAAGGTTTATGGATGTGGTGAGAGAGGACAAGGTGGTTGGTGTGACAGAGCAAGATGCAGAGGACAGGAAGAAATGGAAACAGTTGATCCACTGTGGCAACCCCTAATGGGAGCAGCTAGAAGAAGAGGAAGAAGAAGATGGGAGGGTTTCCAAATTCTAGAGACTATAGTGGAGAGCATTCTGTCGGTAATAGCTGGTGTGTGTGTGTGTGTGTGTGTGTGTGTGTGTGTGTGTGTGTGTGTGTGTGTGTGTGTGATTAACTGAATTCTGACCACCAATTCTGACAGCTTAGTGAACAATGGCATTCTTTACTTTATCTCTTACAGTTAAGGTAAATACACAGTTTAGTATGTTATATGTAAAGTGGTAATCAGACTGGTGGCTTAGATTACTGGAATGCACCACAAGGCCAATGCTTTAAGTGGAAGTGACTTTTTCAGTTTCAATGGTGGTGCAACGGTTAGCATGGTCACCTCACAGCAAGAGGTTCTCTGGTTCAGTTCTTGGCTGGAATGCCTTCTGTGTGGAGTCTGCATGTCCTCCCTGTGGTCGACTGAGTTTTAAAAGACTTGCAGGTAGGTGCATGTATATGTGTGTGTGTGTGTGTGTGTGTGTGTGTGTGTGTGTGTGTGTGTGTGTGTGTGTGTGTGCCTTCTGTGAAAGCTGGGTGCTGGGCTGGCAACTCGATACTGTAAAAATAGCACTGCCAATCAATCTGTGGACCAGTGATCTGCTGTGGCAACCCCTAACTGGGAAAAGCTGAAAGACATTGCTTTTATTAGTAAAAGTAATACTATATACAGCTTTAACTTGCAAGTATTTTTTACAACTCTGTATGAATGTTAAAGGGGAAGCATGTACATAAACTCAAATGTTTATAACAGAGGTCTTAAAATTCGTTTGCCTAAACTATCTGTGATTTTGAAGAGTATGCTTTTGGCGCATCATTTGGAAGTCCAAAAGAGCATTATTTTCATTCTCAAGACTTTACCACCAGTTTGTTTACTTAAAGCCATAGGTGACACAAATTTGTGTGATCTTCAAGAGAGACACTCCATGAAGTTGAATTTGTTTCTATAGTTTGTCGAGGAGCAACATCGGTGAAAAGGATTTGAGTTAATGTTTTTAATGAAAACTAAGACAAGAACTGGGCAAAGGATTGATCCCTGGAATTTCAGTTACAGTTTGGAATTTGAAATTTGAGTTTTTACGTTAAACATCATTAAAAAATGGGTTTCAATATATGTTTTTTTTCGGATGGCCTCTCAAGTCCAGTTATGATGATTATTATTATTATGATGATTCTACAGTCATCCCCATTGCTGACAATCCACCTGACCTCCACTCTACTACCCAAGCATCATTCAACACCATAGAGACATGGCTTTGTGACAACAAATTAATTCTCAACCCTAAGAAAACTAAGCTCCTACTCTTCCTCCCAAAAAACCTCATCTCAAAACATTTTCCATCCTATCTAGCAACAACACTGTCATTACCTCTGACCCTAGCACTAAACTGCTAGGAGTCATAATAGATGATCAGCTTAAATGTGATCTCCAAATCACCACCTCTATCAAAGAGACTCACCAGAAACTCGGACTCCTTTACTGGAACAAAAGACATTTAACCAATTGAGCCAGAATAACTCTCTCCCATGCATTTCTTCTTCCCACCCTCCTTTATAGCTTTCAATTATACAAAAATCTTAACACCACACTCATAACCAGATTTGAAACTACATATAATAAAACTGCCAGATTTGCAGCAAACCAAACCTACAAGTCACGCCATTGCCTATCTCTTAAAACAATTGCAGTGGCTCGAATTACCTCATTTGCTGCTACTACAGCAACTGTTAATTATCCACTCCATCCTCTATCTACCATCTTTCTGTCCTAGCCTTCAATCAATTATAACAAAATATTCCCCAACCAGGACACTACATAGCTCAGAACAAGACAGCCTACAAACCCAAAACCAAATCAGGGTGTTTACTCTATAACTATAACCCTGCTACAACTTGGAACCAACTACCCTTAGAAATTAGGTCCCTTGACCAAACAAAACATTTCAAACTAGCCACTCGGGAATACCTAATAAATAAATGGTCCTGCCATTGTAGTCATCCTCCCTGAAACTACCTAACCTTAGCTTCTGTGTCTCATACCTCCTTTCTTTTCCACTGTCTGTCTTAATATTCATCTACCTCTCTGTCTCATTGCTTAACCTCTACATTACCTTACTACTCCCACCTGTACCTGTTCTGTATATAACTACTTAGGAATAATGAACACTGTTTTCCCTACATTGACATTCTACCTAAGTTTTTGTTGCAAGAATTCTGACATTGTACTCTACTGCTTTTCTGTATGATTTGTTGTAAATGCTTTTTGCAGTTTGATCTCTAACATTTGTACCCAACTGTTTTCTGTAAAATTTTATTGTAAAATGTTATTTCTCTAACTGTTTTAGCTGCCAATTCAATTTTCTTGCTGACTGTATGTAAAATGTTAATACTGACTGCAAAGCTTTTCTCCTTGGGTCTCCACTGAAAAAAGAGCAAATGCTCAGCTGGACTAACCCGGTTAACAAATGTAAAATAATAATAAATAATAATAATAATTATCGACAGACCTAGAAGTTGGCAGGTAGTAGCCTGTGACTGTTGAGACTCATTCACCAATTTCTGTGCTAGCCTTCAGTATGACATTAAAAAGTAGCAGACTTGGGGAGGATGTTGCTATGTGTAACAGTTATAGCTCTCAAACTTCAGTTTTCCAAATGTGCAGCAATGCCTCTTAAAATGTGGAGCAAACAGGACAGACATTTAACTCTAAAGTTCATGGCATAGTTAAAATGTTGCATTACTCAGTAATAATAACTTCAGATTTCTGTTTTGTATGGCAATTTTTCATGGAACATGACATTTTATGCACTTAAATGTGGAATAGTCCTTTACAATGAGGTAAGACTGAGGGGATGTGATACAGGTGACCATACTGGAGAGCAAAGGAAAATAATTCAAAAACATTTGCCCATGTAGCATGGATAGCCAGACTTTGCTTAATTTAATGCAACCAACTCTAAACTCAGTTTTGACTGTCATATTCACCAGAGCAAGGAACTTTATTTTTCCCCTTTACAAAGTGTGCTTTTTTAGTCTTTACTCTTCATGAAAAGTTACTTCTTCCTTTTTGCTGAAGCTTTCAAGGGTAAGTCGGTATCAGTAGATCTTTGTCTTCCTAACACTTATTCTTTCCTTTCCACTCCTGATTATTTTCTCCTCAGAAGGTGAGAACCAAGATACTTTGGTTGTCACATTAAAGTCCGGATATAATTCAAAATTCTCTCTGCAGTAATGCCCTTCTGGACAAAATATCTTATATGTTTACATTTGTTACTAACAACTTTAATGGGAATATCAAGACTACATAATAAAAGAGAAACATACTACATAACGGACAAAGATGGAAAACAGAACCACGCAACAAAATGGTTTTGAAGTAGCAAGAAGAAGAAAGGAAATGGAAAAGGCCAATTCTGGATTTATATTTACTCAGGACTAGTACAAGATAAAGTAAAAAGAGTATGGTGTCACATGAAACATATTAACTCCTGTAACTGACATTAATGAACTGATGAAAAAAAGCCAACAACTGATTCTGCAAAAATCGCGTTTTACTTAATGAAAAGCATATCTTTCAAGAGGATCTAAACCATTCTGTTACACTTAAATCATTTCTTTGTTTAATGTTTATAGTACAAATTCCAATAACGCATCTTAAACTTTAATTTGCTAGTGTGGCACTGGGCTGGTTTATTCTGCACCATATTCATTTGAGTGATATTACTCGCTCAGGAATTTGCAAATTACCAGGCCCATTCATACCCTCTGACCCCTTGTGTTTGGTCGTCATCCATGGTGAGGTAGGAGGTTTAGAAGATTTTCTTCTGTTTTCTTAACCTCTATCCCCACTGGCTGCAAACCATGCTGCAACGTTCCTAATGCTGGACCATGTAAGATGGTGCTTCAAACCCCTCTGTTCATGTGCATCCCTTGGCAAGTTCAAACTCCCCACAATTCCTGTTTGCAAGTACTGTAATCATCAGTCTTCCACCAGGTGGTGCTCTTGCAAAAGAACCCTGCCACTCTACCAACATCATCTCCTCTCAACTGGAGTCCAATAATGTAATAGATATGTTCAACCTTTAGGGTAAGGGATCAGGAAACTGATCTCCCTGTCTCGATCTGGGTCCATCTATAAAATGCATTAACTCTACTCTATACAGATTTTGAAGAATAAATCTCAGGCGCAGCTCTGTCTGAATAAATAATTCTCAGGCGCAGCTCTGTTTGAATAAATAAATCTCAGGCGCAGCTCTGCTTGATCAATGTCCTTTATTATAGCTTTCTATTTACAAGCAGTTCAACACTTAAGCATCTGCTTAAGAAGTATCCTTTACAGTAATAATAGTGTATTCTTAGTCTTTAAATACTGTAATATATTACAATGCACACAAACCTCAAATCATACTTTTGTAAGCTTTCACAAATTTTTATATCTTGAAAACTGTACAACTTAGACATAGTGTTACAACATTTCTGTTAATCAGACATAAGCTTTCACATGACAAGAAATTCCTCTATAAGTGCATGTTTATTGCGATATTTAGAGAAATATGTAAACATATGCTTAACTGTACAATTAACAAAACAAATAATACTGGATATCTCTCAAGATGTGCAACTTATAGTGTAAAAATCAGTCAGTTTTCTTCAACATCTAAGGTTTCAACTAATGTTATGCAATAGTTTGTAAGTCACTCGGTTTTTGAAATATTAAGCACAAAGGAAATATTGCTTATTTTCATAATTACTAGAAAACAACTAGCAATACTTCTAGTATAGTGTGACATAAACCAGCATTAAAAGTGAATTATCCTGTCTTTCATATTGATGTTTCACACCATGCACCTCAGTAATGTCATTCTGTTAATAACGCATTGCCCTTTCTAATACTACCTATCATTAGCTGGCAAGTTGCTTAAAGAAGCCAGACCCCAAAATTTTCTGGATGCCATAAGGCTGTATGTGTGTGAACTGGAAGTATACAAAAAAGGTATTAATTACTCAAACCATGGTCATCTGAAAATCATTTAGGCCTAGAACTTCTACTCCAAATTGTTAGTAGACATTATGTTTTAGACAGAATTAAAAAGCATTTTATGGCAAGATGTAATAGTGTCTTATACCTAGCTATATAATCACTTTAGTTAATGTTTCAGTTTTGGAAACTAACCCAGCACAAGCAGGTGTTAGAATTTAAGGAGCTAGAATATGCCTAATCTATTTAGTTTGCTCCAGATGTATATTATGATTCCATTCACATTTCAACATGATCTTCCTGAAGTAAGGGAAACATTTTTGTAGCAGTTCAAGAGGAGCTGAGCAAAAATACTCTTGTGAGGTTCTCTTGCTGCTTGGGTGTTGCTACCAGCAGGGGCCTTAGGTCAGCTGGTGCCCTAGGAAAAAGGGCTCCATGGCACCCCCTCACACCACCCTGGTACCCCCATCCTGGTCTACCTACACCAAATAAATACTGGAAAAAGTACAGTTTTGTACCTACCATAAATGTAGATGTCCGATAGGTATGCATCTGCAGTCCTCACATATGGATTGTCCTGCCTCAGGCAGCCCTTCGGTTGGCCGGATTCCAAAGTCTGGGTTCGGCGTCGGCTGACGTCGCCCTTTCCCCGACGTCAGAGCGCCTGGGGTATAAAAGCATCAGCCGATGCCATCTTCCTCAGTTTTTCTTGTCCCAGATGCCAGGTGCCCTCTAAGGAAGGCTAAATTTGGAGAAATGCAATAAATTCCAAACATGCACAGGAATATATATATATATATATATATATATATATATATATATATATATATATATATAAAACAAATACACCATAATAGATAACCCCAGCTAGCTATGAGAGGGATAAGTACCCAAGAAATACCACAGAGGGGAAGGAGGGAGGGTAAACCTGACTGCAGATGCATACCTATCGGACATCTACATTTATGGTAGGTACAAAACTGTACTATGTCCTTCAAGGATGCATCTGCAGTCCTCACATATGGGTAGAATACCATAGCCAATCTGGGGGTAGTAGGATCTATGTAAAGGATGGTGTAGCTAAAATACCCTGCAGGACTGCAGTAGCAAAGCCTGTTCTGGATCTGGAATATAAAGGTAAATTGTAATGCTTGGAAAATGTATGCACGGAGCTCCATGTAGCAGCCTCTAAAATGTCCTTGGTAGCCACCCCTCTTAAGAAGGCTGTGGAGGTGGCTGTGGCTCTGGTGGAATGAGGTCTAATGTTAGCTGGCACAGTTTTGCCATGAAAGGAGTAACAAAAACGAATGCAATTCCCTATCCATTTTGAAATTGTCTGTTTGGAAATTGCTTTTCCTTGTGCATCAGCAGCATATGCTACAAACAGCTGGTCAGTTTTTCTGTAACTTTTAGTCCTGTCCAAGTAGTAGCGCAACTGTCTGTGAATGTCCAGGGTATGCAGAAGTTTCTCCCCTTTGTTTTGTGGATTTGGAAAGAAGGTAGGCAGGTGAATAGCTTGGTTCAATGAGACCCTGGATACCACCTTTGGCATAAATGAAGGATTGGTTCTCAATGAGACTCTGTCCTGATGGAAAATAAGGAATGGTTGTACTGCCATGAGGGCCTGTAACTCAGATACTCTTCTTGCTGAGGTTATGGCCAGAAGGAAGGCAGTCTTCCAAGACAGGAACTGTAGTTCTGAAGATGCTGCTGGTTTAAAGGGAGGCAGTGTTAGTTTTTCCAACACGAAGTTAAGGTCCCATGTAGGCACTGGTGGTTTCCTTGGAGGATTGATGTTTTTAATTCCTCTTAGAAACTGTCTTAGGAGAGGATGAGAGAAGACAGGTGGATCAGTATTGTATTCTGCTGAAATTGCTGAAGCATGAATTTTAATGGAAGAGTAAGACAGGCCATTGTGGAGCATTTCTGCCAAGTATTCCAGGATATGTGCCATGTTCATCACTGTCGCATCTAGGCCCTTTGTGGTGCTCCAAGTGCAAAATCTTTTCCATTTTGCTGAATATGCCTTTCTTGTGGAAGGCCGGCGTGCTTCCATGATGATATCCTTCACTCTCTTGGATAGCTTATCCTGGGGAGGAGTCAAGGTATTCTCCAAGCTGTTAGTTGCAAGGTTTTCAGGTTGGGATGCAGAGTTTTGTAATTGTGCTGTGTCAGGAGAAGTGGCCATTGAGGAAGAGGCCACAGTTTCGTGCGTGACATGCTCTTTAACAGTGGGTACCAGTGCTGTCTTGGCCAGTCCGGAGCTATCAGAATCACTTTTGGCTGCTCTGTCCTGATCTTCAGTAAGACCTTGGTCATTAATGGAAGAGGTGGAAATGCATACACTGTTAGAGTTCTCCAGCTGAAAGAGAGGGTGTCCACTTTCCATGCTTGTGGGTGGTATGTCCTTGAGCAGAATTTCTTCAGCTGATGATTGAGGTGGGAGGCAAAAAGATCTATGTCCGGCCTCCCCCATGATTGTGTTATTTGAAGGAAGATGTCTGGGTGCAGCATCCATTCGTGTGCATCCATGATATTTCTGCTTAGGCTGTCCGCCAGTATATTGTCTTTTCCTGGCACAAACTGGGATTGTAGCTCTATATTGAGTTTCAGGGCAAGATCCAATAGATTCATTGCCAGTCTGCAAAGAGGGTAGGAATGGGTACCTCCTTGCTTGTTTATGTACCACATAACTGTGGTGTTGTCTGTCCTTATTAGCAGGTGGCCTTGATGCATAAAGAGTTTGAAGGCCTCGATTGCATGTATCACTGCCAGCATTTCCTTTTGGTTTATGTGCATGCGTAGCTCTTTTTGTGACCATAGTCCTTGAATGCATCTGCCCTCCATGTGTGCTCCCCATCCGTGGTCTGAAGCGTCTGTTGTAATGGATTGGCTGGCTATTGGTTTGCTGAAGGGCAGACCCCTGTTTGACTGGCTTGCTTGAGCCCACCACAGAAATTCCTTTTGTAGGCATGGAATGAGAGGTATCAAAGTTTCTAAGCTGTGACTGTGCGGAGTCCATAAACTCCTTAGGTACCATTGTCGTTTCCTCATATGCAGCCTTGCTTGTGGAATCAGAAGAATGCAAGATGCCATGTAACCCAGGGCCTGCAGGATTTTCCTTGCAGTCAGCTGAGTTTGTCTTGTCAGATTTTTGAAGTAATCCGGTAGTTGTCTTTGTTTTTCTTCTGTGAGAAAAGCCATTTGGGTGGTTGTGTCTAGATTCGCACCCAGAAAAGTTATTCTTTGGGATGGAACAAGTCTTGATTTGTGAATGTTGACTGTATATCCCAAGGCCTGAAGTAGGTGGATGGCATAATTCAAGTGTTTTACCAAACTTTGTTGGCTGTCCGCTTGTATAAGGCAGTCGTCCAGATAAGGGTATATTTGAATCCCCTGAAGTCTGCAGTGTGCAATTACTGATGCCAGGCATTTCGTGAATACTCTGGGCGCAGTAGATAAGCCAAAGGGCAATGCTGAGAATTGATAATGCTCTGAACCTGCAAGAAATCTGAGGTGTCTTCTGCAACTTTGTCTGATAGGGACATACAGGTATGCCTCCTTGAGGTCTAGAGTTACCAGCCAAGACCCCTTGCCCAGCATGGGAAGGAGCTGCTGTAGAGTCAGCATTTTGAATTTTGGCACGAGGTAAGTATTCAGTGCGGACAAGTCGAGAATAGGCCTCCATTGTTTTTCTTTTCTTGGAACAAGGAATAGTCTGGAATAAAATCCTTGGCCTTGTTCTGAAAGAGGAACCTTTTCTATAGCTTTCATTTGCATTAAGTTGAAGATTTGTTTCAAAGCCTCTGCCCTTTGATTCGGTGGCAGGTCTGGCATGCCTTTTCTTTTTGGTAATGTGTGAAAATGGAACCTGTATCCTTTGTCTATTATTTGCAGTGTCCATTTGTCCCTTGTAATACTGTGCCAATTTTCTGAGAATAAAGAAAGCTTTCCGCCCAAAGGTGCTTACAATTGAGCCCTGGTTGGCGGTGTCAAAGTAAAGTCATTGAGTCTGTCCTTGTGCAGCAGTTGCAGGCCCTGCACTACCTCTCTGGTTGGAAGGCTGCCATTGACGTCCTCTGTAGGAGCCTCTAGCTTGCCCTCTACCTCTGGCACGCCTGTTCTTGCCTCTTTGAAATCTGTCTGTGTCTGGAAAGGACCAATTCTTGGAAGGCCAATTTCTGCTGAATCTTGGTGGTTGGACTTGGAGAAAATCTTTGACTGTTTGTACAGATTTTGCCTTTTCCTCAAATTTCTTTAAGACCTCCTGAGCAGTGGAGCCAAATAACTTTTGCTTTTCCAGTGCAGCATCCAGAAGCTTTGCTTTAACATGGTCTGGCAGAGATTGTTCCTTCAGCCAAGCATGCCTACGTATGACTGCACCTGTCATAGCTGACCTACATGAAGATTCCAATGCATCATAACCACACTGCAAGAAATGGTTGCTAACCTGTTGGGAGTTATGTACCAGATCCTGAAGTGATTTGTGATCTAGGGGTTCAGGTGAAGACAGTTTTTTATGCAATTCATCTAACAAATATTCTTGGTACTGTATCATATGAAACTGACAATTTAATGCCCTCATAGAAAGAGTAGCAGAAGTATACACTTTTTTACCCCATCTCTCTAAAGCCCTGGACTCCCTTTCAGAGGGGAGTGGATTTTTAGTAGTGGCAGCTGCAACCCCTTTAGGGCCCTGGGAAATAGTTTCTGGATCAGCAGAGTGGGCCTTGTAAAGGAAATGATGAGAGTCCGGGACCCTGTAGTACCTATCGGGTTTAACAGGAGCCGGAGGAAGTGTGTCAGGGGTTATGCTAGACTCAGAGTACACATCATCAATGACATTCAAAACAGGAGGAATAGCCAAAGGTCTATGCTGAGGTAAATGCAAAAAAGTCCTTAATCTCTTCCTGGAATCAGAGAATTCCTGGCCCTGCCATCGGAAATGCTCTCTCATAGTGTGAAGGGTCTCCTCGAAGGACAGCTCTTCAGGAGGGGAGGCCGAGGGGATAGATTCCTCTGCATCAGAATCCTTGTAGGCCGAAAAAGCCTCCTCCTGGTAGTCCGAGAGAGCAGAGCCATCAGAGGCCTCATCTGAGGAGTGGGGATCAGAGGGCTCAACCCTGGGCCTTTTGTCTAGAGGAGGTTGAGAGCCCCTGTCCGGATGTGGCTGTGAGCCCCTAATTAAGGAAATAAGGTCTTCTGCTAAACTTAGAATCTGAGAACCTGTAGTGGGTCCCTGAGGGATAACCCTGGGAGGCAAAGCTTTTGTGTGTTTAGCAGCTTTAGCCCTTGTGAATGCCTTTATGGACATGGAAGCAGGAGGCCTGACTGCACCACGTGCTGGTGTAGTTTTGTTTAGAGGAATGGTGTCGGAAGTTTCCATGACACCAGTTTCTGATGGAAATTCAATAACTGACTCAGTAGGGGCCTCCGGGGCCGAGATTGTCGGTTGAGCGGTTTCGGTGGACAGAAGTACCAAGAACTCGGTTTCAGCCGAGACCGAGACACTTGCGGTAGGCCTAGCTGTGGTTTCAGCCGAAACCGCGGCCCGTATGTGTCGGTCCTTGTCCTTCCGTCTCTTGGTTAAATGCGCAGTCGGAGTCTCCGATGGCATATTGTAAGAGAAACTAGCCCCAAAAAATTCCTCTGCAAACTCCGCCCGACGCCTAAGAGTGCGTCGATTGAAGGAAGCACAGGCAGAACAGGCTAAGATGTCGTGGTCTGGGCCTAGGCAGGGGAGGCAGTAAGAGTGGAAATCCTTATGAGGTATTTGTTTCCCACAAGTTAAGCAATTATTAACTTTATCTGACATCGGCTGAGGCAAGAAAGAGTCCCCAACGGGGTACTTAGCTTTTGAAGTCTTCGGTTTAGCTGAATTACAGGAGCTGGCCGACCGGCACTTGCGAACTGCTTCTGCTTCGGGCACCACGCGGCAAGAAAGACTGGGGAAGATGGCGTCGGCTGACGCTTTTATACCCCAGGCGCTCTGACGTCGGGGAAAGGGCGACATCAGCCGACGCCGAACCCAGACTTTGGAATCCGGCCGACTGAAGGGCTGCCTGAGGCAGGACAACCCATATGTGAGGACTGCAGATGCATCCTTGAAGGACATCTGCCCCTGCAACAGCACACCCTAGGTGGCCGCCTAGTTGGCCTATGCCTAAGGCTGGCTATGGTTGCTACTCACTTCTTTCTTAGCCCTCTCATACTCTATGGCATCTTTCTGCTTCAGTTACATTATCAGATCTGCTGGATAATTTTTATCTTGCAGTTATTCTCAACCTCCAACTGCATGAAGGATGAATCATAGAATTGTTTGCATTTTTCATATTTCTAGGCAAATGCTATGATGCTGTACAAGAGTCACACGTACTCCCTCTGGCATAGGGGTAAGAACTTATTTCCTCAAAAGAGCTAGTTAACAGCTGTCTCACCCAGGTTACTCCCCAATAAGTTTTATTTTACTATCCTACAGCTATGTTTTTGATAGTAATCACAAGTATTGTAAGTTATGCATTTGTGAGCAGCATGAATGGTTTTACAGATGTGCTAGTCAACTGTTTTAATAGTCTTTCCTTAAAAATTATTATTCCTCTGGTGAACCTAACTAATATATATAACTAGTGAACAAACAGATATATACTATGTAATTCATTCTAGTTGATATCTCGTCTATCATTATACCCCAAACTCTGTTCATTTTCTTCCAATATATTTCTTGGTAGATATTTCAATGTGCTCTAAGCACACATTACTGAGCAGCATTTAAATTGATTTCAAAGACCTTGGCTACTACTTTCGAGGAAATGGAGTTGTCACTTTACACAAAAATAAAATACTGACAGGAAGGTCTCTTTAGGAATATATTCATGCTTCAAGCAAAGCAGAAAACACAGATCCCAGATAATCATCTGGGACACACAGGACTTCTTCACAGCTAAGTTACAATTTTAGAAATACAAGATATGCATGGATTTTAAAACATTTCTTGTCCAGTATCCATTTGCAGATGGGTAGCGACCTTTGACCAACAGGGTTTTATTACTTTTACATCTAACTGAAATTACTTTAGTGACGGGCAAGTACCTGAAATAAGGTAGTACCCAAATTTAAAATCATAGAAAGATCAGCATATGCATGAAAAACTGTTCAATTGATTTCATGTGAATCAGAGTACATGAAATGGGAGAAAAGCCCAGATGAATAATGTAACATGCTAGAGAGGCTGAAGTCCACTAGTCCTAGTCCAGTAGGTTGGAAACCTCATTGTATAACAGACCAATTCAGAATGCAGGTGGACAACTGAATGTCATGAATACCATGGCCCATGATTGGTGGAAAAACTTCAGGTTTCATCCACTTGGCTCACTATACAAAGAGAGGGGAAAATTCTTCAACTGTGGGTTAGGATTCATTTAAACTGCAGGCATTTCTTCCCCTGATCCACCATTTTATGTTTTGATTCTCTTCATCAAAAAAATAGTAAAATATATTTGTGACAACCAGAGTTTTGGGGTTCAAGAAAGTAAATCCAAAAACGTCTTATTAGATCATGACAGAAAGGTTGAACCTGGTGATCTAATTCTAATTCTTTACTGGGCACGCAATAGATAATTACCATCCACTCTCAACATATAGTCTTCAAGAAACACACACACACACACATATATATATATATATATATATATATATATATATATATGTACCCATCCCCGAGAACCCCTCACATGGTTAGACTCTGAGAAGGCTGTGGTGGCTTGGTGAGTCAAATGCCTACCCTCAGGATGCCCACTGTAATCCAGCCCCTTCACGGCTATTTGCATACTGCTCCACTTCACCCTCACCCAGTGACAGGCATGTTCATCCTCCTCTGCCAATGCCATCAACTGCTAAAGCAAATTTGGGTTACCTGGGTTGTAGTCAGGGCTTTACCCCTCTACACTGGCGATGCTGGGTCAGAAATTCTATTTTTTATAGAAAGTGGGTTTTGCACATTAATTCTGTGAACCACTGACCCATAGCTGTGAGAAAAAAAAACACAATCCTAGCCTTTTTACATTACAGTTCTCTAATTAGAATCCTTTATCCACCACAGACATACTGAGGTACACATTTGTGTGGGGGGCTTCTAGAAGGTAATATTGTACCATGGGTAAACAGTTAATTGTCCGTTTCCTCTACAAGCATTAATTACTATAAAAGTACAAGAATATGGGTTTGAGTTTTTACTTAGATATGAAATATGGCAAATCCATTCCTGCTTGGTATCTTTTTTCTTTATATAATAAGCATGTAGTTTCAGCAAACATAGGCAAACTATGTCTGCACTTTTCATTACTGGAAATGTCCTCTATGTCGCCTTACTTCTGTTCTTAGTCAGTTTTATTTTTATTGGGAAACATTTGTTTGTCAAAAGGAATTTCTTCTGCAGGAAGGAAATAAAATCCAATGGACTAAATATCCTAAACATGAGAGTCACAAAAATGTAGATCTTCATTCTCACCCATCCCACTGACGTTCAGATTCTTAGCAAGTAATAAAAAACTGTTTAAATACTTTACTTTTCCCTTACATGACATTTAACAGGTTCATTTCACTCCAGTTATGTTTTCTTCCACTGAAACAGAAAAGAGCAATGTTTCATCAGTTGTTATTTCATTAAGAGCAGTGTGTTTGGGATAGAACAAAATCAGTAAGTAGTACAGGTAAGGGAGTTTCTCCTTACCCCTACTGCTATTGTGCAGTCTTGTAGTTGGTATATTGAGAATCAGGGATATGGGGTGCACTTGGGGCTTGCCCCCAGCAAAAACACTTTACTTTTTTTATGTTTTTATTGTAATGTTTTTATTGTATTAGCTGATAGCTTGGTCAGTTGAGGTGTATGCTTTGTTGGATTGTATTCCAATGAAACTATATTTTGCTGAACTAATAAAGATGTCCATTAATGACTTGGATGCACAAAAAATTAGCCAGATAAAAACTCACTTGTGCAGATGCATACATAAAATAGTATTCTCCAGTGAAATGGTTGGATGATGCAAGACAAGAGACACAGCCTGCACTCTTTCTATGTTAGGAAAGTTACAACTGAATGCACAGGTAGTTGCATGTGTATGTACTTGTGCAAGTGCACATGTATATATGTGCCTGTACATGGCATATCTATGTTTTGGGAGACAGTTTAGAGGCAATATCAGAAAGTATTTCTCTACAGTAACATAGTGGCACATGTAGGGTTCAAACAGTAATTTTCTTACACAGTCTGTGTGTGTTGCATGTTAAGATCTTCAACTAATACAATACATACAGGAATTAGCACTTTGGATGGGCAGCCATTACATGCCAGAGTATGTATTCCATGTAGATTTCCTTTAAACTTCATTCTATGACAATTTTCTTTGCTCTTACCTTTATTGTCATGCCATATGCGTATTTTCCAGATACTCCCAAGGTTCCTCTCTGTAGCAACACGGAATATATCTAGACTGTTCCTGCGGCAAATGTTATCCCCATCAAGATGCCTATGGCCGCTTTTATTTTCTTTGCCATACAGACTGATTCCTACATGAGCTGTTGTACCTAAAACCATTTAAATATTTAGAATTTCAATGCATTTTAATCAAAATGCGACTCTAAATACAAGTAATACAGCAGTCGTATTCATGCATCTCATACAGTCTCTCTGTCTGCCTCACTAATGTACTCTCAGTAGGGGGATCCACTTCTGGACAGACTCTGCAATATATATAAAAGTTTTCAAGTACATAACCATTGTGTGCTGATTATACATTCTATTTACAAAAGCATTATACAGCTTTCTTTACAAGACCATGAGTTAATGGGGCCACATTTTGCAACCTGCTCGAATATACAGTTATTTATTTTTTTAGTGTCCAATATACAGATCAATGCACAAATAGTCTTCATATTCTGTACATGTTTTGTCCACCTTGCAGAAACTTATTAGAGGACTTGAGCTAATCTGAGACTAAGCATTGCCCCTTTCCTTTCTGGGTAACAGCATTATGAGACTTGTCTTCAGACAGCAGCTTCAGCTACCAGTGAAAATCACACAGACCTCAATGCACTATAAATGGACTATCCTTTCTGGTCACCCTGAGTGTCTTTTCTTTATTTTTGTTTCTGTTCACCATCATCACCACCAAACTGGACTGATTACTTTTAAAAAAATGCAAGACAGACTTCATATCTAGACATGAAAAAAATGTGTTTGAAATTATTTACTGGGCTACAGCACTGATCAGTTCTGACCAATTTTAGTTTCAATTGAACAAACAAGCCAATGAAAAACCGTTGAAAATAAAAAGCAATGCAAAGCTGAAAACTCGATGTATACAGACCCCAATTTTATTATTAGCACTCTCGTTTTAAACATTGACAGATGACTTCAGATCTAACTCAAAACTGCATGGATCAAGTTTTAAAACTTTTCCTCATCACATGACCCATCAGTCCCCACTGGAGTCACTAGATCTTAAAGATACCATGACCAAATATTCCATTAAAAACAATAAACTACCTTAAAGTTGCTTTTTAAACAGCAGAATACATAAATTTAGTATAACAAAAAAAGGTCCCTGACATTCATTCAGTACATGTCGTATTAAGATCATTTCAGCAGTTAAATTATTACTTTATTATAAAAGCTAAAGGATCATAGTAGCTATTACTGTTATATCACTTCATTATAAAATTACTGTTAAAATACTATAAAAAGCTGCCACTTTTAATGATTTGTACAAATAAATAAATCTATAGTCCATCGTATAGACAAAAAATATAAAAGTCGTATGTAAAAAAACATTAAAAATATAAAAATGTGTACAAAAAAGCATTTAAAACAATGCATCCAAAAAATAGTACACCCCAAATATATGAAAAAAAATCAAAAAGCATGAACCCCTCCCTGTGTGTGTATGACAGTAATAATTCCATACTAGAAGTACTAAATCTATCTATTCAAGGCCCTAGGTTTAAGCACACTACTGACAGATACATTTTCATTCAGACCTGGCCATGCATATGCATTGAGCATGATTTGCCATTTTAATTCTTTGACATTTAATTGCAAAGACCAAGGTCCACCCTTTGGGCTGACCAAAACTTGCTGTATTACCGTATATTTAAATTCATGTCTCTCATTACTAATAACATGTTTAGCTACAGCATTAGTTAATCTTTGCTTCTTAATAGCATATTCATGCTCATATATTCTGTTTTCCCTACATAGTACGAAGGACAATCTTTTACAGGTGGCCAAATATACCACCCTTTTTGTGTAACAGTTGTATTTACCTCCTAACTTGTACTTAACACCTCTTACTTCAAAACCAGCCCTTACATTACTTAAGGCACAAGAATGGCACATACCACATTTTTTCATTCCTGGGTTCCTTCCATTTGTGCTTTTTGCTCTAACAGAGCCTTAATATTTGTACCTCTTCTTGTGATTAGCATAAGTCTTTCTTTTAGTCTGTCCCTTAGATGGCCATCTTCCTCAATAAGTACCCCATTTTACTAGTATATTTCTTATTGCCTCATAATCACTACAGTAAGATGTAATAAAACTAGAGGTATAAGTTACTTTATCTGTGTTAATGTCCCCATGTATTTGCACCTCACTTTTTTTCATTATTTAATACTGGCTGAAAATAGCCACTTTTCCTTTTATGGGAAACCTCTCCAATCAATTCTGTCAACAATCTGTCAGGATAGCCCCTAGCTTTAAACATTCCTTTCAAGTTAACACATTCTGTTTGAAACTCATCTAATGTGACCATCCTGGCTGCACGGACTTGACAACTGATCTCTTTTGATGGGTAGGATGTGCACTATCATAGTGCAAAAATCAGTTGGAATAGGTTTTCTTCCTATGTATTTTAGAAAGTAATCTTTTAGGATATTGATCTTTACACACGTTTACACCGAAATAAGAAATAACAGTGTTGCAAAGGTTAAAAAATCAGTACTGCCATTCAAATAATTAACAAATTGTTTTAAGTCATTTTCATATCCTGCCCACAAAATGAATATGTTGTCCAGATATCTTGCATACAGGGCCATTTTCTCTTTGTATTCATGCCTACTTAAAACACACTTCTTTTCCCACTGGGCCATAACCAAATTTGCAAAACAAGTACCACATGCTGACCCCATGGCCACCCCTACGCTCTGTAGAAAATATCTTCCCATAAAATATATGTAGATGTTTTGTAGTACAAGCTCAAACTGATCCACATTATAAATTAATTTCCGATTGTGATACAGCTTTTTCAAATAAAAATTTGCTGACCCAGTCAATACCCAACTGTTTTGGCATCACCAAGAAAAGATCCTTCATATCAACAGTAAGAAACAAACAGGCATCATTATACTCTACTTCATTTAACAATTTCAAAAAAATGCCACGAGTCTTTGCATATTTGTGTTTCTTGTTGCAAAAAGACGTTTAACTTAAGATTCAAATACTTAGCATAGGCATAAGTGACAGAATTGTGCCCATCAACTATGGGAAGCATAGGGAGTTCATTCAGCCCCTTATGCATCTTTGGTGTACCAAAGATCAATGGTATTGTAGGAGAGGACATAGTGAGATAGTTGTACAAGTTAATATCAATATGTCTCTCAAGAAACATGTCCTGCAGGGACACCACTATACTTTTGTAGGCTCCATGAACATGATTTTTTGGAAATTTCTTCATGTGTATCCATTTCCAAAATTGTTGTCATTCTCTGATTGTAGTCATGCACATCCATAATCACTAACCCACCCCCCTTGTCAGGCTTCATAACTCTGATATTCTGCTCTTTGAGATATGTTAATAGTTCCCTTTTGTTACTTGTTAAAGTATTTGCAACCTTGTTGCTCTTATGCAGCGTGTGTTCAAAGTCAAGTTCACATATTTTCTCATAAATCTAAGAGCAGGGTGGCGGGGTGGGTTGAATGTGCTAGCTATATATCTTTCAGCAAACATTGTCATGTCACCTTCGAACAATAACTTACGTAAACAAAGCTTTAAGTCAATAACAACTGTTGCAATATTTGTCCTAGACCTACGTACAAAATTCAAACCCTTTGCTAAGAAAATCAGCCATACTGAAATCAACCAAAATCTGTGAAAAACTGTACATTTTACAGTCCCCATGTTTATTCGAAACCACTCATGGGCCCTATTGTTGCAAATTATTTTCATAACCTATTTCTGGTTGCTCCTGTTGTGGTAATTGTTACTGACCTGCTGCCTTGTCATGGCCAATTCTGTTGAAACCCCTTTTGCTAAATGGCAGCAAAACAATGCAGTGGAAGCGTATACTTCAAAACACATAATAAATTCAATGTATTAATTAAGCAATAACCCAAGACTGGGTGTGGGTAATACTAGATTTACTCATGGTTGGTGTGGTTTGATCACAAGGACAAAGCCCAAGTGATCAAACAATGGCAGTATGGGTAAATTCAGCATTACCCACACCTAGTCATGGGTTATTGCTATTATACACTCACATTATTTAAGAAAGAAATTGCTTACCTTTCTTAAATAATGTCTTTGCATAAGGGCACTGTAGTGTTCCTCCATGTTGTTTCCTGTTTTTTTTCCACATTTTCTGATGTACTGTGCATGTGTATAGGACCTATATTCCCACGCTTGCACAGTACATCAATGCTGTTCAACAGAAGCAAATTATAAAAAAGAATCTCTGTTGCTTTTTTTTCTTTTAGTACAAGGGAAAAATGTGGATATTCTCCAACAATCCCAACAGTTCAGAGGTACAACTGTCTGATGAGATGGAGCAGAAATAGAAGGGAAATCAGGAATGTTTCTGTTTTTAGTTTTGCAAAATTTACCTGATTTTTCTTGTATTTGGTCAGTGCTTCATAGCATAAATCAATAGAAAGGAATAGCCACTCAATGGTACTTCAGGGGCTAGACTTTTTATGATGGTATATGCTCAAGTTGCTAAAATTAAATTAGTTAAGCAAGCAAAATGTATGTGTTATCCCTCAGGACACATCACTTAATCCACTCTAACTCAACCACTAAGATCTATAATTTATTGTATCTAATTTCTGAAATTAGAAATTATAGAATGACTTCTCATTAGTATTAAAAATATGTATATTATCAAGATGCAGGTAGAAATTGCGTGAGGGGTCTAACCAGAGACCAAGACATTCGAAAAAAAGACTTATTCTAAGGGATGGTAATTGTGATTATAGAGTGTTAACATTTTCTTGGCTCTGCTGAGTCTTTGTTTAGTACCAAAAAGCATAGATTTAGTTAAGATGCATTTAGTATGAGGTTTTTAGTAGTAATTCACTCAATGAGGCAACCTGAAATCAGATTGTAGATCTTGCTATAAGGCAATTAGGGAGTGTTGGAGCAGTACAGGAACATATCATCTGTGTAAGTGAGGACAGGAAGTACAGCAAATTGAGTGGAGGTTTATTGGTGTATATAGAGAACAGAAGGGGAACAAGAACAGAACCTTGAGATACACCTTTGAGTAGGAAGGGAGACAAAAAAGACAGAGAGGGGCACAGGAGTTACATTTCACTGACAAATGGCAATTACTCAGATAACTTTGGTACCAAGAGATGGCACCAGGACTAATGCCTAGTTCTGAAAAGTGGATTCTAACAGGAGTGATTGACTAAGTCAAAGGCTATGGTGAGAGCTATAAAAATTGTGCCAGGGAACATGCCTTTGTCCATTGACATGAGAATTTCATCAGAAACCAAATGGCTGTGGCCATACTCCTCCCTGACCAGAAGCAATGTTGTTTTTGTGAGAGAAGGTGGAATATAGTAATATATTTTGCAAGTTGAAGATAGATAATTTTCTGAAAGATTTTGCACAGGACTGGGAGGATGGAAATGGGGTGATAGAGTAATGGTAGTTTGGGTTGTTATACACAGGGTTAGGAGGATTGTAATGGGGCAATAGAGTAATGGTAGTCTGGGTTGTTTTGCACAAGGTCGGGAGAATGGAAAGGGGGTAAGAGAGTAATGGTAGTCTGGGTTCTTTTGCACAGGGTTGGGAGGATAGAAAGGGTCTATATTACAACACTGAATGCTTAGGTGATTGAACACCTAAACATCGAACTTGTAATATCGAAAGCAAAAAACAGCGAATGGCCCATTTAACACAGGGAAAGATTTCCCTTGGCCATTCGCCAGATTTTGCCATTTTGTCTACTGTAGAGCGATCTTGGAGTTGGTATATTTAGTTTGGGGGGGTGTGGGGCAAAGCCACCCACTTAGTTTGGGTGTAAAGTTATTTTTTTTTTTTTACCGTGAATGACTGACGTGTTTTCCTGCGCCATTTGATGTTTTTTGGATCCGATATTACAAGTTTGATGTTTAGGTGTTCAATCATCTAAGCATTCGATCTTGTAATAAAGACGCGATATAAATGGGTCAATAGTGTGATGGTAGTCTGGGTTGTTTTTTGGATTGTCAGTGGTTTAATTGTGGCAGATTTCCATATATATATATACAAGGTGTGTTGTTGGTAGCAAAACAAAGACACATAAATACTCAAAATATATTGCAACTCATAATGCAGGGCTCCTCCAAAACAAATTAATGTAGCTGCATTATACCAAAGGATGAACTTGTCCATTGCTGTAAGGTGGAGTACATTCTGAACTGTAGCATTTCATTCTAGAGGAAATACGACAATTTGGCTGTGATACTTGTTTAACCCCAATTTCAACTATTGGATCTTTGAAAAAAATATTTTGAAGCTATTGCAAAGTCATAAAAATCTTAAATATAACCAATGTTTTTTAATTAAGCTCTGCCTGATCTACAGGGTACTCATGATAGGGACACCATCCTTTCTGTAATTGTTTCATGACAGCAATGCCGCCACATTAGCTTTCTTTAGGCTTGGGATACATCTATATCCTTCCTAACCGTCACCCTCTGCTCTGTACAGGGAGTGCATAGACGTCCACTTCTATTTTGTACTGGACAAAGAAACACAACCATTTCACTCCCTTCCCCAGTATATAAAGAATGGGATCCTATTATTCTCCCTTTCACTAGCCTGTTACTACAATTAGTTTTACTTCCCCATCCTTCTACAAGCAAAATGTACATGATGAAGTTTATGAAGACATACACTGTGCAAGCAATAATGTACAAAAGGATTTACATTTCTAGGGAAATAACAGTGGGGGTGTTGTGAGGTTAAATGCCTGTTTGATTTTCATACTTCATATTGTTAAAAAAAAACTGTGTTGGATGGAAAACGTCTTAGCTGTATGAACACTAAGTGAATTAGGGCAATATTTAAAATTGTCATTGTTTTTTGGTCTGTATCGCACATTACTATTGCCTTTATCCAGAATTCTTAACCAAAGAAGTTAAGAAGTACTGGTGCTCTCTTCTCTTTCTTTCTCTCTCTCACATACACATACTCACACGTCCTACTAATGCAGTTAGCTATATTAGTTCTGTTTTATTTATTTTCTCACACTTGCTAAACGTGGCTTTTTAAGCACGGTGGATAGTGAGGGGGAGAGAAAAACAACAGCTCCTTGTAACTGCTCAGTGCACTTTTTGACGCTTGCCAAACAGTCCGATGTAGTGAGTGAAACTAACATGGTGGCTCTTTGCCTTTAATCTGTACTTCAATATGCTGACATGAAGCCTTGTAGTTTATACTAGGCTCTCCTTGTATACAATACCCTGCTGGAGGAACCCCCTGTTTCTAAACTAACTGCCTCCTTTTCTCACTAACAATAGATTATAACAAGAGCCCATTCTGCATTCTTGGACAGAGCCTCATGCAGCAATAAGATATATCCCCCCCCATTACCTATTTGCAAGACCTACTACTCTTCGAGTATATAGTGTGAAGTGAGCACTCACCTTTCTATAAATTATATACACATTGTTCCTCCTGAGTGTTCAGATGCATGGAACATAAAGATTTCTACAGCATTCTTCTTTGGAAACCTTGCTGTAAACTGTGGCATCTCTCTCCCCAGACACAACATTCTACAGATACTTCATTTCCAACATTCCTTAACCATAAAGGGGTACACTAAAGGCCTGCTATATTTTCACATAACCTCCACCCACCCTTCCAGTCAGAGTATGCTGAAGTCCTGTTAGCACCCTTCAAAGGGCTCAGTATTTATACACAAAGATCCAGTTTGAAGTATGCAACTTACTCAGCCTCTCTGGGTAATATTACTTATATCATGCGGGCATAACTCATTTGCACAGGTTGTTTTCAGGAATGTCAAAATGATTACATGATTGATTGATGAAGTAAGCCATCTCAGTAGAAACAAAAAGCTTCTATCTATATAATGTTGAATAAGTCCTTTATAATTTAGTCACCATGCAATACTTTACTTAGAAAACAGTGACAGGCATGCGTGCATCAAAAACTGCATTTTGCACTCTATTACTTCCTTTGTGAACTGCTTTTCTTCAGAATACGTTAACTACTTACAAACACTAAGAACTAGCAAAATTAAGGTAAGGTCATTGCACAGTTATCTACATGGGCAATAATCAAGGTTGAACTGCATGAGAGTTTATAAATTATCCAAATATAGTTGGTTTAGCAATGAACCAAAAACATTTGCTACTCTCTAAAGAACTTTTTTTCACAAAATCTGCAGTAGCTACTTTTCTACAACAAATTAATCCAGCAGTTTATGACATTAGTATACTTCACACTGGATGTATGTCTCAGACATCACTGCAGTCAGCTGCGAATGAAAGAATTAAATCAGCAGACCAGTCATACCTCTCAACCTCTTCGTGCAAGAAATCTGGACAAAGCCTGGCAAAATGGGGGGAACAAAGGGCCAAAAATAGGGACAGATTTTAAATATTGCTCTTATAAACTTAGAAAGTTGCTAGAGTAACATGGTTTGTGATAACATACATTTTCTGAAGAATGTGAAGTCTGAAACTCAAATGTATGCCATTATGTATTGACTTCAACCCTGAGATCATCCCAGTGATTTACCAGAAAACCACAAATTTTATGAGGACTAGACCAAAAATAGGAGGCCAAAAACTGGACTTTCTGCATAAATCTGGACAGTCTAGAGATGTGGCAGACCTGGGTCCAGTTTCCATTGCTATCATTTAGACTCAGGAAGCATATCTCTCAATCGTGTAGAGCAAGAAATCTAGACAAAGCCATAAATCATATGGGGGGGGGGGGGCAAAGGCCCAAAAAATAGGGACCATTTTTAAATATTGCTCTTACAAAATTAGAAAGTAGATAGAATAACAGGTTTTGCAGTAGCATGAATTTTCTGAAGGGTATGAAGTCTGAAACCTAAATGTCTGTCATTATTTTCTGACTTTAATATTCAATGATTTGCTCAAAAATCTGGACATTCTGTGAAAATGTGTACAGTTGAGAGGTATGCTCAGGAAGTCATTTATCAGAAAAGTATGCAGATTACTCTAAATGGCCTTCCTTGGGTACTTCCAAAGAAATTTAATAAAAAAAATACGCAAAGTTTTAGTTTTTTAGTTACCTGATCCTCGACCCCATCCAGTCTTCAGCAAGATCTCATATTTGTATAATCCATCCTTTCCACAAAATGGAATCACTCCAGCTCTGTTTATGTCTAGCAGGTCCAGCTTACGAACAATGATCAGGGCAACAGTGTACATCACAAAGCACACTGCACATGTGAGAAGCACTATGTAGTTAGAGCCAGGAGGGGAAGGCTAAGGAAAAAAAAGACATTTCACTATTTCACTTGGGATCAATTTCTAGACATCTTTTTTTGGAAAGAGCATGCATAACTTAATAGTATACAAAACTGGATAAAGTGAACAGCAGTTGCAAAGACAAGATCATATTACGAAACAAATTAATAATGAGAACACAGAACCAAATCTGCATTCCACCCCCCCAACCCCCACCATAAAAGGGAAATACACAACAAACCTCTGGCTGACAACAGGGTACCTTAGTAAAGTAGAAATCATGAGCAGTTAAATGTACTGAAAGTACAAAAGTAGGTTGGAGAATAGCTCACTAAAAAGGAAGTTAAAAAGTGAATGAAAATAACAAAGCAGTTGCACTAAGCATCTTTCTTACCTTAATGCATTTGGATTTAATCTGGTACACTACATTTTATTATACAACACATGTTGCTCAATTTGAAAGTGCTTACATTTTTTTACTAACCTGAGCACTTTCCCGGTTTGGCATTTTCATTTAGCAATGTAAGATTGTTAAAAACATAACTGCTTAGTATTTCATCAATTTTCGGATCTTCAAGAAACTAATCTCATCAACTCTCTGAATGAGGCCTTAACAAATATCTCATGTTTTGCGTATTTGTTTTCAAATCACTTGAATGTCATTCAGGTGAAGAACCTCGTGTATTAAGGAGGGTGTGAGAGATACTATTTTGCATTTCTGATTTAAAGTATGTTCATGAGGAACTGTTACTCATAAGCAGTGTAATTACAAAAAAGAGAAATCTTTTCTGTTACTTTCAGTAAACCTAATATAGCAATAACCCACGCCTGGGTGTGGGTAATGCTAAATTTACCCACGGTTGGCGTCCAAACAAAGCCAACCGTGGGTAAATTTAGCATTACCCACACCCAGGCATGGGTTATTGCTATTATACCATGACATTATTTAAGAAAAGAAACTATTACTTTTCTTAAATAATGGCATAGTATAATGCCTGTTTACTGCCCTTCCGCAGATGTCTGGCATCCGCGGCAGTTCTGATGTACCTGGCGCCGCGCAGTACATCAGAGTTGTAAGCAACGGAGAAAGCAAGATCTCCGTTGCTTTTTATAGCTATGTTAAATGAGTTTAACATAGCGAGACAGTTAAAATAAGCAACGGACATCTCCGCTGCTTATTTTAAACTGTCTCGCCATGTTAAACTCATTTAACATAGCGAACACTAAAAAAGCAACTGAGATCTTGCTTTCTCCATTGCTTTTTAAAGCACTGTCTCGCTATGTTAAATGGGTTTAACATAGCGAGACAGTTTTAAAATAAGCAACGGAGATCTCCGTTGCTTATTTTAAAGCTGTCTCGCTATGTTAAACCCATTTAACATAGCGAGACAGTGCTTTAAAAAACCGAGTTATACTAATGGAAAAAAGTCCGGGCGACCGGACCTTTTTCCATTAGTATAACTCGATTTACAACGGGCACGCTGGCCAATCAGCGTGCACGTTTTGGGGGGATCATGGTATAATTTAAATGTTATAACACTAACAAATTGTAACAAGCTGTAAATGAGATTCACCTCTGAAAAGAAAGCTGAAAGGTACAGAAAACAAATTGCATACTACTACATGTGACTCTTGTGAAGCAGAGAACCAAACCTAATTTCCTGGGCTCCTATCAGAAACAGGTAATTCTGCATTGTGCAGTTACCAAAAGAAATCATAATCAATTTCTAAAGCTAACAAATGATACACAGGTTATTTGTTGTGTGGATACTGTGATGAATATTGTGGAATAGAATCAGTAGTTGCTGTATTCATTAGTTTATTTACTATTTTAAAACACATTGGGCAGAATTCATAATGTGTACACCTCATGGCAAACTTTTCGAATTCAAAGACATTAAGACATGCAGCACCATGTTGGGCTGTCTCCATGGATCAATTTAAATGGTAATGAAGCAGTTTGGGTAAGAGGCATACGATAATTAGCCGTTTGCTCTATCTCCCCCAGAGCCACCTCCAGGAAGGCATCTACGTGCTGAGCAATTTTAGATTGGCACGGCCTCTCCTACCACAATGCAGTAGTGAACGTGGCCAAAAGCCTGTTTTCAGCCATCGTGCTAGATGTAAGTGCTGGGGAGTGTAGTGGTGAGGTAGGTGTAGGAGGTATATGCAAGGGCTGCATGTGTGAGACAGTGTGTGTGTTTGCCTGGGAGGTGGCATTAGGGGATTTAGGTATGTGTGTGTTTAATGGATACATGGATAAGTGTGTGAGTGAGATTGTGTGGACAGGCAACTTTGTATATGTATGTGTGTGCATGTGTGGGGTGGAATGGTCTCGACACACCCCTAGAGTAACAAGCAGAGTCTACAACATTGAATGGGGAACCACTAGCCACCAGGAATACCTTTAAAGTCATGAGTCAGAAAGTATAGTTGTGTACACTTACCATAAATATAGATGTTCGAGTGTATTCACTGTTGCAGTCATCACCTGTGGGTTATCCCTGTTGTGGTAACCTTCGGATGGCCTGAATACTAGAGTCAATGTTTTTTTTTTTTTGCATCGGCTGCTGTCACCTGTAGTCTAACGTCAGGTTGTCAGTGCTATAAACCAAGGCAGCCGAAGTCATTACATCAGTCTTTCTTGGCATGGAGCCCATAGCAGTTCGCATGAGTGCTGGTCAGTCACTAACAAAAGTTGAATTTCAGCTGAAAACGTCTAAAGCTAAGTACCCCGTTGGGGATCCTTTTTTCTTGCACTAACCGATGTCTGAAAAAGTTAACAATTGTCTCGCCTGTGGAAAGCAGATCCCACACCCAGACTTCCATTCTTACTGCATCACTTGTTTAGACCCAGACCATGACGTCTCCCGTTGACAGTTCTGTGCCATCTTTAATGCGAGAACCATTCACTGTAGAGCTCTTTTTGTAGACAGTTATTTTTGTGTTCTATCTTCACATTCCGATATGGCATCTGTCAGCCAACAATCTGCGGACATTCCTAAAAAACGTAGAGATAAAGATAGAGACAGACCACACAAGGCTAAGCCTTCCGACGACGCTACTGCTAAGCAGGTCATCAGTTCTCTGGAATTCAGTGAGGTGCTTTCGCAGTCCCTGATGCCCGATTCGATATCTACGCAGGCCTCTACCAAGACCCTTTTGGAGTCCAGTATGCCACAGAAATCTTGTCTTCCGAGCCTTTGGCTGTCTCTCCTTTGATTGGGTCCAGAGCAGCGATGCAGGCACCGGCTTCCGAGGAGGCCTTTCGCACTACCGAATCAAGACAAAAAACATCTTCACATCTGACTACTGTTTCTCTCAGACCAACGGATTCTCTCAGGCCCAGCAATGTCTGAGGCATCGGTGGTGATGCTCTGGCCGGACGGGCAGAGGATGAAGGGAAGACCCTTGTTCCTGGCACAGGCCTCTGCCCACCAGAAAAACACGGCCCTTATACATGGGATCAGGGGGAGAGAGGTCTCTAGGAATTGAGAGTGCTGGCACCAAAGGTTCTTAAATACCACTGAAGTTCTCTCATGTGAAGTCTGGCCAGAGGAATGAGAAGGATGCAAGATGCCAAGTATCCCAGGGCTTTCAGGAACTTTCTCGCAGTGAGGTGACTTTTGGAAGCCATCTGGGTTCACATCATACCACCTTGGGCATAAAGGAGGGGTTAGACCTCAGGGAGACCCTGTCTGTATGGAAAATGATGAAGGGCTCAACAGCCATGAGAGCCTGAAGTTCTGATACCCTTCTGTCTGAGGTGATAGCTAGTAGGAGATGAAGTCTGGTCTCAGATGAAAGCGCTTAACCCTGTCACTGTATATTTTGGTTTGTCTCTACCAGTTGGATTACGTGGATTTATCTGCAATAAATTCTTTCACTGTTTCTTGTAAAGTGGATTTTTTCTACATCGCTGGTTCGTTTATTGTGCTGTTGGAAGTTAGCAGCCTTGGGTTGGCTTGATTCATTTATTTCGTCTTGCAGAGGTTATTGCTAGGAGCAGAGTTGTTTTCCAAGATAAAAACTTTATATCAGCTATAGCGGCTGGCTCAAAAGGAGGCAGGGTGAGTTTTTCCAAGACATAATTGAGGTCCCATGCAGGTATTGGTGATCACCTTGGAGGCCTTAAGTTTTGGGCTCCTCTGAGGTACTGCTTTAACAAGGGGTGAGAAAAGAATGGTGACTCTGTATTGTAATGAGCCGAAATGGCAGAGGCATGAATTTTAATTGATGAAAAGGATAGGCCTTTGTCCAGCATCTCAGTTAAGTATTGCAAAATCTGAGGAATATTTGGTACAGCTGTGTCAATTCCTTGTGCCTGGTTCCAAGCACAGAATCTCTTCCATTTTTCAGCATAAGATTTTCTGGTACTAGGCCTTCTGGCCTCCAAAATAACATCCATTACAGCTTTAGTGAGAGGCGCGTTTTGTATGACTACATTATCCGCCATGCTGCCAGATTTAAGGTCTTTAGTTGGCTGTGCAGGATCTGATTGTTTTGTTGGGATAGTAGATGAGGTATTTGAGGCAAGGTCCAAAGCGGGCATTGAGACAAGTTCCTTAGGACTGGATACCAGTACTGGCGGGGCCAGTCTGGGGCAATCAGTATCATCTTTGGCTTCTCTTGTCTGACCTTTAGGAGTACCTTGGGGAGGAGAGGCAGTGGAGGAAAGGCATATACTGCTACACTTTTCCAGCTGAAAGATAGGGTATCCACTTTCCATGCTTGTCTGTGATAAGTCCTTGTGCAGAATCTTTTTAGGTGGTAGTTGTGAGGTGAGGCAAATACATCTATATCCGGGCATCCCCATTTCCTTGTTATCATGCTGAAGACTTGTGGATCCAATTTCCACTCGTGGGGATCCATGAGGTTTCTGCTTAGTTCGTCTGCCAGAGTATTTATCTTTCCTGGCAGGAATTGTGCCTGCAGATGTACTTGGTAAGTCAGTGCTGTGTCCCACAAAGTCATGGCTAGTCTGCAAAGGGGGTAAGAATGAGTGCCTCCCTGCTTGTTTATATACCACATGACTGTGGTGTTGTCCGTCTTTATCAAAAGTTGTCCCGGAAGAAGTAGGTCCTTGAAGGCTGTCAGGGCATTCTGAACAGCTAGCATCTCTTTTTGATTGATATGTAGATGCATTTGGTTTGCGGACCATGTGCCTTGAATATATCTTCCTGCCATGTGGGCCCCCCAGACATAATCTGATGCATCCGTTGTTAATGTCTGCCTGGCTGGGGGTAAAGTGAATGGCTGTCCCTTGTTCTGGTGACAAGCCTTCGCCCAGCATTGAAACTCCTGTTGCAGGCAGGGAATGAGGGTAATTATTGTTTCCAGGCTGTGGCAATGTTGAGTCCAAACACTTTTTAGGTACCATTGAAGTTTCCTCATATGCAGTCTCGCATATGGAATTAGTAGAATGCAGGATGCCATGAAGCCCAAAGCCTGCAGAATTTTTCTTGCAGATAACTGGGCCTTTGTTGCCAACAGGTTGAAATGGGTAGTCAGTTGCCTTTGTTTGTCTGGCGTGAGATAAGCCATCTGGGCAGTTGTATTTAAGCTTGCACCCAGGAATATTATCTCTTGCGAGGGTACTAGTTTTAATTTCTTTTCGTTGACTGTGTACCCTACGCTTGTTCGAAATCTCTTTACAAACGCCAGATGCTGTAGTAGAATGTCCTTGTTCTCTGCTTGAATGAGGCAGTCATCCAAGTAAGGATATATTTGTATTCCTTTTTGTCTGCAGAATGCAATTACTGGTGCCAGGCACTTTCTGAAGACCCTGGGTGCAGTAGATAAGCCAAAGAGCAGTGCAGAGAATTGGTAGTGCATTGAGCCAGCTTTGAATCTGAGGTATCTTCTGCATGTTTGTCTGATTGGGACATGCAGGTATGCCGCTTTTAGGTCTAAAGTCTCAAGCCAAGCCTTCTTGCCCAGCATGGGCAGAAGTTACTGTAGAATTAACATTTTGAATTTTGGTATATCCAGAAATGTGTTTAGAATGGATAGGTCCAGTATTGGTCTCCAAGTCTTATCCTTTCTTGGTACACCAAGAACAGTCTTGAATAAAATCCTTGTCCCTGCTCTTGCTCTGGTACTTGTTGAATGGCCCTCATGTCCATGAGGGATGAGACTTGCTTTTGTGCCTCTGCCCATTGATGTTTTGGCAAGTCTGGCCAACCATTTGTCCTTGGCAGGGTATGGAAGCGAAACTTGTAGCCTTGTGACACTATGTCTAGGACCCATTTGTCCTGGGTTATTATGTGCCAATTTTGAGAAAAAAGTGCTAGTTTCCCCCCCTAAAAGTGCTGCCAGAAGATAAGTGCTTGGTGCAGGCAAGGGGAAGTCACTGGGACTGTTTCCTGTATGGCTGTGATTTGTCTTCTCCACTTTTGGAGGTAGAAGCACCTCATTGTTTAGACCTGTACGAACCTTGGGGCTGGGATCTGCCTCTTCGGCATTTGTATCTGCCCCTTTGTGGTCTGTCTGACACTGGAAAGGGCCAGTTCTTTGTAGGCCAGTGTCTGCTAAATCTTGGAGGCTGTACCTGTAAGAAATCCTTAACCTTTTGCATAAATTTAGCTTTGTCCTCCATTTTCTTTAACACCAAACAAGGTATCATGCTGTAATGGGGCATCTAACAATTTTGCTTTGACATGATCAGGCAGATTTTGTTCCTTTAACCAAGCATGCCTCCTGATGACAGAACCCGTAACAGCGGCTCTGCAAAGAATCAAAACCACATTGCAAAGTATTCCAACTTTTTCAGCTGTATGCAAATAAATCCTGCATTTCTTTGTTTTCTGCACATTCAGAATTTATCAACATTTTCTGTTTAAGCAGTGACATAATATATTGCTGATATTTGAGCATATGAAACTGACAATTTAAAGCCCTTATAGCCAAGGTAGCAGAAGTGTAAATCTTTTTTCCCCATCTGTCCAATGCCCTAGAATCCCTGTCAGAGGGGGGTAGGGTTTTTTGCAGCGGAAACACTGACCCCTTCGGGACCCTGAGAGATAGTTTCTGGGTCAGCAGCAGGGTTTTTGAAAAGGAATTTATGAGAGTCAGGAACCCTGTAGTACCTGTCCGGCTTAACAGGAGCTGGAGGTAAGGAGTCAGGGGTCAGACTGGACTCTGAAAATACATAATCAACAATGTCTAACACAGGTGGAATAGCTAGGGGCCTGTGTTGTGGTAGTAAAAGGAAGTCTCTGAGCCTTTTCTTAGATTCTGAAAAATCTTGACTCTCCCAGTGGAAATGCTCCCTCATGGTATGCAAGGTTTCCCCAAAAGAGTAATCCTCAGGAGGAGAGGTTGAAGGGATAGATTCTTCGGCATCAGAATCCTCATAGGGAGGAAGAGAGTATTCCTGATCAGAAGAGGAATCAGATGAAATGGAAACCTGATCTGAAGATTCATATTCTGTCTCTTGCCTAGGCCTTTTATCAGGAGGGGGATGGGAACTCCTGATCAAAGTAATTAAGTCTTCGGACATTTTGAGCATCTGTTTTTTGGGCATGGAGGCCTGTCCATGAGGCTGTTGTACTTGTTTCTTTGTCTTTAATGGTGCTTTAGTCTTTGCCTTTGAAGCAGAAGTCATTTTAATGTATGATTGAGTAGGTCTGAAAACACCCTCAGAAGCCGATGCCTGCTCAGCTGCTCTGGACCCATCTGAGGGAATAGTCTCCGAAGGTCCAATACCTTGAGCTTCCAGCGGCCTAGTCGACTCCACGTGGGAGTCAGTAGCGGCCTGCAGGTCTAAAGTAGCGGGTGTCAGGGGCTGCGAAGGCACCTCACTGAGAACCAGCGACTGGCTTAGAAGAAGCCTCATTGTTGAGTTTGGAACTCGGATGCCTTTCCTTTTCTTTTTCTTTGCGTTTCTTGTGAATTCCAGTAGTCAGATGGCTATCCAATGACATCATATAATTAAATCTTCTGCCAAAATAGTGTAATGCAAAATCGTATTGACGCTTAATAGTGCGTTGGTTAAATCTAGCACAAAACCAACAACTAGAAACGTCGTGCCTAGGCAAGGAATACAGTAAGAATGAAAGTCCTTATGAGGTATTTGCTTCCCACAAGAAATATAATTATTAACTTTTTATGACATCGGTCTGGAGCAAGAAAAAAGTTTCCCCAATGGGGTACTTAGCTTTTAATGAAGACTTCAGATCTGAAATTCGAACATGAAAATCTCAGGAGTCGGCCGACCGGCACTTGCGAACTGCTTATGCTTCGGGCACCGCACGGCAAGAAAGACTGAAAAAAATGGCATCGGCTGCATCTTTTATACCCCTGGCACACTGACGTCAGGAAAGAGGTGGCAGCAACCGACGCCGGACCTAGACTTTGGAATTCAGGCCGACTGAGGGTAGCCTGCCAGCAGGATAACCCAAGTGTAATGACTGCAACAGTGAAACACGAAGAACATCTCCCAACACTGGCATGGCAGTCACAGGAAGAACAAACTGAAAGAAGGGTGTCAATGACAATACCTTTAGAAGCAGAAGAGAGGCCAACATTGGCATTGTTTGAATCATGCATTCCAGATGCACATGATCCTGACAGGGAGTCAAGGTGGACTTTTGGAAGGTGATGGTAAACCCCAGACTTTGAAGAAGAGAGATTGTGAACTGCAGATCCTGTAACAAATGACTGGGCGAAGGTGCCTGAAGCAACACGTCATCTAGATAAGGAAACATCTGAATGCCTTGCAGTCAGCAGAAGGCAATCTCAGGAGCTAGGCATTTTATAAATACCTTTGGGGCAGTAGAGAAGCCAAAGGGCAAAGCAGAGAACTGAAAATAAGAAGACAAAGAGAAACATAAAAACGTCCTGAAAAGAGGGTGAATAGGGATATGAAGGTAAGCATCTTTCAGATCCAAGGATACCAGAAAAGCCTGGGATAACAAAAGAAGAAACAGAGTTTGAAGAGTAAGTATCCAAAAAGAAGGAACCTTGAGAAAGGTGTGGAGCAAGGAGAGATCCAAAATAAGTCACCAAGTGCCCTCCTTTCGAGGACTTATGAACAACATGGAATAAAAAACCATTCCCACATGGGAAGGGGGGACAGGTTGAATGGTTCCTTGGTTCACCAGGGAGCTTAGAAACTCTGGGAAATGTGGAGCTTGCTCTAGAGGACGTTGAGGACTCCCTGAAAAAGGAGGGAGAGCGTTCTATACTGTGTAGTAACCCTGATGGTTGATAGAAAGACCCCAAGAGTCTGAAGTGACGAGATGTCAATTTGGAAAACAAAGGAAGAAAGGAACCTGGTCTAAAAGAAGGGGGTGAATTGCCAAAAAGAAGCAGGTTTATCAGATAAAGGAAGCTTCTGGGACACACAAATCTGAGAAGCCTTAGCAGAAGGGGCCTGCCTTCCACCCTTCCTACCCTTGGAGGTGTGGTGCGGTTGCCTGTGAACAAAAGAAGATCTAGAAGGATAATTCCTCTGGAACTTAGGGATAGGAGAGACAAAAATATGTTTAAAGTCCTGTGAGGCTTTGGCTTTCTCTTGAAGAGACTTAAACATGTCAGCCGCAGCAGCAGTCCCAAAAAGATGTTTATTATGGAAAGAACATCCAACAACTTGGCCTTAATGTCCTTGGGCAGAGACTAGAGACAAAGTCAAGCGTAACACCTCATGATGGACCCAAAAGCCACAGCCCTAGAAGAGGCATCAGCAGCATCATAGCTGCACTTAATAGAGTGGTGAGACACTTCAAAAGCAGAACCTAAAAAATATAAGACAGAGGATTTGCCTTCAGAATCAGGTAGGTCAGAGATAACCTGACAAGTCTGAGCAAGCAAGTCCAGAGCATACCTGGTCATATGGATCTGGCATGTAATAGCCCTAAAGGCCAAAGTTGAAGCAGTGTAAACTTTCTTACCAATCCTATTATCTTTATCAGAAGGAAAAAGTTTGGAAGAGGGCAAACGTTTAGAAGGTTTGTCAGAAGAGACCGACACCACAGCAAGATCAGCAAAAAAAAAAAAAATAATAATAATTAAATAAAAATTGACAATCCTCAGGAATCTTATAGAACCTATCAGGTTTCTAAAGAGCAAGAAGCTGAGAAACAGAGGACTTGGATGCAGCAATGAAAATATCTAACAAGGTAGTCAACACAGGAGGAACTGCTGATGATTTGATGGTTTAGGAGTATCCATTTGAAGCAATTCACAACATCTTCTCTGAATATCAGACACTTGGGAAGAATCGCACTTAAAGAATTCCATCAGCCTAGCAACTGTTTCCCCAAAGGACAATTCCTCAAAATGAGAATCAAGGATAAAAAACTCCTCTTCATCAGAACCATAAGTGAAAAGTGAAGGCTTCTGTGAAGAATAGGACAAAGACCTCTCATTAGACACTGAATCCTCATCCCTGGAATCCAGTTCCCTAAGCCATTTAGAAGGAGTAGAGTTCTAAGGAGGAGCAGGTATTGAAGAGGCTTTAGGGCCATTAAGGCAGAAAACAGGCCTTGAGTAAACTCTTACCATTCCCTTTGAGGATCCTTAGGACAGATGGAAACATGCTTCAGTTTTTGTCTTTTCTAATAAGGGAATAACAGCCCTAGAATAACAGACCTGCTGAATCTAGCTTTGTTTGTATAACTTGAGCACTAATCCAGGCCATCCTTTTTTGGAGAAGGTTCCCTTGCACCCTAGTGGCAGAAGTGTGCAATTAGAACTTGTCGGATCAAAGACTGCTGGAATGGGGCTCAGTTTTTAGCTTATTGGTCAATTGGTTTAAATCAGTTTGCTCATTTGCTACTGTTAAAAAAAAAAATACACTTTATGCATCGCTGCTTAGTTAGGGTTAAACTATTCCCGGTGCCATAAAATCTGCTTTTCAAATTTTCTCTCAGAACTAGTCATCTTTTTAGTTTTAGCACTCAAATCGGTTTCTTTGAGCTCAGCACTTGTTGTAAGCACTAAATAACCGACTAATTACTACAGCACTCAACTTTCCTCACTGATCTAGAGGAAAACAGTTTTTAGTACTTAATAAATAAGCACCTATCCAGGCATGTCTAAGGGTCAGCTCCCAGTGTTTTCTCTTGATCACCTGATGAATCTGGGCATCTTGGGGCAATGCAGCAATTGCCTCATGTACACAGACAACCCTCTCCTCCTACCACCCAACACTACAACCTGAGAGAGATGCACTTATATAGCCAAACTGGAAGCAAAGCTCTCTTCAGCGAAGATTGGACTAGACAGTCAAGAGGAGAAGGTAAACACTTGCACCACACCAAACTCATCACATAGTCCCTCAAAACTTACACCACCAAAATCCACACATAGAAACAGGAAAACATTCACAGAGGCTCCCAATAATAATTTGCTCAAGCAACAGAGACCTCCACAGCAGAAATGCAAGCAACCTCCACCCCCCCCCAACACAACCCAAATGACACATAGCCCACAGATTCAGTGTGCCAATCAACCAAAGGCAAAACAACATACCCAACACACTAGTAATAGGTGACTCTACAGTCAGGCATACTGATGTCCCACTCACCAGGCTAAACAAGGAGAAGGTTACTGTCAGCTGCCTGTCGGGTGCCAGGATCCATCACATAACCCACGCACTCAGGTCACTCCACAACAAGTACTAATATGACTCTGTCATTGTCCATGTTGGTGTGAACGACCTAAGACGTACCTCCCTGGACTACATGAAAAGAGACATGGAAGAGGTTTCCGACATTGTAGCACAGACAGGTATGACCCTAGCCCTGAGTAGCATCCTGCCATCATCCAGAATGATACCACAGTACAAGGACAAAATGACTGACTTCAACAACTGGCTAAGCTTCTGGTGTCATTCTAAGGGGATCCAGTATCTGTCTGCCTGGGATGACATGATCGACAGACCATGATGCTTTGCCAGAGATAGTCTGCACCTGTTGCCCTTGGGATTCCGGATACTGGCTAAGGCTCTTGCCACCCCTATAGTGCCTTTTTTTAGGCAAGGTTCAAATGACAAATTTACCACCATAACAGGTACAAGCAAGCAAAATCTGAGGGTAGTGCTACTTAATGCTAGAAGTCTAAACCTCAAAATGCACTCACTCGAGGCACTCCTTAAAATGGAGGAACATCGACATCTGTGCAGTGTCAGAGACCTGGTTCAAGGCTCCAAAGAGCACCCCTGCATTACCAGGCTATAATTCATACCACAACTTTCAGCCACCTAACCTGGACCGAAACATTAAAGGCGGAGGCGTGTCCATATTCATTAAGGATCTCCACGCTAGTTGCTAGGCACAATGCATCCAAGATTATTCAAGTGCAACTAACTCTGGGCAAGACCGCAATCCAAACTGTACCATGCTACAGATCCCCTACCATGCCCCAGGATTCCCACTCCTTATTTCTTGATACACTGGAAAATATTAGGGTACAACCTAACACCCTAATAATAGGTGATTTCAACTACCCCACCATTAACTGGGAAAACTACTCATGTACCAACTCTTTTGCCCAACGTTTTCTGGACTTCATAAATTCCAACGCCTTGGATCAACTTATCCACACCCCCACCAGGGGCAGCAATATCCTAGACCTGGTAATTACCAACATGGGTGACCGGTGTTTCACACCGAAGGTCAATTCCTCGTTGGTCAGATCTGACCGCAAGCTAATCAGTCTAGACATCGACATCCCTCCCCCACCCCCATTAGGAAAACTACTGTAAAAAATTTCACCAAAGCCAACTTCACTCTTCTTAAGACAGAAATGGCAAACTTCACAACACCCATGCAGACGGACAATAGAGGTACGAATGCTGAATCCTACACAACTGCACTTTATATGCACTTACACGAGTGCATGGATCGTGCTATCCCTAACAGAACCAAGATGCTATCCTCCAAAAAATGAAGCCAATCTGGTGGTCCCCTGCCATAAACAAACTCTAGAACAGAAGAAAGAAACTGTTTGCAAAAAAAGAGAAAAATCCCATGATTGAAGGAACTCCCTGGTCAGCCTCAGTAAGAAGCTGAGATCCCCTCATAAAATCCTCCAAAGCTAGTTATGAAAACAAAATCACCACTGATTCTAAAGACAACCACAAAGCATTCTATAGCTATGTCAAGAATCTCAATGGCAACACTCAGATCTGCTCTGAGTTTATAGCACAATGGCACTAAATATACAGAACCAACTGATTTTGCCAACATCCTGGCAGACAGATTCAGTGCTAACTTTACCCCCCTCTCACCCCCTAAAGGCCCCATCTCTACACCGGAATAATGCAAAGTTCCTGTAATCACAGCTGCACAGGTAAAAACCACACTCTCCAAAGCCAAGAACACAGCATCCATGGAACCTGACAACCCAGGATGCGTTCTACACGAACTACAGAATGAACTGGCACCTCACCTAAGTGCCATGTTCAGTCACAGCCTCACCTCAGGCTTTGTGCCCACTGAATGGCGCACAGCGACAGTTATCCCACTCCACAAAGGGGGATCCACCATGGACCCCGGGAACTACCACCCCATTAGCCTGATGAGCCTGGTCTGTAAGGCCATGGAACATATCATCATGGAACTTGTAAACAAAGACATTGGTAATCTCCAAACTCTGGACTCCACCCAGTTCGGGTTTGTAAAAGGCAGATCATGTCTCCTAAACCTGATAGACTTCTTTGAAGCAGTCACCAAAGCCATAGATGAGGGTAAAGTGGTTCACACAGCCTATCTAGATCTCACCAAGGCTTTCAACACCATCCCCCACTCTGGAATTATAGATAAACTCACTAAACTAGGTATAAATCCCTATGTCACAAGATGGGTTGCCAACTGGCTCACTGACGGAACCCACACTGTGAAAGTAGCACACTCCAAATCTGACTTCAGACCAGTGACAAGTGGAGTACCACAAGGTTCAGGCCTGGGTCCTCTCCTGTTTGGTATCTACTTCTCTGAAGTACAGGCTAACACAGAAGGTCTTTGGCTAATGAAGTCCGCAGATGACTGCAAACTAGGAGCCATAATCAAAACTCCTAATGATGTGGACAGATGCCTGGTGTCAAAGCCATGGCCTCAAGCTCAATGCCAAAAAGTGCAGTGTCATCCCCTTTGCTAAAAACTCTGTACCCAAGAACTACCACATAGGCGGTAGTAAACTTAACACTGAAAGTGTGATAAGAGACCTTGTAACACAGGTGGACAGTAGTCTCTCCTTTGATAAGCACATCGCCAAAGTAGTCAGGAAATCCTTCTACGTGGCACACCTCATCACAAAAGTTTTCTCATCCAGGAAAAAAGAGGTCATTGTTCCCCTCTACTCGTTACTCATTAGACCCATTACAGAGTGCAATGCCCCTTTTGGTATGTACTTCACAAGACATCTACAACAACTGGAAAGGCCGCAGAAATACCTCACAAAGAGGATTACCAGCCTCAAACAGATGCCCTATGCAGACCGTCTCAAAAGTCTCCAGCTTTACTCTGTCGCATATTGCCTACTCAGAGGCGATCTCTGCCTAACATACAAAGCTATGTCAAAACCAGAGCTGTTGGACATGCTCCACTTAAAGAAATCCCTGTCCCTCTGAGGACCTAAACCTTGTCACCACAATAAACAGAACATGCTGGAAGGATAGATTCCTGTCCCAGAGACTTCCCATACTCTGGAACAAACTACCTATCTATATCAAACAAAGCTCCTCATTAGCACTGTTCAAGAAAAATCTTGATGATCGGATGGGAAATAGGAAATTCACCCCAGGGATCACTTCTGTGGCTCTGCTCGACAGTGGCACAGGAAAATAATTTTCCTGGATGGCAAAAGCCAGGGTACCTTTTTGGCTAGGCCCTAGGGCCAGTAGCCTAGTACCTACCTATAAACCTAACAAATACCTGAGGTTCCAACTCTTGGCAAGATTCGATAAGAGAATGCAGAAATTCCTCCCTGACCAACATCTGTGGAATCCCTCAAGGACCTTCCGAGGTAATCAACCACCCAACTTCCTGAGCAGACAGCTGCAAAGCCTCAAAGAAAGTGAGAAAAGACGGATCCATGCTGGTCTCGGACAGGTCATGGCAGAAGAATCCGATGTAGACACTGATTGACTTACAGAGCTATTATCTGCTTGTAGTGGGATGTCGAGTGGAAGCTGGACAGCTAAATAATACAGCTGAGGCTTCTTGGCCTTCTTCTTACCTAGTGGGAGTATCTCAGGGTTAAATGATTCTGCCATTTTGTTCCAGGCTAACTGTTTAAGCCATTGATTTTCAGGATAAATGGTCAGGGAAATACAAATGCCTTACAGATACTAAAAGATGTGTGGTCATTAGAAGCATCGAAACAAAAAGACACTGTTAGTGACAATCCTTATGGGGAATTGGCCTCCCACGCTGACTTTTTCCCTTCTTGGATGCATGAATTCTAGGTAGGAAAATAAAATACAAGACCAAGAAAAGTGAAAAAAAAAAAACCCAACCCCAACAGGGCACTTATCTAGTGTTGCTAAATATTCAGTACAGCAAAAAGGCATTCAGACCAATTGGCAAAAAATTGCATTTGAACTGGCGGCAAAGAAGTTCTGGGTAGTTGCGTCCATATGTCCCTTTTATGCCCCATTTCCTGTGCATGGGGCATAGATGTGACACATGGCAGATACAACATCTTTATGCTTTTGCATACTGGCTGAGTGTCAGGCTGCCTTAGGTGGAAGATTCACTTCTGTGTGGAACAGTGCAACAGTGACATTGAAGGACATCTGCAATGATCATCCCTCTGCACAAGGGTGAGCCATCAATGGATTCTGGAAACTACAGAACCATAAGTCTAACTAGTCTCATATGCAAGGCCATGGAAATGATTAATAAGGACATAGAAAACCTTCAAATACTGGATCGAGCCCAGGTTGGGTAGCCATCATGTAAATGTGCACCACCTTGCATAACTGCAGACATTTTTTTTATTCATTCCAAATCTTTAGTTCCCATACCTGTGAAAACAGACACAACTTCAAAAGATTTTAACTCATCTTATCTGCCTTTTCCCTAATACTGTCATTGTTGCATAGTTTACTGTCATGAGAAAAAGGATCCATTTTATTATTCATGCTATCATAAATATCAGTGATAAACATGGAAGAAAAGATGAGCTCAAATTAAAACCCGGTAAGTTACCCTTCTCCTCCAGTGAGGTATTATATATAGAAAGCCTCTAGTGTACTTCTTTTTTTGTCACAACTGGAATGACCACAATACTTTTTCAGTGAAAAAAATTAATTGCCTAAACTGTTAAAACTGTACAGACCATCTCAAAGCCTTGTCCCTCTTTTCAGTATAATACAGGTTGCTGAGAGGTGAACCCTGCCTTGCTTACAGAGCTTCAACAGACCCTATTCTGTCAGACGTATTGCACATTTGCAAGTCCGAAGATATAGATACCTTTTCAGGGGATCAAAATATCTTCTACAAAATAACCACAACATGTTGGAGGGATAGGTATGTATCACAGGGAATACCACTTCTTTGGAACCATTTTCTACTCCACATAAAGCAAAGTATTTCTCTTACTATATTCAACTGTTATTTGGACAAATGGATGGGTAACTGCAAAATTTCTCAGGCACTGTCTGGACACTAGAATACAATGAATGGTGCCTTTGGTGCCCTCGTGTGATAAACTCCTCAGAAGCTTGAGCTCATCCCAACCCATAATTTCCCCTGCTGTAGTCCACCAGCTACTTGCAAAGACCATGACTTCTCCTTCAGAGCTTGACCGAAAAGGTCAAGATTTTTCTGTTTCTGGGGTGTTTTCCTTTTTACAGATAGGCATTTTTGTTGTATTTTTAGCTTCTGCTATTCTGGGATAGCCTTCTGTGTTACATCATTCTTTCATAACTGTTTGTTGCTACCTTCTTCCCTTCCAGCGTGTTCACTTTTCAGGCTTAGGCCCTTTCTCTCTCTTAGTACTTTCTCACCAGCAGGATTTGTGCAGCCACACAGATTAAAAAAAAATATTCTTTCTTTCTTTTACATTTTTATTGACTGTTGTGATGTACACGTTATAGATAAAAACACCAAGCAAGGTTTCTGTAACTGTGTAAGTGGTGCAGGCACAAGTTGCTTCCTCAGTATCTTCACGGTCTGTGTCTAGCTTGCTTGGTTCACCACATTTTACACCAACTGTGCTATCTGTAAAGGGTTTAGTGCCAGAATGCTTGCAGATCATTGTAAAATGCTCACGGCAAAAGGAATTATCCCTGCTGATGCTGTCCAGATGGGCTTGTAGGGACATCCCCGAGGAGAGGAGGAAATCCAAGAAACCTTCAGTGCTGGAAAAAACTTTCACCAGCCATGACACCTAGCTTGGTCACTCCACTATTAGCTAGCCTGTTCCCTCTGGGCCTAGGGTCTCTTCACTGTTTGTCTACACTGAGGCTGTCTTCTCCGTGATGCCAGGATTCTTCTGTCACCAAAGAAAATTCCATTCCTTGATGCCAAACAGGAAATTTCTCTTCAGAAAGGGAAGTGCCTAAGTTAATTTATAGGTTCATAGGTTGGTACTGAGCTATCTGCCCAAAGGCATATATTAGCCCAGCCACGTTGTGTGGTATTCACTGCCCCTTTAGTAGTTACCTAGACCCTTGTAGTAGCAGCTAGTACCCTTGGCCCCTATCTAGTAGTGCTGTTGGTGTGATCCCTGGTGTGAATTTTCTGTTACCCATCCACTCAACGAGGTTCCTCTTGAAGAGTGATAGTGCAGGGCTCTGTCTTATGTAGATCGGGACCCTGTTCCATAGTAAGGGAAGTCTCTGCAAAGGGAATCTATCCCTCCAGCATGTTCTATTCATTGTTGTGTTGAGGTTTATATCCCTAGAGCGTGTAGCTCGAGTAGATTTGGTTTTGCTAAGATGGAGCATGTTCAACAATTCTGGGTTGGACATGGCTCTGTACTTTAGACAGAGATCGCCTCTGAGAAAGCGGTATGCAACAGAGAACAGTCTTAGCTTTTTCAATCATGCTGCATAGGGCAACTGTTTGAGGCCAGTAATTCTCTTGGTTAGGTACCTTTGTGGTCTCTCCAGCTGCTGGAGATGTCTAGCCAGCTACATTCCAACTGGTGCATTGTACTCAATAATGGGTCTGATGAGGGAAGAGTAGAGGGGCACCATTACATCCTTAGATCTTGATGCAAACTCTTTCATGATCAGATGGGTCACATAGAAGGATTTTCTAACCACTTTGGCAACATGGTTATCAAAGGAAAGCTGGCTATCTACTTGGGTCCCTAGATCCCTTATTTCTTCTTCAGATTTCAGGGGATTACCTCCTATGTTGTAGTTTGTGGGTACTCTGTTTTTTTCCAAAGGGGATTACTACGCATTTTTTTGCATTTAGCTTGAGATCATGGCTTTGACACCATGCATCAGTCACATTTAGGCTCTTCTGGAGGATCTCCATGTCGGCCGGAGACTCTATTATAGCACCCAGTTTGCAGTCGTCCGCAAACTTAGTCAGCCACAGCCTTTCCATGCTTGCCTGTACTTCTGAGAAGTATATGCCAAACAGGAGGGGCCCCAGGAAAGAGCCCTGAGGCACACCACTCGTTACTGGTCTGGATTCGGACATAGATCCCGCTACTCTTACTTTATGGGATCTGTCTGAGAGCCAGTTTGCGATCCATCTTGTGACATAAGGGTTTATGCCCAGGCTGGTGAGCTTATCAATAATACCCGAATGGGGAATGGTGTCAAATGCTTTAGCAAGGTCAAGGTAAGCCGTGTGTACCTCCTTTCCCTTATCTATAGCCTGAGTAACTGTCTCAAAGAAATCCACCAGGTTCAGGAGGCATGATCTGCCCTTGACAAAGCAGAACTGTGTGGGGTCCAGCGACTGGAGGTTCCCAATCTCTCCATTTATGAGTTCCATAATGATTCGCTCCATAGCCTTACAGATCAGACTGGTCAGGCTTATTGGTCGGTAGTTCCCAGGGTCAGTTGTGGCCCCACCCTTGTGTAGCGGGACCACCATTGCTGTGCGCCATTCTCTGAGCACATATCCTGTGGAGAGGCTGAGACTGAACAGGGTATTAAGATGCGGGGTTAATTCCTTTTGGAGCTCGCGTATGACATAGCCTGGGACACCATCTGGTCCCATGGAGGCAGTGTTTTTAGCTTTAGATAGAGCCTTGTTAACCAATGTATCAGTAATAATTGGACTTACACAATCCCCTGGAATGGTAATAGGCCCTGTAGGTGGTGAGGGGGGAGGGGAATTTGCACTGAACCTGTCAGCCAAGATGTTGGCAATGTCAGAAGGGTCAATGTATTTTGTTCCATTTTGTACTAGCTCAGAACAGACCTGAGTGTTGCCATTTAGGTTTCTGACGTAGCCATAGAAGGCCTTATGGTTATCCTTGGCATCCTTGGCAACTTTCTTTTCAAAATTAGCTTTAGTTGACTTGATTTCATCTAGGCTTCCTTCCACTGCTTCGGTACAGTCCCATAAGGAGACCTACACAGCTGGATGGGGAGCACATGATGATGGCCTTTGTCAAAGCCCAGATTTGGTACAGTACCATCCCAACCCTGACAGTACCTACAGGCTCTTGAGTATTAATCCAGGTCACTCTACCTGCCTTTCATCTTCCAGGCTCAGTTTTGGCACTGGCAACATTTGGATTGGCATTAACTGAAGGACCAACACCATCAGTGTGGAATGACTTCATGTCTCCAGTGCTGATTAGTTCAGCATCAGTATCTTGAAACTGATTCTGTCTGTACTAATGGTTATTAGATCCTTGAGCATCTCTTTCAAGTCTCTGGTACTGATCTTGTCAGCACCAATTCTATTGGGGCCCACCTCTGTGTCGGAGAGCATGTTTTTTCAACTGCTCTGGAACCAAAGGTCTCTGTCTTAGCTTTGGTCTCAGAGCTTTAGACACCAATAGTGGGAACTGGGTTTACTCCAGTCTTGTTATCATCAACATTGATTCTAATTGTCCGGGTATTTCATCAGCCTCATCAATGCAGAACGTTTTTTTTCCAGGCTTTTGCTTATAGCTGCATTGGCACTGATGCTGCCCTTAGATGTTGATGAGTCTGGATGCTTGGGCTGGACATCAAAGTTGCTGTCACAGGACAAGAGGATGCATTGGCCAGAACTGGTGAGATCCAGGAGTTCCTGTCCCTCAGAGAGCCCCTAGAAAGTTTGGCAATCTACCCCCCCCCCCCTGGAAAAGGGAGTGCAAGAGGATGTGCTTAAACTCCCTGTTGGGAGTCCCCTACCCCAGATACAGATTTGGACAAAAGTGTGTTTTTTTTTTCCAAATCCCCTTATGAAGACCCCTTCTTTCAGTGAAATTTTAGAGATGATGAGGCAGAGGGGTTCATGGCCAGCTGACCCTACTTTGCCAGAAGAATAAATTTTACAGGAGGCCTACAATTCCTCTCCCCTTACTGCATGAGTAGCACCTGCACCAGATCTTTCCAAAGTATGGAAAGAGCCAGATGTAGCTGAGCCTGTCCCCAGCAAGCAGGATAAGATTCTGCATGCACCCCTGTCCTTGCATCTGATTCAGCAAGATGGTACAAGGTTCATGGACCATGAAAAAGGCCTCCTTGCACATCTACATTCTTGAGATGAAGGCAATCCTTGTAGTATTGTTGGTATTTTAGGACATGTGCCCCCTTGGTGCAACTGCCATGCAATCAAACAGCATGGTAGTAGTATGGTGCATCAACAAGCAAGGGAACCCCATCCCACCCCCCTGTGCAGAGAAGCTATGAGAGTGTGGCAGAAAGTGCTGGCCTCACATTGCTTTTCAGTAACAATAAATATACTGGGGACATCCAACATGATTCCAGACAAGATGAGCATAGAAATCCTGCTTCCTCATGAATAGTCTCTCAATGCTAAAATAGTAAAGCGTATATTCAAGAAATGTATTTTTTTTATTTTGAATTTGTTAACTGGGATAGAGCACTGATCCCAGTGGACCCATTTCACTCTCATCCCGGGGAAAAACCCAATAGTTATACTACATTATATACACAGTAAATGACAACATGCAGCATGTACATATATTACATACACTGTGAATATCATAGTTGACTTCAGGGAATAAAGGCAACAGATAAATGATACATACAGGGTGAGTGAAAAAAAACAATATACACATGCATTATATATGCATGGTAATCACAGTTGGCATGCTGAAAGAATTGCAATCAAAAATAGAGTCAGAGCAAGGTATGTAGAAAGAAGAAGGGAATAAAGAGGTTAAGTTATATGACCAGAGAGAAAGCATGTGCATTTTCCTAGAGTCTTGAAATTTGCTTTTATTTGTGATTGGAAAATGGGGTAACAGCAATAATCTTTAAGAAAAGAAGGAGAGATTCTCACAGGTTTGGGATCAAGCACTGAGAAAGCATGGCTTGTGCAGTGAGGCCTAGTTTGAGGGGTTTGGAGGAGAGGACTCAAGTGGTTAAGATATCTAAAGTTGTATGTTGGTACATCTCTGAGTAGGCAGGAAGCTGATGGAAGGAAGGTGTCATTGTTGATAAGTTTAAATAGTTGAGAGGCAAGTAGAAAGCCAGCACCTTGTTTCACAGGTAGCCCATTAACTTTTTCAATGGTTTTGCAGTGGTGTTCATTTCTTGGGGACAGAATGATGAATCTGCAAATGGCATTTGAAGTGGACTGAATGGTGGATACACTCCTTTTGGAAGTTGCTGCAATTAGTGGGAGACAGTATTCTAACTGAGCCAGTAAGATACCTTTACCTGTGGCAAAGGTCTTGATAGAAAAGGGGAGATTCTTAGCTCATAATAGGAGAGAGTATTGATTTTTTTTTGTGTGTGTGTAATTATGTGTAGTCCAGCTGGAAATGGAAATTTAGAAAGGGGTCAAGCGAAATTGTTAAGTATTTGAATGAAGTGACATTTTCAATAGTTTTATTAAGGTGATTGAGGATTTTTAGAGGCCTGGAGACAGAAGTGAGCTTTTGCCTAGAGCCAAAAAAGCATTGTTTTTGTTTCAGATAAGTTTAGTAGCAATTGTTTATCATCAACTCATTGAATAAGGCCATGAAAACCAGTCTGACGTTTGAGTTCAAGAGAAGAGACAGAATGGTTGGAGCAGAATAGGACTATATCAACAGCAGAAAGCAGGACAGGAAAATGGGGTAAGGCAAAAGGAAGTTTGTTAATGTAGATAGAAAAGAAGAGATGTTCTAGAACAGATCCTTGAGGGACACCTTTTGGCAGAGGGACTGACGTAGAGCTTGATGAATTGAAAGTAACTGAGAGGTGGCAGTTAAAGAGGTAGTTTTTGAACCAAAGCAGAGTGTCATCACTAATGTATAATTCAGTGAGTTGCTGGGAAGCAATAGCCAGGCAATCGTTATGGCTAGGCTTGTATAGGCCCTAGGGCTGATAGCCTAGTACCTACCTATGAACCTATGATCAACAAGATCAAAGGCTCTGGTGAGGTCAATAAATACTGGCCCAGTAATTAGGCTTTTGTCCGTTCCAAGAAGAACGTTTCTGCTGAGTCTCCAAATAGCTGTGGATGTACTGTGACCACACCAAAAAACATGCTGCTTTTCAGGGAGAAGGCGGTATTGGTTGATGCATCAAGTCAGTTGCAAATAAAGTATTTTTTTATGACTCTTTTTGACTGTAGGGAGAATACAAAATGGGTGGAAAGTCTGATGGATTGGAGGGATTGGGTTTCTTAGGGAGTGGTTTTACAATGGCATTTTTCCAGAAATTAGGCATATTAACTGTTAATACACAGGTTGTAGATTGTAAATGGGGACAACCTTATTGGAATGTTTTTGCTTTGCCATTCAGTGCTAAATACCCCTTCTTTTTCTGCATAATTCCTCCAGAATGACAGTCACTAAGACTTGCATTCTCCTACAGTTGGTCCCTGGTCTCCTTTATGCTTTTCCCCTGTTACTGTAGGTTCCATGACTCCTCCAGAAAGCCAAGGAATTCAAGGATATCTTCATTCTCATAGCACCATTCTGGCCTCACCAGACATGGTTTCCCTTTCTGTGGCCTCATCTAAGGAAGAGGCCCCTAGCTCTTCCTCAGAGCTCCACTCTGCTTTCTCACACATCTGGTCTGCCTTTTCCAGACATTCATTCCCTCAGTTTAAATGGCTTGTTTCTCCAATTCTCATGATGGCCAGGAACCCACATTTCCTTCTGAAGGTAGTTAGTCTCATTACAGCCTATAATACAACACATACAATATCAAAACAATACTATCCAAACACCATGAACAGAGGCAAGAAGGCAGAAAAATAATGCTTATTTCCACAGTATCTCAGGAACTGATGTCTTCTGGGGGAACCAAACTGGAATAACATTCAAATGACATTTATATACATAACTACACTTAACTATCAATTAGTATAAATTTACATTTCTATTAATGGTGCTTGAACAATCCCATTAGATCCTCCCACAAGAATTCTACCAAATGAATTTACAAGGGCAAATGGAAGAAGTTTGTTTTGTGAGTTCAGAACAAGTACATTCCCTCAGTGTTGGCACCATTACAGGAAGTTCTGAACTGTATAACAAGGGTGGTAGTTATTTGTCTGGTCCTGCAAAGCCTTCCTTAAAAAGTATCTTTCATTTGGGGCCTCGACTAACTAGACCAGCACTTGCCTAGGCTTTGAATTTCATCTTGGAGTCTCGTAATTAATCCTTCCTTCGAACTAACTAGTTTGGTCGATTTCAAGTTTCTTTCTTGGAAGATAGCCTTTCTGGTGGACATCACTTCAACAAGATGGGTTTCAGAATGCCTAGGATTTGAATTTCATCTTGGTGTCTCTAATTAATCCTTCCTTCGAACTAGCTAGTTTGGTTGATTTCAAGTTTCTTTCTTGGAAGATAGCTTTTCTGGTGGACATCACTTCAACAAGATGGGTTTCAGAATTGCAAGCTTTGTCATCACAATTTCTGTATACTGTCTTCCATCAAGACAGACTTTCTGTTAGGACTAAGCCTTCCTTCTTACCAAAAGTGGCCTCTCAGACTAATGTGAATCAATATATTTTTTTACCCTGTGTCTTTTCCAAAGTACTCTAATAAAGGAGAGTATTTGCTCCATTGTCTAGATGTTCACAGACAACTGCATTTCTACCTGGACAGTACTAAAGCAACCAGGGAAGATGAACAGCTTTTTAGTTTTTCACCAGTTACGGATATTACAGCAGCTGCTGCTTAGTCCTCCTTGCATACATTTACTAAACGTTATAGACTGGGCTCTATTTCTAGGGTCAGGGCTTCTTTTGGAACAACCATTTTGAAAGGCCTACATGGATGTAAGCCACCTATGTAAGCTAGGGATTCTGTCCTGCTGTTATAGTGTCCAGACAAGACCTGAGAAAAACACAAGTTTTATATACTTACCAGGACATTAGACTTCTCTGGTCTCTGTCTGGACACTGAAACAATCCACCCACCATCTCTTTCCAAACTGTCCTTGCCTCAGAGGTCTGTGGGAACTGTTTGAGGGTTGTGTTTTGGGTTACATCGATCATGTGATGTGAAGTTGTTCTATCTCGCCTTCATTCTCACTGATGGGTTCGGGGCTGATCCTCGGCTCCGACTCAGCCAAATGCAAAAGGTCGAGATCTTCAACCTGCTCGTGGCCTACTCCCTATCCCATGATCACTGGTGCTTCCCTTGTTTGCCGCTGCAACAGATTGGGCGTTTCACCAGCTCTGGCCAGTGAAAATAAGTATTTTTCAAGTTTTAGTACATTTTCCACAATTTTCTCTTCTATATAGTAGTTGATAGTTTATACAAGTTAAATCAGTTAAGAGATTTACAAATAGTGTTCTTTTCTCTCTTTTGTGGCCATTTTTATTAGGCCTAGTTTAACTCCCTTTCCCCTTTCTTCTAAGTGTTGATAGTTCTTATTTTATAGTAAATTTCTACAGTTTAGATTTCTTACAAAATGTATAACTGTGTGTGGTGTGTTTGTTGTTAGAGTTAGTTTGATTGCCTGTATTATAAAAAGACTTAAGTATCTTTTTGTGAGCTCATTTTTTATTTAGGGCTGTTTCTTCCTAAATATTATAGCCTGTTTAAATTAGAAGGCTTTAATAGTTGTTTCACAGTATTTCTAGTCTGGTATGTTATTATTCTTAGATAGATACTGTGTGGTACTGTTTTTGTAGAATTGTAGTCATGTCCCAGGAGAAATCAAAATCTGGTTTCAAAAATGCCCTAGGTGTGGACAGAAGATATCCATCACTGATGGGCACACTGACTGTGTATATTGTTTGGGGGAGGTTCACCTCCAAGAAAATTGCTCCATATGCCACTCATTCAGTACTAGAGTGCTGCAAGGGAGAAAAAGTAAACTGATTGCTAGAGGACTGGTGAAGACCGCTTTTCAGGACTCATTAGATAAGGACAATACCCAATATAGACATTCAAAATCTTCAAAGATTTCTTCTCGATCAGAGCCAAAGAAAAGTTCATAGACTCCAAAAAAATCAGACAGACCATCTACCTCGACACCACAAGTTTTGGAGCCGACGGTTGCACTTGTCGGTAGGAGCCGGTTCCCGGTTTTGGAGCAGGTTTACCCTACCCTTAAGTCACCTATTTTACAATCAGTGGCTTCTTCCATAGCTTCTTCTCGGTCCTCAAGACTCTCTGATAATGATGTGGATCGTGTGGTGCAGAGGCTTCTACAGCCATCGGCACTAGCAAAAACTTTATCGGGGCCGACCCTTGGGGCTTTGGGCCCGACTGAGACACAGTCCATTACTTCTGTTCCTCCACTGGTCGACTTGAGGTTTCGGAGCCGGAGTGTTTGAGCTGATGACTGTGGAACCGCCGGAGCCGACACCTGCTCCAGGTTGGTCGATTCCGACTACTCTAACTTCCTCAGTGCCGACCTTGGAGTCTAGGAGCTGACATTTGCCATTCGGGTCCGGGGAGGATAATCGGACCAACTTCTCGTTCTGACTTTACCTATCGGGGCTTCAGTGCAGCTGAGCTCGGCGCCTACCATGGGCTCGGATCCCACCACTCCAGTGCCAGGGAGATCACCTGCTTCTTCTGATCCAGGGGTTTCTTCTCATCGGAGCCGGGGGGCTTTTGATGCCATGAGAAGAGTGTTGTCCCCTCAGGCACCCACATCATCAGAACCAGGAACTTCCTCCCCGAAAGTGCCTGTGTCTACCTCTGCTTCACTAGTCCCTCAAAAGCATAGAGACCCAGGGCCCCAGGTCGCCCCATTGGGTGAGCCCTGCTCTTCCGAGACCTCACCAGAAGCTTCCACTGAGGAGCAAGAGGAAGCATCTGGACTCCCCACAGGAATCTGTCACATCAGATAGTGACTTAGATGAGTCAGAAGGGTCCCCATGGCCTCCCTCTGACAATATCTCTTTCGAGGATATCTTGGAAATTCTCAAACAGAGGGGTGGCTGGAAGCCCATTAACCTTACTGATGATGAGTCAGTTCTCCCAAAGGCTTTCGGGTCTCAACACTCCACCTCTTGGGTGTCTCCACCTTTTGATGAGCTGATGGAACTCATCTCTCGAAATATGTGGGAGTCCCCGGATACCATGGAACCTGTCCCTCAGAGGCCTAACAAATTTATGACTTCCCCCCAGGACAAGGCTTTCCTGACCAAAGGAGTATCCGTTGATGCTATGGTGGTGGTGGTGACAGCCACCAAGAAAGAGTTGTTGAAGACCTCTACATCTGTTCACCCTCCTAACTGGGATTCTAGGATCATGGACAGAGATGGAAAGTGCACGTTTAGCTCAGCGGCCTTTGCTCTTCGATCTCTGAACTATCTTATAGGTTCATAGGTTCATAGGTTCATACTAGGCTATCTGCCCGAGGGCATTTACAAGCCTAGCCCATAGTTTTGTGGCTTACGCCACCCCTTTAGTATGGGGAACTATACCCATTATTTTGCTGTGCCTCTGTTGAGCAGTGACACTGAGGTAATCCCTGGGGTATATCTGTGATCTCCCATCCATTGGTCAAGATTTCTCTTGAACAAGGCCAGCGAGGTGCTCTGCCTCACATATACCGGGATTTTATTCCACAGCATAGGGAGTCTTTGGGTGATGAATCTATCCCTCCAGCACGTCCTATTAATAGCCGTGTCGAGGTTTAAGTCTCCTGCCCTTGTGGCTCTGACGGATCTAGATTTTTTGAGGTGAAGCATATTCATCAAATCTGGGTTTGACATGGCCTTGTATGTTAGGCAAAGGTCACCTCTGAGCAAGCGGTGGCGACTGAATAGAGCTGGAGTTCTTTCAGTCGGGCAGCATAGGACAGATGTTTGAGACCCTTTATCCTTTTGGTGAGGAACTTTTGTGGCCTCTCCAGCTGCTGCAAGTGTTGGGTCAGATACAATCCGAATGGGGCATTGTACTCAATCATTGGTCTGATGAGTGATGAGTATAGGGAGACTATGACCTCCCTTGATCTAGATGAGAATCCCTTCATGATAAGGTGGGCAATGTAGAAGGTCTTCCTAACTACTTTAGCTACATGGGTGTCGAATGACAGACTACTATCAACCTGGGTCCCCAGGTCCCTGATAACTTCTTCTGTACTCAGTGGATTGCCACCTATTTGGTAGCTAGGGGTAACCTTGTTTTTCCCGAAGGGTATGACTATGCATTTTTTGGCATTTAACTTTAGGCCATGGCTCTGGCACCAGTTATCCGTTTCTGTGAGACCCTTCTGAAGGATATCTGTGTCAGATGTGTTTTCTACTATGGCCCAGTTTGCAGTCATCTGCAAACTTTGTCAGCCATAACCCTCCTGTGTTTGCTTGTACTTGGAAAAGTAGATGCCAAACAAGAGTGGGCCCAGGACTGAGCCCTGTGGTACACCACTTGTGACAGGCTTTGAGTCTGACATGGCGCCAGCAACTCTGACCCTGTGGGTTCTGTCACTCAGCCAGTTTGCAACCCATCTTGTGATGTATGGGTTAACATTTAAGCTGATGAGTTTTTCAATGATACCCAAGTGGGGTATTGTATCAAAGGCCTTCGCCAGATCGAGGTAGGCTGTATGGACTGCCTTTCCTCATCAATGGCTTTGGTGACTGTTTCAAAAAGTCAACCAAGTTTAGAAGGCATGATCTGCCTTTGACAAAGCCAAACTGGGATGGATCCAAAGTCTGCAAATTCCCTATGTCTTTATTTATGAGGTCCATTATGATCCTCTCCATGGCTTTGCAGATAAGACTTGTCAAGCTAATGGGCGGTAATTTCCAGGGTCGGTGGAGGCACCGCCTTTGTGAAGTGGGACCACAGTTGCAGTGCACCACTCCTGGAGTGCGTATCCAGAGGTGAGACTATGATTAAACAGCTGTCCTAGCTGTGGGTTTAATTCCTCGTTGAGTTCGTGGAGCACACAGCCGGGGACACCATCAGGTCCCATGGATGCTGTGTTTTTGCTTTGGAGAGAGCAGTTCTCACTTGGGCGTTGGAGATGTTTGGGGGCTGCAATCGCTTGGTATAGATATCTCTCCTTTTGGGGGAGGGGAGAAGTTTGCACTGAACCTGTCAGCCAGTATGTTGGCAATGTCTGTAGGATCAGTAATCTTCACATCATTTTGAACTAGTTCTGAGCATATCTGGGAGTTTCCTCCCAGGTTTCTAACATAGCTAAAGAAGGCCTTATGATTGTCTTTTGAGTCTTTAGCTATTTTTTCTCAAAATTTGCTTTGGATGATTTTATGAGAGCTCTTAGTTTTTTACTTATAGTGATCAAGGGTGTCTTACCTTTTAAGGATTTTGCTCTATCTTGTAGTAGCTTCCTCCTTTTGTTGTAGAGTTTGTTTATGGCTGGGGTCCACCAGAGTGGACGCTTGCCTTTGGTACAAAGAGTCTTTGTTTTGCTTGGGATTGCCTTATCCATTCAGTCCTGCAGGTGCTGGTAGAAGGCATTTGTAAGTGATTCAGCGGCTTGAGTACTGTTTTCCGTCGGCTCGGGGGCCTTAAAGGAGACCACACTAGTCTTTAGAAGTGTGCATGCATTTTACCAAACTACACAGAGATCTCCTTAAGGAGCTGGGATATACTCTACAGGGTGCAGTAGCTACCAGAGTTTCAGATGAAGTAACTTCCAAACTTGCTACCCTAAATTCCCTTGTAAACACTTCCACGAGTCTGATCTCATACGCAGCTGCTGGAACGAGCAGGGCAGCGGTTATAGGAATTGCTCTTAGGAGACACTCCTAGATGAGATTATGTCCCTTTGTGCAGCCCTTTAAGTCATCCTTTGTTAACACTCCTTTTGATGGCTCATCCCTTTTTGGACCCAAAGTGAAGGAAATGCTTATCAGGAGTGAGCAGGACAGAAAGACTATGTCTGCCGTTGGAGTCCATTTTTCTACCCCTACCAGACCTTATCCCAAAGGCCAGAAGGGAGGGAAGATGTGGTTCTGCAAAACTCAAGGAGCTTTCCAGGATAGTCATGGTGAACCCCCCTCTAGAGGCAGAGGAGGAGGGTAATAATCAAAGGCGCCTTCCACGTGGCAGAGGGGGTCCGCAGAATCAGGGAGACTGAGATCGGTTCTTTGGAAAGCCCTATCAACACTCCTGAACTGAGGCCCACCTGTTCATCTCTGGAGGCAGCCGGGGGATGCTTATCTTTGTACCCAGATGCCTGGCAAAAAATAACAAAAGATTGCTGGGTACAAAGCATCATATCCAGAGGATACTCCATTCCCTTTGCCACCCCACCCCTATTGTAAGGAAAATCCCGGACGTTCCACCCAGTCACAGGGAGCAAGCAACTATAGAGATTCAAAGGTTGCTAGAAAAAAAAGAGTCATCCAACCAGTCCCGGCAGACCAGAGAGGATCCGGAACTTACTCAAATTCTTTTTTAGTTTCAAAGAAAATAGGGGACTGGGGACCCATTTTGGATCTCAGCAGACTAAACAAATCTGTCAAAAAGACAAAGTTCTGGATGGTCATGCTACAGTCAATACTTACCTTTTTCGGAAAAAACATTTGGATGTGCTTGACAGATCTCTAGGATGCATACTACCACATCAAAATGGCCAGACCATCCAAAGATCATCTGCCCTTTCAGCTGGGAGCCAGTCACTACCAGTTTCGAGCCCTGCCCTTTGGTGTCACAACAGCCCCCAGTGTGTTCACCTAATGCATGGCAGTAGACATGGCTCACCTGAGACATTTAGGATTCCAGGTGTTTCCATACCTAGACAACTGGCTCCTCACAGCCACCACCTGGCATCAATTCATACAAACATGGGACACAACCTTAAACCTCTGCAGTCAGTTGGGGATTACCATAAACTCAGAAAAATCTGCCTTGCTGCCATACAAATGTACTGTTTTTATAGGAGCAGATATAGACACCATTTCCATGACTGTAAAACTTCCACCAGAAAGGGTTTGTGTTCAATGAAAACAGATCCTGAATCTTCTATCAAAAGAAAAAGCCACAGCTTCAATGGTGCTCAAATTATTGGGGACAATGGCGGCAGCACTCATTGCGATCCCTTTAGGTCGAATGCATATGCGTATACTGCAACAGCTTCTGTTCACTCAATGGTCCTTTTAAGAACTTCCGATTTCACATCAAATTGTGATGATAAACTCATGCAGAAATGACCTTCACTGGTGGCTGACAACTCAACAAGTAATAATAGGTCGCCCCTTTGTTATACCCACTCCCATTGCCACTGTGACCACGGACGCCTCCCTGATAGGGTGGGGGGGGGGCATTAATAGGGAAAAACAGCCCAAGGCATGTGGAAAGAATATGAGGCTTATCTGCATAACAATGTCCTAGAGATGAAAGCGGTACTTCTGTTGCAGTCCTTTCAAGACTCCCTTTCTCTAGGGAGTACTGCAGTTCAGATGGACATGTCAATGGTTTGGTACATAAACAAACAAGGAGGAACCAGATTTTACCCCCTATGTCGAGAAGCCCTGAGAGTATGGCAATGGGCAACTTCCACCCAGCGCTTTCTGATAGCAATGCACATCCCGCGGAAGTCCAATGTGATAGCAGACAAATTGAGCAGAGCATTCTATTGCCTCATGAGTGGTCCCTGAAACAAGAAGTGGCGGAAAGAATATTCCACAGATGGGGTCAGCCTTGCTGCGACTTCTTTGCAACCACAACGAACATGAAATGCAGCAGCTATTTTGCCCTAATCCCCCCTATGGGATATTCCCCAAGGGACGCGCTTGTACTCAGTTGGCCCCCGGGTCTCCTTTATGCTTGTCCACCCTTTCCACTGATACCCAAAGTTTTACAAAAAGCAAAGACTCTGGGAAGGACCATTATTCTAATAGCCCCTTACTGGCCTCATTAGATTTCGTTCCCCTTTCTTCAGCTTCATCTGTTGGAAGAGCCTTGGATCCTGGAACCAGGTCCAGATCTTCTGATTCATTCCTCAGGGGCTGTTCATCCTGCAATTCACACCCTCAGATTGACAGCTTGGCTGCTCCAGTTCCAAGTATAGGCAGGTTTCAAATCATCTCAGTTGCAGCTCAGCACATTATAATATCCTCCCATAAATCATCTACCAGGAAGTTATACCTTAGTAAATGGAAAATATTTTCTATATGGGCATCTCAAAACAATATTGACACATATCTAGCTTCAATTTCATCCATTTTAGAGTTTTTGACCAAACTTTTCAATGAAGGTGCAGCTGCTGCAACCATTAGGGTCCAATTAGAAGCAATTTCTAATTTTCACCTTGGTGATCAGGGGGTCTAATATCATGTCCCAAAGACTCTATAAAGCTTTTCTTAAGGGCACCGCTCAAATTAGACCCCCCATTAGGTCCCCAGTTACACCATGGAATCTAAATTTTGTGATTTCTCATATAATTTTACCCCCATTTGAACCGGCCTCATCTTGTGACCTAAAATATCTATCATGGAAAACCATTTTTCTGGTAGCTATTACTTCAGCTCAGAGGGTTTTAGAGTTACACGCCTTGTCCATTAAACCTCCATATTTAATATTTCATAATGACAGAGTTTCACTTAGGACAAATCCATCCTTTTTACCTAAGGTTTGTTCACAGACAAATCTCAATCAGACTATAGAATTACCTGTTTTTTCCCCTAGATATGCTAATAAGATGGAACATATGCTGCACAAACTTGATGTCCACAGGCAGCTTCGATTCTATTTACACAGGACTAAGGACTTCAGAAAATCAGAACAGCGTTGTTTCATTTTCAGATTCAAAGAAAGGTGCTCCAGTGGTAAAAAACACCTTGTCAAGATGGTTATCAGATTGCATCTCTTTTACATAAAATTCTGTTCATTCACCATTACATCAAAACATAAAGGCCCACTCAACTAGAGCTGTTTCCACATCTTCAGCCTTTCTGGCCAAACTACCAATAGATTCCATTTGTGCAGCAGCCACATGGTCTAGACATCATACCTTCATCATGCATTACAAATTGGACAAGGTCTTCAGGGATAGAGCCTCCTTTGGTTCCACTGCCCTGAGGAATATACTCCCGTGAGCCACCTGAGAAAGATGGTGCTTGGGACACTAACCCATCAGTGAGGATGAAGGCGAAATAGAACAACTTCACATAAAGAAGTTATGTAATCACCATAACGTTCCATGTGAGTTGTTCATCTCGCCTTCATTCTTACATCCCAGCCCTCCAATCCCCTACCAGTTTCTTGTGGACCGAGAAGTTGAAACAAGTCTGGGTTGTCTTTAGTCCTCATCTAGTGTATGCTTGGATACTATTTTTAGGGGGGGAACTTATCTAGTCAGCTTAGTTGGCAGCAAACAAGATCTGAGGGAAGCACCAGTGCATCATGAGATAGGGAGTAGACCACGAGCTGGTTGAAGATCTCGACCACATTGCAGTCTATGGCTAATGTGTCCACACATCTGCTCTCCAACGCAGCTGATGGCACATCCTTAGCTGTTAGCACCTGCACTGTCATACTTTGCCTCACTCATGAGGTTGTGCAACTTTGTGGATGGATTCAAGACATCTTTTATTAATGTTCCTTTCGATGGCTCTTCACTCTTTGGGTCTATGATTAAAGCACATTGACCAGGAGTGAGCAAGATGTAAAGATGATGTCTGGTATCTAAATACATTTTTCTACCTCCAATAGACTTTCTAGAGGAACCAGAAGGGAAGCAAATGTCTGTTCTTTAGAAAATTGACGCAGTCTTTTCAGGATGTACCTGCGGAGAGTTTACCTCGGGGGGTAACCAGAATGGACACGCCCACTTGCCTGGTAGGGGAGTTCCACAGAACCAGGGTTTCCACAGAACCTTTTTTGGGTGGCCTTTCCAGCATTCCTGAAGGGTTGCCTGGCTGTCCTGGTCTGGAGATGGTCAGGGGTCGCTTGGATCTACACCTGGAAGCTTGGGATTCCATCACCTTGGATGCATGTGTGTTAAGACTCGCATCCAGAGATTACACAGTTCCATTTTTATTCCCACCAAAAAAAAAATGCCATGCACCTTCTGGAGATAACCCATCAGAGAAGAGATGCAGTTAATGAGATTTGAAAGCTGTTAGCAAATTGAGTCATTCAAGAAGTCCCACCAGACCAACACAGAGCTGGGATCTACTTCAGATTTTTTGGTTCCAAAGAAAAACAAGGACCTCAGGACAATTTTGGATTTAAACAAAATAAATCACTTTGTAAAACCGACCAAGTTCTGGATGTCCATGGTGCAGTCCATCAACCTCAAGGACACCTACCATCATATAAAGCTTAGTAAAGTGGTCCAGGAGGTACTTGCACTTCCAGTGGAGGCCAGTTATTATCAGTTCTGGATGCTGCCCTTTGGTCTCACCACTGCCTCACCTGGGTGTTCACCAAGTGCATGTCAGTTGTGGCAACATGGTTCAGGCTGCTGGGCTTCCAGGTCTTTCATCACCTGGACAACTGGCTTCTCACTATCTCCATGAGGGCTTCTTTAGTTACGGCCAGGGATTCCTTACTCCAGTTGTGTCTTTCCTTGGGAATCACTTTAAACTATCAAAAATCCAGCCTTCAACCAGTTCAAACATTGGAGTTCATAGGCTGTCAGTTGAACACAGTATCTCAGATTGCAAGAACTCCAACTCTCAAGAGTGTCTGTCCTTTGTACTCAGGCCAGTTTCTTACCATCTCATAGGAAATCCCAGCTTCTCTGGTCCCCAATCTCTTAGGTCACATGGCTGCAACAATTTGCTTAGTTCCCCTGGTAAGGTACCATATGAGGATACTGCAGTGGACACTAATGATGCAGTGGTCCTTCTTGACCCACTCTATGGATTTTCCCATCATGCTGATAGAAATCAGTTAAAGTCAAATCAAGTGGTGGTTGGAGTCTTCCCTAGTGTTAACCGGGAGACCATTTGTTCTTCCTTCCCCACAGGGCATGGTCATGACGGGCACCACCCTTCTTGGGTTAGGGCACACTTCAAAGGGAAAACTTGGTCTACACTCAAGGCTGATCTTCACATCAGTTTCTCGGAGATGAGAGCAGTCCTCCTTGCATTACAGGCTTTTCAGGACTTCCTCCCTAAGGGTGTGATTTCAGTGCAAACAAACAATATGTTGATGGCTTGGCAGCTGAGCAAACAGGGGAAATGTGATTTTACCCTCTTTGTTGGGAAGCCACAAGGGTTTAGCAGTGTGCGAGTTCATGTCAATGGTTTCTGGTAGCAACACACATCCCAGGGAAATCCAACATTTTAGCCGGCCATCTGAGTAGGAACATCCTTCTTCCTCATGAGTGGTCCTTAAATCCGAGGGTAGCAGCTCAGATCTTCTCGCACTTAGGTATTCCATGTTGTGAGCTGTTTGCCTCTCCATCCAACACCAAGTGCAGCAGTTATTTACACCTTAGTTCTTTCACAGGGACATTCACCAAGGGATACTCTCCTGTATGCTTAGCCCCTGGGTCTCCTGTATGCTTATCCTCCTACTCTTCTGAAGATAAAATTTCTCCAGAAGGCTGCCTATTGCAGAGCAACTGTGATCCTCATTGCTCTGTTTTGACCCCATATGATTCTCTTTTCAATGGCCTCTTCTGAGGTACCCCTCCTTGGTTGCTGGATCCCTTCTGTACATGATCTCTCACCCAGCAGCTTTGGACCCACCCATTCTCCAGACTCTCAAACTAACCTCATGGTTTCCCTGAAATCATCTGCACACGAGTCCTATGCTAGCAAGTGGAAACACTTCACTTTTTGGGCATCTTCTAAAGATCTAGATCCTTTTACAGTGCCTTTGGAAACTATCCTCAATTTCCTGGCTGACCTGTTTCATTTGGTTCTAGTTATTCAGCTATTAAAGTGCAGTTAGCTGCTCTGTCCAACTTTCAGATTGGCAGAGATAATATCTCTGTGTCAGCATTGAATACTTCGAAGGGCTTTGTCAGAGAAACCTCCTTGTTGCCCCCCCCCCATGTGGTACCCTACACCACCTTGGGATTTACCTTTTATGTTTCGTGTTCTTGTTGGACCTCTTTTTGAGCCTTCTGTGATGGCTCTCTTGAAGTTGCTATCTTGGAAGACTCGTTTCCTGGTGGCTGTTACTTCGGCCAGTGATGTACCAATTCTGCAGTCTCTATCCTCTGTGTTTCCATATCTGATCTTTCACACAGACAGGGTATCTCTCAGAGCCGATCTTGCTTTTCTGCCTAAGGTGGTTATCAGACAACATCAGATATGGAAGTTATGTATTTACTATAACAATAGATTCATGTTGTGTGTTTTGGTCTGGTTCAACCATCCCTCCCACCTGACCCCATCCTGTACTGTGTTTCTCATAGACACTGAACGACTGAGTTCTTTTCTTGTTCCTCCATTTGGGGTCCTTGGTGTCATGATTTTAGAATTTTTTGTATTGGGGCAAACTTGATCTGAGGTCAGTCTGTAGAGAGTAAGGTACTATGGGTACAGGAGGCAAAGCTTGGAGGCTGAAGTCTTTGGAAATGGTCATTCTTGGATTTGATAACCCATAGTTTGAACCAAATGAAAACAGACAACATGGATTTATCATTATGGCAAGTACTTTAATTTTTTTCTTTTCTGGGAACATGTTTTATCACCCCAAGTAACATGCGGTCTTGTGAATAGAGGGCTAAATACACTTGGTAGTTTGGCATAAAGGGAACCTGTCAACTTTTACTTCTTTTATACAGTGTGGTTTGTAGCCCTGGGAAACGATTTGCAACCTTCAGTTGTCCTTTGTAATGACCTTCCACTTGTATATGCATTGAGTTATTCTTCCAGCTTTAACACCAAAAACGGAGAACAGCAAACAACATAAAATATGTAATAGGTGACTCTATCGTCAGGCACACTGACGTCCCGCTCACCAGGCTGAACAAGGAGAAGGTCACGGTGAGCTGCCTGTCGGGCACTAGGATCCGCCACATAACACAAGCACTCAGGTCACTCCAAGGCAAGTACAAATATGACTCGGTCATTGTCCATGCTGGTGTGAATGACCTGAGATGTACCTCCCTGGACTACATGAAAAGAGACATAGAGGAGCGCTCTGAACATGTGGCCCAGGCTGGTATGACCCTGACCTTGAGTAGTATCTCACCAAGAATGATGCCACAATATGAAGACAAGATGATCAATTTCAACAACTGGCTTAAGTATTGGTGTCATTCAAAGGGGATCCAATGCCTGTCAGCCTGGGATGACATGCTCAACAAGCCACGATGCTTCGCTAGGGATGGCTTGCACCTGTCACCCCTGGGCTTTCGGATATTGGCAAAGGCTCTTGCTACCCCCATAGTGCCTTTTTTAGGCAAGGCTCAAAATACAAACCCACCTCCATAGGTATCACAAGGGATAAGAAACTAAGAGTAATGCTACTCAACGCCAGAAGTCTAAACCTCAAGATGCACGCACTCGAAACTCTCCTTAGCATGGAGAACATCAATATCTGTGCATTAACAGAAACCTGGTTCAAGGCTCCCGAGAGCACCCCAGCACTACCAGGTTATACCTCATACCATGCTTTTCGGCCCCAAAACTTGGACCGAACCACAAAAGGAGGGGGAGTATCAATATTCGTCAAAGATACCCACACCTCCAGGTTGGTGGCACAGCACGAAGCATCAGAGACTATCCATGTGCTACTAACAGTGGGTAAAACTGCCTTCCAGTTTATAGCCTGCTACAGACCACCCTCCCAAACCCAGGAACCCCACTCGGCCTTCCTGAGAACACTGGAAAATATGAAGGTCTCTCCAAACACCATTATATTGGGCGACTTCAACTACCCAAACATAGACTGGGAGCATTACTCTAGCTCCAACATCCTAGACCAAAGGTTCCTAGAATTTATAAACTCAAATGCTATGGAACAACTTGTTACCACTCCCACAAGAGGGGAAAACATACTGGACCTGATCATCACCAACATGGGGACTATATGCTCCAGACCAGAAGTGTATCCCTCACTGGTAAGATCAGACCATAAACTAATCTCACTGGATATTCACATCCCAACCCCACCTCCTGCCCAGAAAACCACAGTGAAAAACTTCTGTAAAGCAAATTTCACACTCCTCAAAACCGAGGTAGAATCCTTCAAAGCCCCCAGGCCTGTGGAAAATACAGCCCAGACCGCAGAATCCTTTATAAATGCATTCTATGAACACCTTCAGGAATGCATGGATCATGCAATCCCAAATAAAACCAAGACCCAATCCTCCAAAGGCAGACATCCTGTCTGGTGGACCCCAGCCATAAACAAACTATACAATAGAATGAGGAAGCTACTAAATGATAGAGCAAAATCCCAAAAAGGGAAGGCATCTCTGATCAGTATTAGCAAAAAATTATGGGCACTCATAAAATCATCTAAGGTCAGCTTTAGAGAAAAATTGCACAGGACACTAAGGATAATCACAAGGCTTTCTTTAGTTATGTTAGGAACCTGGGTGTGAATTCCCAGATATGCTCAGAATTAGTCCAAAATGACAAAAAATACACCGAACCCACAGACATTGCCAACATCCTAGCTGACAGGTTCAGCGCAAACTCCCCCCCCCACCAAAAGGGCAAATATCTATCCCAGCAGAGTGCTGCCCCCCTGACATCTCAGATGCTCAGGTAAGAGCCGCCCTCTCCAAAGCATAAAACACAGCATCAATGGGACCAGACGGTGTCCCAGGCTGCGTCCTACATGAACTCTAAGAAGAGCTAAACCCAAACATAAAACTACTGTTCAAGTCTCAGCCTTACTACAGGATATGTACCCAAAGAGTGGCGTACAGCAACAGTGGTACCTCTCCACAAAGGTGGTGCCTCAACGGATCCTGGAAACTATTGCCCCATAAGCCTGACTAGCTTGGTCTGCAAAGCTATGGAAAGGATCATCATGGACCTCAAATAAAGATATTGGGGACCTACAGACACTGGATCCTACCCAGTTTGGCTTTGTTAAGGGAAGATCCTGCCTCTTAAACCTGGTTGATTTCTTTGAAACAGTCACCAAGGCCATTGATGAGGGGAAGGTGGTCCACACAGCCTACCTGGACCTCGCAAAAGCCTTCGATACAATACCCCAGTCGGGCATTATAGATAAGCTCACCAGCTTAAATATAAACCCCTATGTCACTAGATGGGTTGCAAACTGGCTCAAGGACAGAACCCACATGGTTAGAATTGCTGGAGCCATGTCAGACTCCAAACCAGTTACAAGTGGCGTCCCACAAGGCTCAGTCCTGGGACCTCTCTTGTTCGGTATATATTTCTCGGATGTACAGGCCAACACGGAAGGACTGTGGCTGACCAAGTTCGCAGATGACTGCAAACCGTGTGCCATAATCAACTCTCCAGACGACACAAGCATCCTCCAAAAGGGCCTCATAGAAACAGACAACTGGTGCCAGAGCCATGGCCTCAAGCTAAACACCAAAAAGTGTATAGTCATCCCCTTTGGTAAAAACAAAGTGCCCACAAATTACCACATAGGTGGTAATCCATTAAGTACAGAAGTAATTAGGGACCTGGGGACCCAAGTTGATAGCAGTCTCTCATTTGACAACCACGTGGCCAAAGTGGTTAGAAAAACATTTTATATAGCCCACCTAATCATGAAGGGATTCACATCTAGATCAGGGGAGGTCATCGTGCCTCTTTACTTATCCCTCATCAGGCCCATAATTGAGTACAATGCCCCTTTTGAGATGTACCTTACCAGACACCTGCAGCAACTGAAAAGACCCCAAAAGTACATCACCAAGAGGATCAAAGGGCTCAAACAGATGCCAAATGCTGCCCGGTTAAAGAAACTCCAGCTCTACTCAGTGGCATACCGCCTGTTCAGGGGCGATCTGTGCCTGACGTATAAAGCCATGTCCAACCCGGAATTAATGGATATGCTGCACCTCAGAACATCCAAATCCCATCGAGCTACGCGCTCGAGAGACTTGAACCTCAGCACTGAAATAAATAGGACATGCTGGAGGGACAGATTCATAACCCAGAGGCTCCCTTCACTCTGGAATAAAATCCCAGTCCAGGTTAGGCAGAGTCCCTCATTGACTGTCTTCAAGAGGAATCTTGATGAGTGGATGGGAGATCGTAGGTTTAACCCGGGTATCACTTCTGTGTCACTGTTGGACAGAGGCACAGTATACTAATCTCGAAAAAGGGCATAGCAAAATTAATTTAAAATGGGTGGCGAAAGCCAAACACATTCTGGCTAGGCTTATAAATGCCCTAGGGCAGATAGCCTAGTATGAACCTATGAACAAAATCACTCGAAATAGCTTCACTGAACAGCCTTTATTTACCAAAAATCACAGTTCGCTTATTCAGTAAGCGCTTTCATCTTGAAAAGACTTCCTCAGACTGAATCTTCCAGCTTTCTTTAAAACTGCGTCTTGCTGAGCCTGGCTTTGTGGCATGGAGGGAGGAAGCCCTGACTGCTACCTAGATGTTTGGGTTCAGTTAGTGGACTCAGCATTTGAGCAGGTATGGAGGGAGGGATAGGTATGAGGGGGTTTGGCCCAATTGCCCCTCTCTCTCTTTCCTGGGTCAGCAGGGTTTGCATATGCTCAGAAAGCACATGGGGATGATTCACTTGCTCTAGTGAAGACTAGGAAAACCACATCCTGAATTGAGTTTGATTGATGGGGTTGCTTTATGGGGACATCCCTTGTGGAAGTGAGGGAAGGCCTAGCGCAGTCAACTCATTGCATGTCCCTACTTGGCTTACAGATGTGTGTGGTGTTGCACAGTTAAGGGAAAATCCTCAAAACACTCTGAATAGCTGCCTAAATGATGGCCATTTATGACTGACTCTTGCCCTTGGTGATGAGGGAATGAATGAGTGCTGAGAGGGACTAATTGGCAGCAGTCAGTAGAGGCAAAGAATGAAAACAAAAATCGGGTCTGGAGATTAAGGGTGGGGTTGGGCTAAGAATACAAGTATAGGGAGGGAGAGGGGAGAAAGTGTCATGCATACTTTCTGGTGGTGGAGAACCACTTTGATCCTGAAGACTTTTCCTTGTGGTCTTCCTGCAGTTTTTTTTATATTACATATTTTTCCTTTTTGCTGGCCTACCTCTTCCTTGTCTGCAACAGTATGGGTTAGCTTTACAAGTAGTTCTTGTTATGCCTGAGTTAAACAGATGCTCAATATTCTGCATAGTTTTGCCCTTTCCCTCCATTTTCCTAAACACTTCACTAGCGGGGTTCCAAGAGCAGCTCCCTTTTCAAAGATGCTATGAGGAAGTGTACTTTGACATCCACTGGTAAGGGTTTTAGCCTCAGCCAGACATATCTTCATATGAATGACCCTGTAACTGCAAGCTTGGATCCTATATGTCTACAGCATCATATCCACACTTAATAGAGTGTTTTGTCCCTTGACTAGCAGTCTAGATGAATTCCACTGGTTTTGTCCTCAGGTCTCCACCATATACCTCCACAGTATTCTCCTTGATTTGATACATAACAACAATATTGTATTCGGTCATGCGTGTGTTGGGTAGTGTTGTGGTGATGCTCAGCTATACAGGGAAAATGAGAAAGGAAGTAAAGGAGGGAAGTCAAAAGAGAAGATACTAAACTTCCTGCTTTGAAGGGTTATGAAGAAACTTCATATTATGCCTGTTTCAGAGGGTGAAATTTATGAAAACGATGTTGTCAAGATAGAAACATTTCAAAGAAAGGAAATAATGATTAGAGACCTCTGCCTGAGACAAAACCCACATGAAGAAAAGCAAAGGGACACTAAAGGTGGACTGAAAATTAAGGATAATTAAGTGACATGTGAATGACATTGTCAAACCTCTCAAACGATAAGTTATATAAGGAGAAGGGTTAGTAATTCACGCTCAACATAGTGGGTCTTGTAAGGAAATAATGGACTGCCCTGTGGTTGCATGAGGCCCCAGTGTCACAAGTGGATTGCCTTTTTACCCTGAAAAGTCCGTTATTTTCCTAAAACATTCACCATGGATGACATTATTACACTCAGAAAATGGCAAAAGTAATACTTTAGTTAAGCGTGGTAAAAGAGTTTTTACTCTGTTGGAAAGAGTTACTTCTTTTTAACATATTTCAAGCTGTGAAGAAAAAGTAGTCACTAATAAAAATGTGTATTAACTGGAAAATGAAAATGTAATATACAAATACACAGCAACTGTAAGCAGTGGAAGATTTGCAAAACTTTATAAACCCTCTATGTATTTCCAAAAAAACAAATTTCACATAGTAGTGTTCATTGCTTGCATCTACTGCACTGAATGGTGACTGTCTGCATTTTCGAAATGTGTTTAGAATGGTGTACTATATATCTATATATATATATATATATATATATATATATATATATATATATATATATCAGTTTCAAGGCTTCATGTATTGTTTTTTCATATTTTTTTTATTAAATAGTAACATAACAGAGGCTTCGTAGTAAAACAACAGACATGCAATTTGCCTGGTACTGCTATTGATAGCATTAGTTGCATTCATAGCTGTCAGTTCTTGGATGCAAGACTGGGGGAGACAGGCATTCTTGTAAAGGCTTTTCTAAAACAAATGTAAGGATATATTCTTCTTACTCAATGAATAAATGCTTATGTACATTTTTGTCTGGTTCTTATTCATTCGGTATGCTGAAATCGAAATTCTCTACTGGCATGTGCAGTACAGCTGCAATAATATATCTACCTGAGATTCTACCACTCAAATGCACAAGATAAGCTAATGTCTGTCTAGAAAGGGCTATATGCTGCAGAATGTGTGAATGCAAGATCAGTCAGCAAATCATGGAGTTAAAACTGACATGTACAATTCACAGGAACTATCATATAATGCACCTTAAACACATGGTTTCAACACTTATGGCATTAAGAAGGTGACATGACAGTTTGTGAGAATTCTGCATGGACTACTATTCTTCACTTCATGTTTACGCTGTTTGCACTTGTAATACCACTTAACCTGTTAGTGCAAGAAATAAGGACAAAGCCTGACAAAATGGGGGGACAAAGGCCTAAAACTAGGGACATAGTTTAAATATTGCTCTTATAAACTTAGTTGCTAGAGTGACAGGGCTTGTTTTAAGATACATTTTCTGAGGGATGTGAAGACTGAAATGCAAATGTATACCATTATTTAGTGACTTCAGTCCTCAGATCACTCCACTGATTTGCCAGAAAACCATAAATTTTATGAGGAACAGACCAAAAGCATGAGTGAAAAATCTGGACAGTTGAGAGGTATGACTCTTGTTTTAAATGTTGCTGCCTTTGACCAATGAGCAATTAAATCATACGATCACTAGGCTACTTGTGTATATTAATTTCGCACTGCCCTACACTTCAACGCGACTAAACTGAACAATATGTTAACTTATTGAGTTCAATTCCACAATGCTTACCTTCCAGACCACTTTTTCAATAAGAACTCACTTCTGGTTTACAAATAAACCAGTAATGATTCACTGTGCACAGCCCCCCCCACAATTATGTGACTGTAAAATTATTATACTTACATAAGAGTAAGAGAGGTGCAGGGGCAAAGCCCACCACATGGGGGAGACAGTGATATGTTTTAGAGGTTTTGTGAAGCTAAAGCTCTCACAAGCTTGTTTTGCTGGTTTAAGTTTCATGCAATTTAAACTCGATAAAACATAGATTAAAATTAATTTCAGAACACAAAGAATATGCTGTACAGCGTTCATCATTACCTTGACTTAACATTATGCGAGTAGAGTGTAGCAGAATGCTCTTTTTACTTTTTTTAATAAGGCTTTGAGTCTGTCGGTTTTGTACTTCCCAAGTTATTTAAATTTGGCAGGAAAATGGAGGAATATCCCACTCTAAGAGACTGATAAAAAGCAATAAAAAAGTAGTTTAAATTCAATAGAATTATACAACCTATGCAGCAAACCTCTTGTTACACAACATTTACTAGCTTGTTACATGTTGAAATGCATCTTGCACAGTCATCCCCTTTGGGAAAAACAAAGTGCCCACAAATTACCACATAGGTGGTAATCCATTAAGTACGGAAGAAGTAATTAAGGATCTGGGGACCCAAGTAGATTGCAATCTCTCCTTTGACAATTACATTGCCAAAGTGGTTAGAAAGACATTCTATATAGCCCACCTTATCACGAAGGGGTTCACATCTAGATCAAGAGAGGTCACTGTGCCCCTCTACTCATCACTCATCAGGCCCATAATTGAATACAATGCCCCATTTGGGATGTACCTTACCCGACACCTGCTACAACTAGAAAGACCCCAAAAGTACCTCACCAAGAGGATCAAAGGACTCAAACAGGTGCCCTACGCAGTTAGGCTAAAGAAACTCCAGCTCTACTCAGTTGCTTACCGCCTACTCAGAGGCGATCTGTGCCTGACGTATAAAGCCATGTCCAACCCAGAATTAATGGACATGCTCCACCTCAAGAAATTCAAATCCATCAGAACTACACGCTCCAGTGACTTAAACCACAGCACAGAAATAAATAGAACATGCTGGAGGGACAGATTCATATCCCAGAGGCTCCCCTCACTCTGGAACAAAATCCCAATCCATGTCAGACAGAGCCCCTCAATGACCCTCTTCAAGAAGAATCTTGACGTTTGGATGGGAGATCGTAAATTTACCCCTGGGATCTCTTCTGTGTCACTGCTAGACAGAGGCACGGTAAACTAACCTTAAATGGGCTATCTTCTGTGACCTACTATACAGAGGCACAGTCAACTAATCTAAGAAGGGTGGCAAAAGCCAAACACACTCTGGCTAGGCTTGTAAATGCCCTAGGGGAGATAGCCTAGTATCAACCTATGAACCTATGAACACATGATGCAATGACGATTTATGAATCTGGCTGCTTCTTTCTTGTCTCATAAGTGCAAATAAAACATACTAGAGAAATGCATCAGACAATCTTTATGCACACTTTGGGAGGTGTGAGACACACAGGTACTGACTACATGCCTCAGCACACCAATCTAGCAGTTCAACAGTGCAAACATATCAATGTTATCAATGCATTAGAATTCTTTACTTATTCAGTATATGACATCATAAACTAGGTAAAACGCTGCACCATTAAACACTATTTCAGAAATGAATTGTCAAATGGTTTGGTGCAGGGAAGTCACTAAACCTAAATATGAAACTTATAAATACAGAAACAGCAGACATACACATTGTGTAAACTTTAAATGAACACGATGCTCATAACATATATGCATTTATGATACAACAAAATCATTACTCAAAAGATAAAGGGACTGATGTTCTTCATGTTGATCACTGCTGCCGTAGCCTTAGCTACATGAGTTATATCCTGCCAAGGATATAACATCCAGCCAGCTTCCAAAGCTCCAGGGCATCTTCCAGATGCTCAAACTATCAAGCAGCTCAAGCCGGACTGATTAAAAGACAAATATGAATGCAAAGCCCTTCAGAACTTTCCTGACGCTGAACAGAATGCTCCTCTGTGGCTTTCAAGGATTAACAGTCGGCTTCTGCTTTCTTTTGCTTGGCAGATAAGTTCCCTTTGGGGAACAAAAACTTCCATTTTCTTATATTTACTGATGTTTTACTACTTTCCCCTTCAGGAATTTTAAAGCTAGGAGTGTTGCGTTTTAATGGACTGTCTCGAGACTGTAACATACTTTCAAATGGAGCACTTGTTTTTCTGTAAGTTTAAAAGTAGTGTAAATTAACTGATATCATATCTTCTGTGAACAATTGTATTTATTTTCCCACTGTGGGGATGCCAAAGTGTTTGAAAGTGCTTTTTATTGTGTTTTATTCTGTCAAAAAATTAACTTTGGTGTCCTGTTAGTTTTACCGGGATTTACTACTTGTCTTCCCTGGGAAAGAGACACCATTTTTGTCTTGACTGTGAAACAGATTGGTTAATTCTTCTTCCAGTCACAAAAAGAAAAATCTAAGTTAACAGCCTTTGCCTCCACAGAAGGCTAGCAATTTCCCTCAGCCGCAGGTGGGTAACTCCGCTGTGGCTATTTGTTGTACCTCAGACCACTCACTCATCTATTACCTTGGATCTCTCTGGTGAAGCACCTACGGCCACTATGGACCAGGGGTTTGCCACATCCTCTTCAGCTGTTGGAGAACCCTCAGTAGGCAAGGGAGAGCCAGTCTTGTCAGTCCTGGGAAATGGAAACAGGGAAGGTTTCCCTGTTGTGTCAGAATGCTGTGCCATCCCTAGGGAAGCAGCTACTGCCGTTAGTAACATGACTGGCCCCATTTTTCCTGTCAGTAAGAAACAGAAGACCAAGGATGTATCTATCGCTCCTCAAATTTCTTTGGATAGGAATAGTTTACTGGGACTGGCTCACAGTTTAATTCAGACTACTGATCCTTCCTGTAGACTAGTTTCTGGTAAAAGTAAGAGGGATGCCCCTTTTCCAGAAGAGATTGAAGATTCTGAACAGGAAGATGCAGCGAAGGATTCAGATTTGTGATTCAGATTTAGAAGAGTGCTTAGTTTCTGATTCTGCCTGCAGGGGTTCCTAGAATGTCCCAGTGTTTTCAGTGGGAGAACACTGAGGTTTCTTAGTTCCTCAGAAAATACTATGAGGTGTTACAGAAGGATTTTCCAGAACCTAAACCAATTCCTCCTTTCCTGTCTGCTTTAGAGGATGTGTTTCTTACTGCCTGTAACTTTCCAGCTGTCCCTAAAAAGGCAGAAAGGATGTATAAAGTTCCTCAGTCTTTAAAATGTTTATACACTATTCCCAAACATTACCCAGCATCCTACTCTTTCTAACAAGGATGGGGAAATTATTGGTAGGTATGGGGAAAAAAGTATATACTTCTGCTACTTTGATTTTCAGAATTTTAAAATGTCATGCTTATATGTTAAAGTTTGTTCTGACATATTGTGAAAGTTTGAGGAATGTTTTATCTACAGTTTCTACTTCTGATTAAAAATCTGCTTTAAATATCCAAGTTTCTTCTACTGTACAGGTCACTACTCATTATTTGCAGTGTGTTAATGACTATATTGATATTTCTTCCAGGGATATGGTCAGTGGTACTGTTTTAAGGATGTTTGCTTGGCTAGATTCTCAGAACCTCCCAGATGATGTACAAATGAAATTTTAAATTCTCCCTTGGATAAAGATTTAGTGTTTGGCACCTTTGCTGCAGAGGTGATCAAAAAGTGAGAAGAAAGAGACAAGCAGATCCAGGGAATTTCTAAGATTTTTCAGCCCTCTTTTTCCAAATTGTCCAAGGGATTTTCTTTCTTCAGTCCCATTTTGGTAAAAACAGAATAAACATCTTCAACATAATTCAGGTAAACAAACATTTAAGAAGTGGAAAGAGGTTCCAAAAGATGTCTCAAACCTCGAAAAACCAAGGACAGTCCAACAAGTCTGAAAGACTGTTTAAGAGACTTTGTGACACCACCCCCCCCCCCCCCACCCTGGCCACTTTTTTTTCCCAGAAAGTCAGAATCTCAATTTTTCTACTTGGCAACAGATTGTTTCAGACAAATGGGTTCTCAAAATCATTCATTACAGTTATGGATAGCAGTGGGAGGAAATTACTCCTTTACAGGGTGTCATTCCTTATCCTGCAGAATCGGACTCTTTTGTTTTCACCTCTTGCTGCCCCAAGGAGTGATAGAACCAGTTCCTCCTTCTAAGGTGGGAAGGGGTTTTACTCAAGGATGTTCCTAGTGCCAAAGAACAAAAATGCTTGGATACCAGCTATGGATCTTTCTTTCCTAAACCTTTTTGTGGCAGTGCCCACATTCAAAATGATGTCACTTCACAACCTGCTATCTCTTCTTCCTCTTTCAAGTTTTGAGGTAACACTAGACTTAAAAGGTGCTTATCATCACATCCCTAATTCAGCCAGACTTCAGCTGTTTATTATAGTTTTGTGTGTCTGGATCAGATTAACAGTTCTGTGTCTTATCCTTTTGACTATCCACTACACTAAGAGTGTTCACAAAGTGTCTATGTCCAGTTATAGCTCATTGAAGGCTACAGGATAACTAAATTTTTTCATATTTAGATGACTTTATTTTTCAAAATGTCAGAGATTTCACTGTCCTAGGTGAGAGATCTCTTGCAAAAGCTGGGATTCCAAGTGAGCATTCAAAGGACTTTCTTGACTCTCTCACACAGAATTGTGTTCCTGGGCATCTAGGCACCTCAGTTCAAAAACCCTTTCTTCCAAAGGAAAAATAGATCTTTATTTAGATCTGTGTCTAAGGTTTTCCACTCAGACTTCTGTCACTGAGAAGGAATACCTTAGGATTCTGGATATCATGGCATCTATGATACTCATGATAACCTTGGCAAGACTCCAGATGAGAAAGACACAGCGGAATCTGAAATCTGTGTGATCCCAGCATCACCACTCTTTTGTCTTTTCAGAACCCAGTATTGAGGTTGTCAAAAGAGAATTTGTTTTTGGCAGAGACAGCAGATATCCTTAAATCTAGGTCTACCCTTCCCGACACCCTGATACATAGCAGTCAGTCACCACAGATGCTTTGGACTTTGCTTGGAGCACATTTTCTGGAGGGATGAAAGTTCTGGGGGTGTGAGACGCCAAGGACAGACACAAGCACATAAACATCAAGGAGATGCTTGCCCTGATCAAGGCACTCCACCACCTGAACCATCTTTGGTCTCTGGTTAAAGACAACAGCACAGTCATGTTTACATCAACAAGCAAGGGGGAACCAGGTCATACCCCCTTTGCCGACTAGCCATGTTAGTTGGGTTGTAGCTTTACAGCGCAATCTCACTCTACAGGCATCCTACATTCCGTCAGAGCAAAACTGTGTGGCAGATAGGCTGAGCAGGACTAGGGCAGATCCTCACAAATGGAGACTAAAAAGAGGGGGTCCTTCAAAATTTGATCCATCTGTGGGAGTTCCTCAAGTAGACCTCTTTGCCTCTTCTCTGAACAATCAACTGGTAAAATTCTGTTCTAGGACTCTATGCAAGAAGACCTGGAAGATAGATGCCTTTTGTTTTCCTTGGACAGGAATGTTCCTGTATACTTTTCAACCCTTTCAGCTAACATCCACGGTACTTCTGAAGATTCACAATCACTTTGGTGACTCCCTTCTGGCTCAGGCAACCATAGTTCTCCCTTCTTTTGGAAATGGCCAAGGGCGATTAAGACAAACTTCCCACAGAATGGATCTACTCAAACAAGAACAGAGGCTTCTGGTACAGCCCGACATCAATCATTTTTCAATTGACTGCCTCGATGATAAGGTCTTCATTCCTTTTAGGAACCTGTTATTTGCAGTAGGTACTAGTAGAGGCAAGCAAGCCTGCTACTAAAAAATCATATTTTAACAAATGGAAAGTGTTTTTTAGTTGGTGCAAACAACATAACCAACACCCATTCAGGGTTAGCTGTTTACTGGTTTTACAATATTTGTATGAGTTATGTCCTATGGCCTTTCTTATTCCTGTAGCTTAGTTCATTTATTGGCCATTTCAGCCTGTCTGCCCATGGATCCTCCTCTTTCAAAGGAGTCTCGTCTCAAAATGTTCTAGAAATGGGTTTTGCATAAGAGGCCTCCAAGTAAACCAGTGTCCTCTCCTTGGGATCTTAGCTAACACTTGCTCCATTTGAACCAACTAATCTGGCTGATTGAAGTTCTTAACATGGAAAACAGTTTTACTGATTGTTCTGACCTATGTAAGAATATCTGAGTTGCAAACCCTTACAGTGAGTCAACCCTACCTCATTTTCCATAGGGAGAGGGTTTCTTTGAGAACTAATCCTTCTTTTACCTCTAAAGTGGTATCTGAGTTTAGTTTAAGCCAAACTATCCATCTCTCCATTTTCTTTCCTAAACCTAAAAATAAGGGAGAAAGCATACTCCATACCTTGGATGTCCATAGACAACTCAGGTACTATCTTGCTAGAACTAAATCTTTCAGATCTTCAGATCAATTGTTCATTTCTTGTGAATGTAAGAAGAAGAGACAAATCTGCATCAAAATAGACTCTTTCCAAATGGTTGTCTTAGACTATTACCTTTTATTATACTCACCATAACAAATCTATTCCAGGCAGGGCCAAGGCCTACTCTACCAGGGCCTTAGCTTCATCTATGGCTTTTTTGAAAGAGTTGGGCTCTAGACGTATTCTAGAAGCTGCTACTTGGTCCTTTGTTTATGCTTTTACAAAGCACTATAAACTGGATTCCTTCAGTAGGTCTAGATCATGTTTTGCTAGGACTCTCATCTAGTGGCTCCTGGACGTTTCTCCTTCCTCCTCCCAAATATAGTTAGTTATGGTAATACACCCATATAGCTATGGCTTACTGCAACAACGACCAGTGTGAAGAACATAGTACAGTTGTGTGAGATGAATTTACCAAAACAGTAGATGTTTGAATGATTCATGTTGCATTTGCCATTTCCTCCCTCCACCCCCCCTTGTTTATTGGTACGTTATTTTATGCCATAGTGTGGACATTTATTTTTGTTATTCCTAGCATTGTCCTTTCAGGGTTCAGCCTCTCTCTCTCTCTGCTGGGAGGAAAGCTCTGAAGGGCTATGTGCCTAAACTTGTCTTTTAGTCAGCGCAGCTCAGGCTGTTTGATAGTTTGGGCACATAGAAGATGCCATGAAGCTTTAGAAGCTGGCCAGCCATTATATCCTTTCAAGGAAATAACTCATACAGCTAAGGCTACTGTAGCAGTGATCATTTGAACATCTACCGTTATGGCAAGTTCAACTTATACAACTGTACTTTTCACCCTTGCGCAACAAGCATAGGGCATTAAAAGGGTTGGAAAGGTTTTCTTTGTTGATCAGTCCTCAGTTTTCTACTCTATGATTTGGCATGTTTATATTGAGATAGGTAATATGTACTGGCACATTTGCACAAATGTTTATCATTGTAATTTGTAATCTTCCTATTCTTCCTTTCAGGTTGTTAAACTACAACAATTATTAAATAATGCAGCAGAAATGGTGAAACATTGCTACTACAGAATAACAATGTTATAAGCGTGTTTAATTTTAATGCATAATAACATAATTTCCTGCATTATTACAATGCTACTGGCATCTCTGCTTACATTTCTAATTTAAATGTCAGTGTGGGGACATTGTTTTATCTTTCTAATTGCCTAAAGCTGGAAAAGTAATATTTTCTAAAAAGCTGCAAACCTATTGCACCATTCTTCAGCAAATGGAGACTGGATTCCTTCTGATCTGACATGGTTAGCTTATTCAGGAGAAAGGAATATGCTAGATAAATATGTCACTATCTTGTAAAACAGCAATATGTAGAAAGTGTAGCTCTTTTGTTACAGGTTACATCTCACACCCTCAGAGCTGCGCATACACTAAGCTCAGCAGCAAATTATTTCTTGTACCCCCCCTCCAATATTCCTGTATGTACTTAATCTTGTCTCCAGGGATGTGTTGAAAGCGACTTGTGAAGAAATTCATTGCCAATAATTCAAGCACTTCTGAAAACTGCACCTGTAAGCCTAATAAAAACCAACACATTAGCATAATTAGACATTTATTTGAGTCAGTTTTCCCTATAAAAAAAGATGTGTGCAACATTTACTGACTGCGGGTTACAATAACCTTAGCAAAGACACTGGGGTGAAAAATTCATTAGTCAGTAAAATGCTTAAAAATATCCAAAAGCAGTGAATTTTGAGAAGTCTTTCTAGTTAACTTACCGGAAATATGAATTGGACACGACCTGGTGGAACAAATAAACTAGCTCCAAAGGCAGTTAAATGTTGTGTCAAACAGACAGCTTTATCACGTGTGGTACCTTCAGTTGGTACTATTCCCTCAGTTTTCCACTTCTTTTCATCCTCATCAAAGTACTGACACAGGGATGTGAACAGACTAACATTTATCAGTACTGGAGACCACATGAGACGATTAGTAATATTGAGGTAACACACTTCAGTGGTGTCATGTATTCTGAGAAGAAGAAAAAAAATGCTATTATGTCAAACAGTTTTACATAAGGCCACAATAAAACATACATTAGGAAGCAGATTATTTCTAAGGTAAGTTACATGATACTCAGTATTCAAAAATTAAACTCAATTTTACTTACTTCCTGTACATATGGTTAGGTATTCAAAAATTAAACTCCATTTTAGTTACTTGCTGTACATGGTTATTAATCAACAGTAAATGTCATCAAAGTCATTCTGCCTGAATTCTTGCTACATTCTACAGTATCTGCCATGATGCATCACTTCCCAACATCTTGGAATAAGTCAGATCCATGGCATTGGAAGAGCAATGGTGGAGGGGGATATGATAAAGTAATTCCTGGTCACTTCTTTCAAATGGGAAGTACAGGTGTGTACTGGGAGGATGCCTAGATTAAGTACTCTAGTACTGATACTGCATATGTGATGAGAAAGATGGTTGCTGAGGTACATGAGCAAGTACTGAGGGATATGGCACAACATATGTGAACAGCAGATCCCACACAGCACAGTGCATGCTTACCTACACTTTGTAGTCTAGCATGCCAGGTGGTTGGTTAGGGCATATATCAACAACACTTTGGCACAAGTGGTGTATATTAGGCTGTAGGTGGCTTTGTTCTTCTAGCCAGGGTGGTGCAGCAGTTAGCGTTGTTGCCTCACAGCAAGAGGTTCTCCCGTTTGATTCTCGTCTGGAGCGCATTCTGTGTGGAGTCTGCATGTCCTCCTCATGGTCCTGTGACATTAAAGACATGCAGGTAGGTGTGAGCGTGAATGGGCATGCCTTCATTGAAGGTTGTGCAGCGGGCTGGCAACTCGGCACCATAAAAATCCACTGCCAATCATGAGCGGACAGGAGTTCCACTGTGGCGACCCCTAACCAGGAAAAGCCGAATGTCTATGAGGTGGCTTTGTTCTTCTCCAGCTCTGACTGTTGCATATATCACTCTCACTCTGATACACCATCCTGGGAGTTGGCAGACCCCAACTGGGGGGGGGGGGGATGTACTGGGAGCAGAGGCTGGGGATGATAAGAGGGGCACCAAGCAACTGATGGTCAATCTGCAGCATTAGGGTCCCAAAATCTTGTATTACAATTACCTCTGTTTTCATCTTGCAGTTCATGACCAAATATAAAAAGAATGTCACTCTTTTACAGAATATGTGTTTATATATCAACTGGATTTACCAGGCGTCTGATTATTATATACCACATTTATAAATGTAGACAGAAATCTCTGCAGCTGTATTGATATGCGTCTACCAAGCTGCAAAACATATCACATCTAGTGTCACTGCATACAACTCATTTATACAACTCATTATTGTAACAACATGGATTTTTACAGCAATATTACTTATAAACTTCTGCAGGCAAAGGAACCTTTCATACATCTGCTGCTTCACAACTGGAAACACACCTGCAACAGAAACTAGAGTACTCTGAGGGGTAACGTGTGTACCATGATGTTCTACTGCTTTTGCATGAAATGTTTTTGTTCGTTTATTAGATAGTTAACTGACAGTACTGGAGTAAAATGAGGACCCTTTTCCGGACCAAAGGCAAGTACATGTACAACTGTGTTAGTAAATAAACTAAACTCATTACTCAAACGACTAACTAAATATTTACAGTAGTTTTCAGTAAAGTAGGACACATGCACAGCAGTTACATACAGTGGTTTTGAAACAGCATAAAGATGAACATGAAATTTGAAGAGAAGCACACTAAAAGACATTAACAGTACAATCATTATGTACAGGTATTAAAATCCACTTTTATGTATAGGCTAACAGCATAAAAAACAAATGGTAAACGACATACACAAGCACCGAATCATTGAGATCCATGTTGTCTTTCTCCATCTTGTTCAATGTATGGGTTACTGGATCTGATTCAGATTTGAGACTGGCCTTATCTCAAAGACTTCACATGGTCGAGTTTTGCCTCCTCTAGCCATAATGCCTCACTCAACCTACAGAAGCTAAGATTGAGTTTGCCCCTGTCTTCATCAACTGTCAAATCACCACCCTAAAAAAATGACACCAAGGTTCCACCAACAAGGTAAAGCAACATCCCTGAGTCGGTCATCTTATGAAAAGGACTTGCCAAAAAGGCGGAGGAAGAGCAGAGAGGGTTGAACCAGATGGAGAAAGACAACACACATCTATTGTTATGGTAAAAGCATAACTTTCATACCCGATGTTGGCTCTTCCCCAACCACATAATGCCCTGGGAGGTTCTATGGAAAGATATTCTGCAATACAGTAGAAATGATGGAAGCCCCAGATCTTGGCTGAATATTCAGCTTATGGTGGGACACAAAGGTATGGAGGCCCACTCAAGTAGCAGCAGCACACAAAGCATCCAATGAAGCTCTAGAGAAAAAAAGGAGTGGAAGTAGCCATAGCTGTGGCAGAATGATCATTCGGTTTATGATGCAAGGGCTTTTCCCTTCAAACTATACGCAAAAGCAATTAAAAATGACAGCAACTTAGACAGTGTAACCTTAGAAACAAACTTGCCCAGATGAGACGTAGAAAAGAAGACAAACAATTGTTTAGACTTCCTGAAAGACTTCATCCTGTCTAGATAAAATCTTAATTGCGTACGCATATCAAGGCAATGTAACAAATATGGCAGCATGTCACATCATTGACTGTGATTTCAGCAAACACAAAGAAGCCAAACCCAGTTCATTGAAACCGCCTTTGATGAAAGTGGAGATTGCCTTTTTGTCCACTGCTGTATGACCTCAGAGTTGGTATATATAATTCTGGGTCTGTGTATAGGGTGTCCTCCCATATGGGAGTGCAGGGGAGCTCCACCCCCCTTGCAAAAAAATTGTTTCAGTGTTCTCTGAAGGCAGTTTCAGCAAACTAATTTCGGTTAATTTGCGTTCAACAAAACCACCATCATGAATCCAACAAATATTCACCTTTACTGCAGAAATCAGAAAAAACACATGAAAGTGAATGGCTTGATTCAAACTAATTCTGTGTAGCCACCTTGGGGAGAAAAGAGGGATCTGGATGAAGAGGCATCCTATCCTTAAGGTAAACTAAATATAGTGGTACAGAAAAGAGGGCTTGCGACTCAGACACACATCTGGCAGAAGTGACAGCTACCAAAAACATTTTTCAAGATAAAAGCTTCTAATTGATGGTAGCAAAAAGTCCAAATGGATGACCTGCAAGCACCTGCAACATGAAAGGCAAATCTCATGGTGGAACAGGGTCTTGAAAAGGAGGCTAAAGTAAAAATGTACCCTTAAGGTCTTCAGACTAGCCAGAGACACATTATCTCTGCTATTATGGAAAATGGAAACAACCACCAATTGCACTTAAATTGTAGAAAAACTAAAACCAGCATTAAATAAACCTGCAAAAAAATCTAGAACTGCCTCCAAGGGGACCGAAAAAGGATCAAAACCTTGACAATCAGCCCAAACAGCACAGTGCTTTCACTTGCTAGTGTACACGTTAAGTGTAGACAACTTCTGTGAGGAGGCAAGATATGTGTCACACTGTTGAAAAGCTTGGGATTTCTGACCAACAGGGAGACTAGGGAAACCATGCAGTTAGCTTTAGACTCTGGAGATTGGGAGGATCCAGACCACTGAGATGGGAGATGAGATCCAGAAAGGGATCCAGCGCCCAAGAAAGGTGCCTCAGAAGAGGCCAAAGAAAGGGGAACCAAACCTGATGAGACCAAAGTGGGCTGTGAGGATTGTAGTTGCTCTGCAGCAGGTTGCCAAAAATACAAAAGAGCATCCTATGTGACTGCCCCTGAGAAGGCACTAAGGTGCAATATCTGTCAGACTTGTTGTTGGACATGGATGCAAAGAGGTGTGCCCCAGTGCCAAAAGATCTGAACAGCAACTCTCGGACTCAGGGACCACTCCTGAGGAATGAGAATGTTCCTGTTCAATCTGTTTGCCAAAATGCTGGACCTCACTGAGATATGCATTGCAATCAAACTACTGAGATGGAATTTCCTACTGCCAGACCCTTGTGGCCTCCACACAAAGAGGGTAAGTTTGTGTTCCCCCTTGCTTGTTCAGATACCAAATTACTGACATATTGTCTGCCTGTACTGAGATCACACGATTATGGAGAATGTTCTGAAAAGCCTGCAATTCCAGGAGGACAGCCCTCATGTCAAAGACATTGATTTGAAGATTAGTCTTGGAAGACCACAATGTCCCTTGAAGTGTCCTTCCTTAGAAATGCCCCTCACCCTAAAAAGGAAGTGTCCATTGTGACTGTGCCCAGAGGGGGTGGGGAAACAAATGGTCTCCCGCTGGATACAGAGGGAGACTCCAGCCACCACCTGACCTGATCTCAACATACATCAGAATTATGGGAAAATACATTGGATGTGTTACATTAGACATTCTGCTATCATAGTCCATTACAGAGCTCTCGTGTGATACCTGGCTAGTGGGACTGACCAATGGAAACCAGTCATGTGCCCCAACAGTTTCAGAAGAAGAGAGACTGGAGGCTTTTTATAAGAAAGCAAAAAGATTGCCTTAAACTGAAGACTTGAAATTCTGGACATTGGAAGCTTTACAATCTGAAAAACAGTGTCCAAGTGGCAAACTGTGAATTCTAGTAACTCAGCTAGATGGAGACTTGACTTCTGGAAATTGACCATGATCCCCAATGAAGTGCACAGCTGGAGTAAGGTGTCCCTGGCCCTGACTAAGGACACTCTTGTGGGAGTGCATTGGAGCCAATCATCCAAATAAGGAAAGACCTGAAACCCCTGCAGCCTGAGCCAGGCTGCAATGACTGTCATGCAGTTGGTGAACAACTGAGGGAGTGGTGAAACCAGATGGCAGCCCTCTGAAATGATAATGATCGGCTTTCAGCAGGAAGTGCAGAAACCTCCTGTAATGCACCTCTTTCTTTATATGATGGTAGGTGTCCTTGAGGTAAATCGAACACATTCAGTCATTCTTCCTGAGAGAGGTAATATGCATCGTGACCATCCAGAATTCTGTTTTACAAAGGGATTGAGCTTATTCAAATCCAGTATTGACCCGAGGTCCTTGTTCTTCTTTGGAGCCAAAAAGAATCTTGAGTAGAATCCAAATCCTTGACAGTCTGGTGAGACCTCTTGGATGACCCAATTTCTCAGCAGCTTCTAAATCTCCATGGCTGCTTCCTGTCTTTGACAGTTTGTAATATCTGGGAGATATGAGGGATTTAAATTTGAAATTTTTAAAATGCAATCGAATAACCTTTGGATATGGCTCTTAATACCCACACGTCTGAGGTGATGATCTCCCAAGCTGTCAGGTGTAGAACCAAATGACCCCCAAATGCCGCAAGAGCAGGAAAGTTGGGAAACTCTTCATGAGGTGACCATTGTGGTTATGCCTCACCATGGGGGGAACCTCAGGTGAGTGTCTTGAAAAATCTGTTGCGACTTCCTAAAGAAAATACATTTTTCCCCCATTGGTTCCAGGAGAAGGACCACTGAGGGGTAGCGAAACATACACCAATGGTAGATGACATCTTTCCATCTTGCTAACTCCTGGTCAAAGTGTTTTTTAACTTTTGGCCCAAACTGTGAGGAACCTTCAAATGGGGCATTAATAAAGGATACCTTGAAACAGTTCACAAAGTTACACAACCTCATCCAAACATGGCGATGCATGGCAATACTGGTGCCAGTGGCTTTGGACATTCCATCACCCGCATTGGACAGTAACCTCATGGAAACATTATCTGTAGAGTGGAAAGTGGACAACTGAGCCTGCTGAGTCTTCAACCCTTGACAATTCCAATATGATGTCCCCCTGAAGCTTGATCAAGTGGGCTAAATAATTTATCACCCTCATTGCTAATGTAGCTGAGGTATAACAGTGCTTCCTTAAATATACCAATGCCATGAGATTCTCTTTTGGGGGATGGACTGAGGAGCTCCGTTCCGATATGTCTTTCTTGGTGGCTGCCACCACCACAATATCATCCATGGCTGGACCCTTAAAACAGTGTATCGGGTATTTAGGAGGGGAAATTATCTTATCAGACTTCTTGGGAATCAGTTCCACCATATGGGCTCCTTCCATGCTCTCAGAGATACCAGATCAATTGTACATCTGGAAGGAGGAACCACCCAGAATTTGGATGAGTCCACCAAAAAGACCTCCAGAAATACTGACTTCTCCAGAGAGGTGCTTCAGGGGTCCACCTTCATGGAGGTGTAGAAGCTCTAAAAGATTACCAAAGGAAGAGTCATTGTGAGTGTTTTTGGGGGACCCCCTCCTTCCTTGAGGTCAGTATCCTCCATGAGAGAACTCCTCAGGTAAGTCTAGGTGCTTCTTCTTACACCGCCTTTTACCTAAGACTTCCAACTCCATATATTCCAGGGGCAACAGGTAAGAAGGGGAGCAGCCCTGGGGGGTGGCAAACATGGAGCCAACAAGAGTGGGCTATTCAGGAACAGACTGGGGAACAGTCACAGACACCAATGTAAGAGAAGGTGGGGCACCGGTCATAATCAACAATTCCCTCTTCTGATAGGAGAACATCCTTTCAATGATGCTGAAAACCAAAGCCGAAGCAGGCTGACTGGAGCTGAAGGACCTTGTGTTCAAGGATCCAAGCATGCTCTGGACTACAGCTGAGCCATGGCCTTACATGACACTGAGATGTAATTGATGGTGGATGATCCAAAGGGAAAGATTGACCCCGAAGCCAGGACTATTGAACTTGACCCAGAGACACCCACCTCAACACATCTGCCCCGAGGCCTGCTGGTCTCCAACATGGATAGAGTGGAGGATATCAAGGCAGGAGCCAGAGACAAGATCAGGCAATTTGTCAGCTCTGACCCACAGGAAGGGAATACAACTGGCCCTAAATACCTTGGATCCATAGGGCCCAAGGGAGAAACCAAGCTGGCGGAAATGAAGCAGCAGGAGAGAGCCTGGTGCTGAGGGAATAAGGCCTAACTGCATCTGCACGAAGCTTTTAGGCTGCTGATCGACCTGGATGAATGAGTCAATGAAGCCACATAAGGGTCTTTGGAGGTCTGTCTGAGATCCAGGGACTCCACTGATCAGATCCAAAGTGGAGAAGGGAAGGACTCTGGCAAGAACTCCATTCGAGTAGCCCAGAAGCAGTCCTCTTGAACAGAAAAGTACTAAGGATGCTCAAAATTGGAGAAGCTGTTTCCCAAAATCGGCATGGAGGTGACCAGCTTGGAGATGTTGGAGCCAACAGCAAAGCCAAAACTGCTGGGGGGTCTTGGACCTTTGGATCCCATGAATCAGATGCTGCAGTTGAAGTAGAAGCTAGAGCAGACTACTTATGGCCTCTTTAGCAGACTTTGTGTCCTTGGGATCCATACCTGTGACCTTGATCCGATTTGTCTCCCTTGCTAGAAGAAGCAAAATCGCAAAAAAGGGAGTATGCTCTTCAACACCAACTTTGCTGTCCTCTCATTAATGGCCAGAGAGCTGAAGCCTTTCACAAATGTGGCAATGTGATTCCCGGTGGATTACCTCACTACAGTAAATGCATTTATCATAAGTGTCATGCGAAGACAACTTATGTCCACACTCCACACACTTTTTGAACCCCTTCAGATCTATAACAAAAACCTACAGGCACAAAACAAGTAAAGAACTCCTACAATACAAATAATTACACTAACTACTCTGCTACTATGGAAACAACCACTAACAGTAATCTATAAAGTAATACACTAATGCTATAAACACTACAAACACTCAAGTAGGAAAAGTCTGAACCCTATGCTAAAACTAACCTGCACTACCTAATCTACCTAAAACTACCTATTGCCTAAATCTTACACACACTGTAAACAGGGTAGAGGACTAAGGGAGCAAAAGCACTTTCCAAAAAAGAGCCAAAAAGGATAAAGTCCAGCAGAACAGCGACTGTAGCTGCTGTCTAAGAATGGCGGCAAACTAGATCTAGGTTTCTCTAGGTTGAGCAAAGCATTATGGATAGAGTATGCGGAGTTCAGGCAGCTAAAGTCTTTGAGATATGGCCAGTCTCAGATCTGAGTTGGATTCAGTAACCCACTGGTTGAAACCAGTCAGAAGAGACCTCATTGGATCATGTATTTTTCCTTATGAAGTGGTAGCTTAAACAACATAGAATCACTTTAACCAGTTGTTTACTATATGAAACTTCTCTTACAAATGTAATTTGTTTAGAGAATTTTCTCTGAAACATTTCAAGAATACTTAATGCAGTCAAACAATGCATACAAAGGGGGGGGGGTCACTCTTCTTGTGGCACAGGTGGATAATGGTCTTAAACACACATAAGAAAGAGTGGTCAAATCCCTTTAATCCACAACTTTAAACATCAGTCCCATCTGCCTTATTGCTTTACATTTTACATTAAAGGCATGCTCCTTACAGGAAAACATGTTAATTATAGTAATACCTAAAGTCCTCACACTTTCAACAAAAAACAGTGTGTCACCATTCAGATAAACTGTATAATTCAGCAATGGTTTATTAAAATCCATGACATTGCTGCTGTTACAATTACAAGTAAACCACAACTTTTTTCCCCAAAACAGACAGTGGTCAGATTAGATTCACAGGTGCACAGGTGTATTTTTCCCCAAAACAGACAGTGGTCAGATTAGATTCACAGGTGCACAGGTGTATTAGGTAACGGCCATTGTGGCCTAGCCTTGCATCCCAAATCTCTGACAAATTCCTGGTGCCCTTGCTAAATGCAAGCAGGGGACTGGAAGATGAAACATTTGCAGGCTGCTTGTGTCCATTAGAGAGGCAGGTGCCAAACAAGGGATGAATTTTTCTGTTTCAGATCCAATTTTCTAAGTTACACTTGACTTGGGTTAGGGAGGAACTCTGCTTCACATGGATATTCCAGATAAGGGGTAGACTTTGGGATACATACCTTTCTCTTCAGCAGATTCTATTTATATAACAGGCAAGGTTTAAGTCTTTAGAATGGGTATCTCTGATACTGTTTGATTTGCAGATATGCAGGGGATCCATCATGATGGGATCCGACGATGTTGTGTATGCCAGGCAGAGATCTCCCCTCAACAGTCTGCAGGAGTCAGAATACAGGAACACGGCTTTGTGGTGGTTTGCAGAGGACATGTTATTTATGCCCTGTGTTCTTTTAGTGAGAAACCTCTGTGGTCATTCCAATTGTTGGATGTGTCTGGTTAGGTATGTACTAAAGGGGGGAATTGTACTAAATAATAGTTCTGATGACTGCCAAACACAGTGGAACAATGACCTTCTTGGACTTAGATGCTAAACCTTTGTTTGTAAGTTGCTTAGCATAGAATGATTTCCTCAGTACCATAGACACATAATGGTCAAAGGCTAGATTACTGATTACATGCGTCCCCAAATCCCTGACTACTGGGTCGACTCTTAGGGGTGTGTTGTTTATTTGATAGTTACCAGGATGGCTGACTTCCCAAAGGATGTTATTATGCATTTCTTGACATTTTGTTTTAGCCCATGACTCTTAAGTTATTTGCCTGTGGCAGCCCTTCTTGGAGAACATTAGTGTTGGTGGGGGATTCTATGACTGCTCCTAGTTTGCAAATTTGGTCAGCCAGAGGCCCTTGATGTTGGCCTTGACTTTACAGAAATAGATGCCAAAAAGGAGTGGTCCCAGGACCAATCCTGAGGGACTCCATTGCTGATTGGCCTCTTTGTAGAGGTAAACTCCCCAGTTCTAACTTCCTGATAGAAAGGTGGTCAGTCAATTCATATCCTTGGGTGTGGTGATAACCACCCATGTCTTGCAGTTATCCATATGTTCTGCTAACCAACAATTTTATGTTTGAAGAATGGTTGAAAAATATACTTTTATATAATTAAACTAATACAGACTCCTTCTGGTACTCCAGAAGTAACAATACTCCATGAGGGGCTTTCACCCAACAAAATTATTCATTGGGATCTCATGAAAAGCTATGTTCTGACCCAACAAGAAACATATGGACTGTCATGCAACAGATTGCTTTATAAAATCCCTTCATGTACAAGTGAATCAAAGGCCTTTAACCAAGTAAGTCATCACAGCAGTTAATACAGAATTATAATAGTCTATCAAACTGATTAAGGCAGAACACCATGTAACAAATCTGTACTCATTAATGTCTTTGGCAGAGTACATTTGAAACTGTTTTGAAGATAACTAAATAAACGATACTCAAAGCATTCCCCAGTATGGGATTAACCAGATAGCTCTATAACTCTTTATTTCCTCCCTTATATACAGGTACAACTCACACATTGTTTCCAGTCATTTCTGCAAGAAGTTACTGAAAAGAAGAACTAACTGGTTTACTAAACAGTCCCTCATACTAATATTTAAAAAATAGAAATATTATCGGGGTCCATGGAACTTGACTTTAACTCAAGAGTACTTCAGTAACCTCAATCCAACATTAAATTCATTGATTCCACTGAAGTCAAACATTTACAACATACCCTGGAAAAATAACCATTAACTCTTAACTATCAGTTGAGAGGACAGCGCTGACCATCACAACATGCCAGCTGCTTCACTAGTGTTACCAGAGAGGATCGAGGTTCTGATCTGTTAATGAGCTACTTCATGTGATAACAGGGTTTGATTCCTACAGCCTTCATTTGCTTACAGAGTAACACTGAGCAAGTTACTTAACTGGATAGCGCTTTGGGAGAATTGGAAATCTGGCCAAGACTAATTAATGATCTCCAGGACTGCACACCTAATAACTACCCATGAGCCTGTACGAATTGCCCAGTGCTTGTGTAATTAAAATAAGGCCGCTGTTATTTGTTAAACTCAAGTCTAAAATGTGGCTGCCTTTAGCTGGCATACAAATAAGTTGGAAAGGTCTGTAGATTCAAAAAAGTTAACAAATTCAGGGGTACAGCATGAAAATGTAGCACATGTATCCTAGTTGATTTTGAGGCAAAAATTACCTACTGCAAGTGAAGTCTTATTATTCACCACCTTTGCTAAAGAAACCAAGAATTCAAAATGTTGTTTGGTGTTTACATATGGACTTTTACAAAACACCGCTGATCTAATGTTAACCCAGCTACTTATGTTAAGCAGGTCAAAGTGCTAATATTTCTGAATTACAGTCAGAACAGACAAGGTTTGATAAAATATAATAATAAATTAGAACTGTTACTCCACCCCATGCCTGTCTTCTCGTTCACAGTAAAATTTATGAATGTTTACAAAACTGACATGGATGACATTCCCAGGCTTCTGTGACCAGTTATTTTATAACCTTTCTAAGGTATAAGTTCCAGTTCATCTCTCGCTCTCTTTTTTTTTTTTTTTTTTTTTTTACTTAGACTAATGCATAGGAAACCCTCAGAACGTTCTTAAGTCTAAGATGTCCAGAGGTTGACCCACCTGTCATGACATCCTTTCTAACAAATAATTAACTAGATGAGTCAGCCAAGTATTTATCATTTTAAGGGGTTAAATAACATCTTTGATAACAAAACATATGGAGGACAGGAAACAGATACTCTCATGTATTTATAACCTCAGATCTGTACTGCATTTCACTCCCTTTTATCTAGTTAATAAAATACCTGGTTTTAGTACATTTATAATCTAATAGGCTAGGAAAGAGCAGTACTTTGCTTAACACCAGATTAATTAAATTATAGTCACAGTACTTTATTATACTAAGTACTGTATCCTTCTTATGATTAAAAGGAATGTGGGGCAGGTTATTTACACCATCATTGATTATTCCATAATCATAGATTTTGGGGATACATCCCATATTTTTAGACCTGAAAGACCAGACACTATATACTTTTGTTTACTAACTTCAGAAACTAGATGAACTAAGCATCTTGTCTGGAAGTCACTTACGAGCAGAACACATCTATTATTCTTAACAAAGCCTGTTTCACACTTTGAATTAACACTGATTGATGGTATCACAAATTATTATTTCCTTTTTCGTCATAAAAACTCAACATATCATTCACAGAAACAAAGAATATCTGGGGAGCTCAACATTTCTTCCCCAAACCTTTAATGTTTGTACTGATGCCTCCATGTCTACCTATACGTTTCTGTTTCTCTTCTTGATTACTAGCAGTAAAGAGGGAGTTTTATAGGGCATTCTGGATGTGTCACATACCTCTCAACCTCTTAGAACAAGAAATCTGGACAATGCCATAAATAAAAGTGGGACAAAGGCCCAAAAATTGGGACAATTTTTAAAAATTGCTCTTACAAACTTAGAAAGTTAATAGAATAACAGGTTTTTCATTATAGCATGAATGTTGTGAAGGGAATGAAGTCTGAAACGCAAATGTCTGTCACTATTTTCTAACTTCAATCTTTAATGATTTGAAACTAATTTGCCAGGAAATCACAATTTTATGAATAATAGACCAAAGATATGAGGCAAAACTCCGGACATTCTGTGAAAATCTGTACAGTTGAGAGGTATGAATTGCGTTATTCTACTTTAGTGCCATTTACTACTTTGAGAGGGGATGTTCTGGTTCTAGTTAAATTATCTGGGCCTGCATTGACGGCATAGAGGGATAAAGCTGCGACTACATCCCAGGTGATCTTGACTTTAATTAATAGCTCTGGTTCTTTAAGCCGCAGACAGGGAGAACTGGCATATCTATCGATGGTGGGGGGGGGGGGTGGCATACATTTCAACCACCCAGTACAAGAAATCTTGACAAAGCCAATAATAATGGGAGAAAAAGGATGAACAATAGAGACAGATTTTATATATTGCTGTAATCAACTTTGAAAGTTGCTAGGATAACAGGTTTTGCACTAATATGTGTTTTCTAAGGCATATGAAATCTGAAACAAATGTCTGTCGTTCTTTATTAAATTTAATCCTCAGTGATTTGTCAGAAAACCATAGATTTTATGAGAAACATAGTGGTTCTCAGCCAGCTATTGCTGCTGTTCTAATGGCCAAGCTTCAACTGGAAAGTGGAGGCTTGTCATAAAATGAGGAGCAGGTCAAGAAGACTGTAGGCATGGCCATCCAAGCTGGTGATAGTGGCTTTTGTCATTATATGTGGGGGAGAGTGCATGGACAGAGGGACATAGGTGGTCATTGCAGTAATGCAAGTGTTCATATCATGACCAAGGAATGACTTCCCCTCCAAAAAACATCTTCATTGCTGAGATGCCAGTGAAGATGCAAACTCTCTGACATCTGCCTGTATAATGGCCTCTATGGATGGCTGTCTCCCAGCAGATCTGGCAGATGGATGTTCCCACCAGTACAAAAGGAATGGGACTGAATGTAGCAGGGAATAGCTTGATGAACAACAAGACAGATGAGGAAGTGGCATGCAGAATTAAAAAAATATATCTTCTAAAGATGAATTCCCATGCATTGACTGTCTAAGTTTTTCTTTTTTGCTGAGGTTAACTCAGACAAGTCAGTATCAGCTTCAGTTCATCTAATACATTTGTTAAATTTACCTTAACTGTTAGATGTAGTATGTTTCCCAGTTGAGAACACAGAATCATACCTGGCACCTATCATATTTTTAAGCATGTCCCTCATAAAATTTGCGATTTTCTAGTAAAACCATTGATGATTGCAATCACTAAATAATGATAGGGATTTGAGTTTCAGACTTCATATCCTTCAAGAAATGCACGTTAATGCAAATTCTGTTAGCATTAGAATGCATTTCTTGAAGGATACGAATGCTAATGCAAAACCTGTTATCCTAGCAACTTTCTAAGTTAACAGCAATGTTTAAAAATTGTCCCTGACTCTGGGCCTTATCTTTGGCTTTACCCAGATTTCTTGTGCTAAGAGGTTGGAATGTATGCCAGAATTGTTGGTCTGGATTGCTGCCCATCTCTGATAATGACTACCACAGGATATAAAGGATGAGTCTGAGCTGTTGACACTGTATCCTATTACTACTGTGTCAGCCTGAGAGTCAAATAAATCTACTCGGACATTACAAACCCTTTTCAAAAATCCTTGTGTTTCCCTAGTGATAGAAAATAAAACAGTGAAAAGATCACACAGACAAACCCAATTAGCAAAAACTACAAAAAGAAAGTTAGCCATGCTAGAGTTTTCACTGTGTGATACCTTAAACCTCCTGTAACAGAGGCCAATGGGATATATGCAAATGACCCCCTTACGGACATCAAGTGGCAGTTATATGGCTTCTGAAAAATGTATGATGTTTTACTTTTCTTTTTAAGTCTGTGGATATATTCAGGCCAATAAAGCCAAACCCCACTAGCTATGGACATGCATGTTTCGGCCTTATGAGATACCTTATGTTCCCATAAAAATGTCCCACTTTGAGCAATTGAAAAGGTGGTAACCCGATCCTCAAAGGCCAATAACCCCTGAACTTGTTTACCAAACTCTTGAACTTATAATGTAGTTCTGTGAAAGTCTGAATGATATCTGCTACTACCATGGGGTGCAGATGTGAATAGTATAACAGACTACTGTGTGTCAAGAACTTCAAAGTACCCAAGGCCATAATTTTATAGAGACTGCAGTTAAGACCATTATATGGTATAAAGCTGGAAAGAGTGTATTATCATCCTGCAGTATCAGGTTGGAAAGCACCCGTGATCTGTATATTTCAGTGCTGCTTACTACTGGATGATATAGGATACACAGATGTACACACATGATTTGCATTAAATGCACTATGTATATTGTAAGGTTTAGTATCAAAAGTCTGAAAGTTAATTTACCATCGCTCAAATGGTCGAGGGTAAAGGTGCAAAAAGTGAAAATCCCAACTTGAAATTATGTCGCCTCTGGAACGTCAAGATGCAGCTTGCATTCATGGTTTTGAGAGCTGCGGTTTACAATTAGACTACCCTTTTTCTCACTGTAGTGTGATCTTGGAGTTAGAATATATAATTAACAGGGGGTGTGGGGGGTGAAAGGGGGCTTGCCCCCTGCAAAACAGTAAAACCATGTATGATTTATCAACAGCTTTTTTGCAGATGATGAACGTTACAGAAGATGCCAAATGTCAAATTTTGACTTCTGAACATTAAGACATTTTGAGTTTCTGACGTTTTCGGTCATTCAATCACACAAACATAAGCCTTTCATGCTTTTGATACTAAACCATATTGTAATACCACTGGGCATACAAATGAACCTACAGCTTTAACTACTTCCTGTTTGTGGCTGACATAAACATTTTTTTCCTAATTTTATTTCATTTGTAAATCTTTTACAGAGTCTCAAATGCATATTACTATTTACATTCAAAAGTCTACAGAAGTCAAAGAACAACATATGAGCAGATTCAAAGTGTGGTGTTGGTGAGGTGTAGGAACAGACATTTCCAACAGTTTGGATTCTGCAGCTGTATATGTTACATTTGCTTGTACTGTTTGACTAGATTTACATGATAAGCAAGTGTTCTAAGTTAAACAAAACAAAAAATATATGTCACTGTTTTGCTACAAATAATGGATGTGCCTTTTTTATATTTTATTATTTTTCCAAACAAAATGTTTTTCTTTACAATTTGTAAATAAGACAAAATAAAATAACAGAAACAAAAGAAATAAGTGAGCACTATATATGGAAAACACAGATTAACGTTGAATAGCATGTAATGTACAAATACATAAAAAATGTCCTCAGTAAATTCATACCAGGAAGCTCAGTGATTCTCCTTGCTACATTTACTACCCCATTTACATATACAATACATTTTTAACTGTAAACAGTGTACACAAACGAAGATAGAAATCTATTTAAAGTACAGTATTGATGTCTTTATTTAGCCATCTGTAATCCCATTAAACCTATATCACCTCCCCTCTACCAATTAGTCAAATTCAAACTGCCCCAATTAAACTATATACAAAATGCATTTATTTACACAGTCCAGTTTCATATACAATCCAAGCCCCTTCCCAACGGTACTTCAGCTCATTGAGAAACCCAGTCATCATCTCACATCAGATGACTATTTCCTTGTACTCTTTCTAATGTTTTCATCCAAGGCAACAATTTAGCTGAAAACTCTTTTGCTTTTCCCCATTTCCTTGTTTCATCCATCCTTAAATTGTCTAATAAACTTATCACTTCCCCTATTATGGGGTTGTTTATTTTTTTCCATTTCCGAGTTATTGTCTTTTTGGCCACTAAACTTATTATCCATAATAATTCTTTGAACCTACTTCCTCCTATCTTCCCCATTGTTACCTGCTAAACTGAAGCTCTTGAGCCTGTCTTGAACTGCCACAACAACTGGCAACTGCAGAAGATCTGACACCAGTCCCTTGCTTCTCCTGCTCCACATCACCAACACGTATGTTGGGCTATGGGGAAAATCCTCTATAATCTCTGGAGAATGTAAAAATATTTGTGCAAACACTTCCAGGTAAATATATGGAATTTTTTGGGGTTTAATTACCTTTCTGGGAATGATACATATTTTTCCCCAGCTATCTGGTTTTATTGGAGCCTGTAAGTATTCTCTCTTACTCAGACCTCCAGTTTACTAGCTTATTCCTTTTCTCTCCCTCATGCAAGAACTTGTAAATGTCTAAAATCATATGCCTACCTCATTTCAGTACTTCTCCAAGCTGAGTCACCCTGGTTAATATTGCTGGCTATTCTTTCTCTGGTATCTGGATATACCACCTTTGGATGGCCTAGAAGAGTGTGCCTGGCTTTGTCTTCTTGCTAGTCCAGCATCTTCACATTTCTTACCATTTGTGTCCAATACTTCAGGTTTGCATTTTGCCTCACTCAGCATCATGCCTTGGTTTACATCAGTTTATCTCTGATTGTCATTCCTATTGGCAACAGTACCTCTCTCCATTAATTTAAGTTTCATAATTTTAATAGGTAGCCTACTTCTTTACCCAGTGTTCCCAAAATAGGCTGCTCTAACTCCTGGATCCCAAAATACATCTAACAGATCCCTGTTTCGTACCCCTGGGAAACTATATATACAATAGCACATGTTATGTTGTCCCTATATCACCTTTGTTTTTGCTGTTTGGGTTCGGAGCTGATCCTTGGCTCTGACTCAGCCGTATACTATTGCTTGAGAGCTTCTTAGTGGCTCGAGGCTAGCCCCTATCCCAACATGCCTAGCGGTAGTTACCCAGATCTCGTTTGCCACTTGCAGCGTCGAGATTGCTCGTACTGGCTCAAGCTGTGTTCTTTCTTTTTGACTAAATTCTAACTTTGGTTTAAAGATAGTGTCAGTTTCTGGACATTACTGGGTGTTAAGAGTGTTTTCTGATTATATTACCTCCCTTTCTAAACTTTTCCACTGCTGTTTTTGTTGTTGTTGTGGCCATCATTTTTCTTTAGGCCTTCCTTGTGAACCCGTTTTAACTTAGAGGGTTCTTCTCCTTTTTAGCCCTGTGTTTTATTTAAAAGGCTTTTTCTTCTCTTCTCTCTCGTCTCTATCTTTACAGGAGCAGCTGTTTAAGTTAGAGGCTCTCCTCAGCTGGTGGAGTTTGCTGTTTTACTTAGAGGCTCTCCCCCTTCCCGCCTTCTTTTCAAAAAAAAAAAAAAAAAGTTAAAGTTGAAGTTACAGTTGTAGTTATAGTGATAGTTCACTTGTATTGTTACTGTTGTTATTCTTGGCGTCTGTTATTTTATAGTATCTCAAGGATTCCACTAAGGAGACAAAAACCTTCAGGTTTTAAAAAGTGTGACTCGTGCTGCCAGAAAATGTCCCTTATTGATGGGCACACGAGTTGTGTTTATTGCTTAGGGTCTGTCCACCTGCAAGACTCGTGTTCCATATATCATGCCTTTAGTTATCAGCGATGTATACTACAGCTCGAGAGCTTCTTACTGGCTCGAGGCTAGCCCCTATCCCAACATGCCTAGAGTTAGTTACCCAGATCTCGTTTGCCACTTGCAGCATCGAGACTGCTCATACTGGCTCAGGATAAGTGTTTTTTCTTTTTGACTAAATTCTAACTTTGGGTTAAAGATAGTGTTAGTTTTTATATATTATTGAGTGTTAGAGTGTTTTCTGATTGAATGGGGAAGACTCGTGTTCCATATATCATGCCTTTAGTTATCAGCGATGTATACTACAGCTCGAGAGCTTCTTACTGGCTCGAGGCTAGCCCCTATCCCAACATGCCTAGAGGTAGTTACCCAGATCTCGTTTGCCACTTGCAGCATCTGGACTGCTCATACTGGCTCAGGTAAGTGTTTTTTTCTTTTTGACTAAATTCTAACTTTGGGTTAAAGATAGTGTTAGTTTTTATATATTATTGAGTGTTAGAGTGTTTTCTGATTAAATTAGCTCCCCTTCTAAACTTTTACAAAAAACACAGGGGACTAGAGGCCCATTTTGGATATCAGAAAATTGCACAAATCAGTCGTCAAGAAAACAAAGTTCTGGATGGTAACACTGCAGTCCATTCTTCCCCTTTTGGGTCAGGACTATTGGATGTGCTCTATCTGCAGGATGCATACTACCACATAAAAATGGACAGGCAATCCAGGAGGTATCTACGCTTCTGGCAGGGAGCCAGCCATTACCAGTTCAGAGCTCTGCCCTTTGGTCTCACCACAGCCCCCAGGGTGTTCACCAAATGCATGGCAGTAGTCACAGCTCACCTGAGGCATCTAGGATTCCAGGTGTTTCCATATCTAGATGACTGGCTCCTCACTGCCACCAACAAGCATCAACTGATCAGGGCATGGGACTCCACTATTCACACGTGTACACAACTGGGCATCACCATAAACTATAAAAATCTGCCTTGTTGCCTTGTCGGTATATTACATTTATAGGGGCAGATTTAGACACAAGGGCCATGACAGTAAAATTGCCTCACGAAAGAGTGTTAACCATTTGTTGTCAAGTTTCAAACCTCATGGCAAACAAGAGAATCCAGCCAAGATTTGTCCTCATGGCCTTAGGTTCGATGGCTGCAGCAATTCCTCTGGTCCCTATGGCGTGCTTCCACATGAGAATTCTGCAGAGGCAATTTTTGCTCAATGATCATTCAAAGATTTGCCAATGTCACATCAGATATGGATCATGCAGTCTTGCAAGAAGGACTTAGCATGGTGGCTTCACTCCCATGATATCAATGGGCAGACTGTTTCTAACCCCCCCAACCTGTAGGCACAGTAACCACGGACGCTTCCCAGATAGGGTGGGAGGCCCATTATCTGGGACGAACTGTCCAAGGGACTTTGCAGGAAGACGGGTACCACTTGCACATCAATGTCCTACAGATGAGAGCAGTGCTTCTGGCATTGAAAGCACTTCAAGACTCTCTACCTAAAGGGACTATAGCAATTCAGACAGATAATATGTCAGTAGTATGGCACATCAACAAACAGGGCAGAACCAGGTCTTATCCCTTGTGTCGAGAGGCTCTAAGAGTTTGGCAATGGGAGATGTCTTCCCAACGTTTTCTGGTTGCAACGCACATCCCAGGGAAATCCAACATGATAGCGGACAAGCCCAGCAAGGCTATTCTGATGCCTCCTAAGTGGTTCCTGAAACAGGAAGTGGCAGACTTGATTTTGCGCAAATGGGGCCAACCATGCTGCGATCTGTTTGCCAACCCCCTCAACAACAAATGCAGCAGCTACTTTTCCCTAGTCCCACCACAGGGATAGTCACCCAGGGACGCACTTGTTTGCGATTGGCCCCCAGGACTGCTTTATGCCTTTCCACCATTTCCCCTGATCCCCAAGGTTCTTCAGAAAGCATAGTCATTGGGTTGCAAGTTAATCCTCATTGCCCCTTACTGGGCTTGACAGATATGGTTCCCATTCCTTTGGCCTTGTCTGCAGGGGGAGCCTTGGATCCTGGATCCAGCTCCAGATCTCCTGATGCATCAGTTGGGAGCTCTCCACCCTTCCATTCAAACTCTCATGTTGACATCTTGGTTTCTCCACTTCCAGTCTTAGACAGGCTTCGCAATGTTTTTCCAGCAGTTCAACACATTTTGATTTCCTCCCATAAGCCCACTACAAAGAAGCTTTATGCTAGTAAATGGAAGAGGATTTCTTGTTGGGCAAGCAAAAATAAGATTAACCCCTTTACTGCACACATTTCAAAGATTCTTGAATTTCTTGCTGAAACCTTTGAGCGAGGAGCTGCAGCAGTTACTATCTGGGTTCAGCTGGCTGCCATTTCTACTTTCCATGTGAGAGAAATGGGCTCCAACATCATGTTCCATAGGCTATGTAAAGCATTCCTAAGAGGTACTACCCTCTTAAGACCTCCAATAAGAGAACCTCTTCCCCCTGGGACTTAAATTTAGTTTTAGATGCTCAGATTCTTCCTCCCTTTGAGCCATCCGTTTCTTGTCCACTGAAATTTTGGACATGGAAGACCCTTTTCTTAACTGCCATTACCTCAGCTAGAAGGGTTACAGAATTAAAGGCCTTATCTATTTGTCTCCAATACTTGATTTTCCATGAAAGAGTTTCTCTTAGAACCAACCCCTCTTTTCTTACCTAAGGTGTGTTCTGAGTACAATCTGAATCAATCCCTAGAGCTTCCTGTTTTCTTCCCCAATCACAGCAACAAGGCAGAGTATAAGCTCCATAAATTGGACGTTCATAGACAGTTACATTTTTATTTACACAGGACTAAGGACTTCAGAAAATCCGACCAATTGTTCATATCCCTTGCTGAGAATAAGAAAGGCTGTTCAGTCTCAAAGGTGACTTTATCTAAGTGGTTTTCAGACACTATAATTTACATCTACGATTTGCACAAGAAAAACTTCGGGAAAAATTAAAGCACACTCAACAAAAGCTTTGGCTACCTCTAATTTTTTTAAGCCAGACTGCCTTTGAATTTGATCTGTGCGGCAGCTACTTGGGCTAATCTTCATACCTTTATCACTCACTACAAAGTAGATGTGGCCTTCCGGAACAGGGCATCCTTTGGCTCCGCCGTCCTGAAGAGTTTTTTCCAGTGAGCCACCCAAGAAACAGGTGCTGGGGACACAGTCCCAAACAGCAAGAATGAATGCAAGACAGGGACAAAATAACATAAAGAAGTTATGTACTCACTATAACGTTCCATGTTTATTGTCCTTTATCTCGCCTTCCTTCTTGCATCCCACCCTCCTTTGCCCTTCCTAGAGGAACGAAAGGAATTCCTTTTTATAGGCTACATTGGCTGAGTTTCCCTTTACCATGCCATTTGGTTAGTCCTCGTTTCCCCTTCTTATTCTTGCTGATGGTTTACGCCTTTATATACAGGTGTTCTCTTATATGTAAAATAGAGTATTTTTCTGCCTGTATGGTCTCATGCTGGGTTATCACAAACGAGATCTAGGTAATTACCACTAGGCATGTTGGGATACGAGCTAGTCTCGAGCCAGTAAGAAGCTCTTGAGCTATAGTATACGGCCGAGTCGGAGCCGAGGATTGATTCCGAACCCAAACACCAAGAAGGGAGGCAAGATAAAGGACAACAAACATGGAACGTTATGATGAGTACATAACTTCTTTTTTCTTCCATCTAGAAACAAACCCACCATCTTGCTATTAGGAATACAATACCAACTGCAGTGTTTTAAGTACTGTAATCTCAAGGACATTAAGACTTACTGAGAATGCACAGTAAGCAAGCCAGCTTGGTTAATACTTGAACCTGGATCTTCTTTGTAACTCATATTCCAAATATTATTTAATCTTCTTTTCCAAAATAATGACTATTTAAGTGCGTAATGACTCAAAAAACTGACTAAAGATATAATGTTTACAGTACTCACTCTGCTATGAATGTGAAGAAAATAACCATAGAGGGCTGCAGTACTTCCAATCTGCAGATTAATTCATGTGTTGTTATGGAAATCCAACATATCATTATATCCTTATAATGAACTGAAGCTCTGAGAAAACTGCATTGAGCACTATCTATATAAATCCCAAAGTATGTTTCAATGTGGTCAGAATACATAATTTTAAAACACACTTACTGTGGTGAGATAAAGAAGGTATAAAGCTGAGGTGCTGAAGTTGACATATTGATGGCAATAGTCTTCACAGCAGTGTAGTTGTATTCATTTGGGTCTGAAGAACCAGCAAGGTAGGCATAAAGGAATGGATCTTTCTCATATGATGCATACCACCCTAAAGAGAAGCAGTCATAAATATGTTTTCAAACAAGTTTTAAAAATGCATGAATTTTAAAAATGATGAAACACCGCCCACAGTTCTGACAATTGTAAAGTATTTATTAGAGTATGTGACACTGACTTTTATTCAGAAGTATGCAGTCATACCACATTTGACTGTACCCAGGGTCACTTTTAAGGACATTTCTCATTCTGTTACCTACAACTATTACAATACTTCTAACTCTTTATAATTTCCTATGAATGCCACATAGCAGTGGCACTTAATGTGACCTATCATCACTGTAAAGGAAGGAATCATGGATCTGGCTTGCGGACAAGGCTTGTCGAAACCAATAGTGTTACACTTTGCCCTGTAATATTTTCAACTACTTCAGTTTTGAGTTTTGCTAACCTAGTTTTTATTGTTCCTTTAATTCATTCACTTATGATCCTACTTAAATTTCTGCCCCACCTGTTATGATTGGTCTTCATCTTCCTACCTCTCCTGTTGCTTCAGATACAACTTCTTTTTATTTTACTAAGGTGGCTACTTCAGCTGTTTCTGCAACTGCTTATACTGGTCTCAAATTTACTACACTTCCCCTGCACTCCCCAGCTGTTTCAGCACCCACTGTTACTTATGGTGGTCTTAACTTCTGTGCTGACAAACATTTTCATGCTGTTCCCTCAAATGTATTTTTTTTCCTCAGTGCCATATGGTCTGCCAGCATCAAATATTTTGAGGGCCATTTGATTGAACCTGAATGAGGTACTGGTAAATTCTAAGTATGTAAAAAAGTCCATCAACAAGGTGCCGCTGAAGTCTTTCATGTTCAACTAAATGGAAGTCAATCAATCTACCATTGCATACATGTCCTCTAGCTCCTGCTGATGCTTCAGTTGTTGGCTGCTAAAGGTGTTAAGTCTACAAATCTTGGATTTCTGCTATATATAGTTTCATGTACAATGAATCTGGCATTCTTTATATAAACAAGAATTCAAGACTACCTACATTAATAAATCTTAGCTAGCATGCTCTGATTTAAATCTCTCCAATGTTTTTACTTCCTTGATTCTTAAAAGATATTATAGTCCAAAGAACAATTTTTTAAATATATAACATGTCTTTCGACTTCACCTGTTAGGGGTCACCACAGCGGATCACTGGTCCACAGATTGACTGACAGTGGAGTTTTTACGGTGTTGAGTTGCCAGCCCGGTGCCCAACCTTCACAGAAGGAACATGCACATACACACACAAACACATGCACCTACCTGCATGTCTTTAAAACTCACTCGACCGCAGGGAGGGCATGCAGACTCCACACAGAAGGCGTTCCAGCTGAGAATCGAACCGGAGAACCTCTTGCTGTGAGGCAACAACACTAATCGCTGTACCACCGCAGCCAACTCAACTTTCTAAATAAATTGTTTAATTATTTATGGATTGATCACTGTGTTCCAGTGTGTTTCCTTCATATTACATTTCATTTAGTTTTTACTTGTTTGTTATGTGGCACTTTGATGCTCTTTTGTGAGTTTTTGATAATGCTGTTCTACATAACAGGACGTTACAGAGGGGCAGTAGGAGAGAAGAGACACATCAGTAAATAAACAAATAAAACTTAAGCTTAAAAGTAAGGTAAAAACATTTAAATTTGATTTGCAATCTCCATATCTCTGCTTACTAAATATTACTTAATAAAGTTTTTATTTGAATTTGTGTTTTATTTTTTATCACTGTTTTTCACTGCTTGTAGGAAGGAAGGCATTTGTAGACAAGAAGATGTACTTTGATTTATATTTTGTTGTTTTACCTTTAATTTTCAGTTAGTTAGAAAGGGATAGATTTTAGACAGACAATCTCTAGCCATCCCAAGGGGGCATACAGACTGCAGACAGGATAATCCAGAGTTTATCTAACCAATCTTGTCTTGGTTTCTGATTTACTGATCTTTACTGTTAAAAATAGGTGTGACTGCACGTGCGATGTAAAGGAATTCCAGCTTTTGTGTGACCTTCACACCTTGTACAGTCACAGCAATAATTTTACTGCACTTAATTTAATATTTAGTTGTACACTGTTTGTGTGAATCTTCTCATAGAAGTTTATTTAAGTTCTCTCTGAATTCTGTGGTAACTGATTTTGATTAGTCTTTTCTTTTAGAAATCTTTATTAATTTGCAGCTGAAGATGGTTTCCTTAAATTAGTATGCAATTAATGATTTGCTAAAGTACAAATATCTTGTAAGTGTAATAAATGCTATGTATATTTAAAGGTAATACCTGCTAATAGTGGTGATCTGTGTTCCTCCTGTCAAAAGTTGGATGATTTGCTTATCACTATTAGTAGGAAATCTAAACATTTTTTATTTATTTTACATTTGTTTACCGGGCTAGTCCATCTGGATACATTTCCATTTTCAGCAGAGGCCCGGGGAGAAAAGATCCACATTGAAGTTAATGCAAAACAAATTATTTACATAAAGAAAGTAAGTAGTTAGTAAAATACAAACAGAAAACATGGTTCAATCTAGATTATACTAATTGAGAATATATACTAGGAAGGACAATTACTCTAATTCTACTTCACAGTACAAGATAGGGGAGTTCTATTTTAGTAAAACATTCATGAAGATATAATTGATTCACTAAATATATACACATACACAGTTTTATATTAATTAATATCAGAGGCTATTAACAAAGGTGTTTTAGAGATTAGCGTCTCAAGGGGAGTGAGTAGAGAGAGGTACAAGAAGATAGTAAAAAAGAGTAATTAGTAGAATCATAAGACTAGTCAGGATTGATTCATTGGCATAACCAGAGTGTTTTAATATGTTGTTTGAGCTTTTGTTTAAAGAGGAAGGGTGAAGGAATAGAAATTAGAGCAGTAGGTAGAAGATTCCAGTATTTACCTATGGTATTGGAGAATAGGGAGTCATCAGCAATGTTGTTAGACTTAGTTAACCTCACAAGAAGTTTGTTTGAGGAGCGTAGTGAATTTAGATTAGTATAGGGAGAAATAAGGTCAGAAAGTATAGGGGTAATTTTTGGTTGGTAAAATATCCTATGTACAAAGGTAAGTTGGGAAAGTATCAGTGTGTTTTTAAGTTCTAGCCAGTTTAGTTGCTGTAGATTCTGACAGTGGTGAGTTCTAAATGGGTTTCCAGTAGCAAATCTAGCAATGCTATTGTATGCATTTGCTAGTTTAGTGAGGTTATTTTTTTAGGTTGGTGTATATGGGTGAAGCATAAAGAAAAGTGGAAATAAGATGAGAGTGAGCGAGTATAACTTTGGCCTTTGGAGTTAAAAAGGTTTTAATTCTATAGAAGGAGCCGAGTTTTCTGTTTATGGTTTTAATAGTGTTATTGATGTGATTATCAAAAGTGAGGTTGTTGTCAATTATAATACCTAACAGCTTAGTGGTAGAGTCAGGGGATATATGTGTGCCATTGTTGGATTTAATAGAGAAGTCTATGCAGGGGGACTTACTATTAGGCCTGAAGAGCAGGAGTTTGTTTTTTTTTGGCATTCAAAAGGAGGCAACGTTTCAAGAACCATGCCTCAACTGTGCTAAATACATTCAGTGTTAGAGTTTGTAGTTCAGAGGAGGTGTTAGCAGAGCATATGAGTATAGAATCATCTGCATATTGAATACATGTAGCTTGAGGTATTGCTACATGTAAGTCATTTATGAATAAAGAGAAGAGGAGAGGTCCTAGAATGGAGCCCTGTGGGACCCCAAGAGAGACTGGCAGAAGGGATGAAAGTGTGTTTTTCCAGAGAACTGCCTGTTACTAAGGTAGGAAGTGAACCATTGAACAGCTTTGGTGTCTAGAGAAAGAGATTCAAGAGTTTTTATGAGCAAGTTGTGGTTTACCATGTCAAAGGCTTTTGACAGGTCTATAAAGAGTGCTGATGTGAGGATACTGTTATTACGGTTTCTACTAATACACTTGTTAAAAGACAGGAGAGCTGTGGTTGTGCTATGAAATGGCCTAAAACCATGTTGGCAGGGAGATAAGAGTGCTATAGGCCTATAGTTAGAATGCTCATTGGAATTACCTCCTTTATGTAAAGGGATTATGTGGGAGATTT
>NC_056746.1:173470304-173595304 GCF_019279795.1 Protopterus annectens
TAGTAAACTTGCACCTCTAATGTGTACATTACTTTCATGTTAAAATAAAGTTCATTAAAAAAAAGAAAAAAGGTATTGGAGGTAAAAAATCTTTCAAATAAGTACTGTTAAAGACAAATGCTCATGAACTTATTCCAAATGCAATAATCAGGACCTTCTTTAGACAAATTCACCTATTCCTTTTAGGGTCATAAGAACTAGTAGGCATTTTGGTAAATTATTTTTTATTTTTATAAATGATTTACTCCAAATTCACTCTTTGTAGGTGACTATGTGAAAGTACATTAATAAACACATATACACATTTAACACTAACAATAAAATACAGGTGCTGCTCAACATGTTGTCCGCAGAAAACAAAACTAACTGTGACTACATGCTGTAAATAGAAAATTTAAATTGAAGTTTCTGACTTGCATCTTGAAGTCTTCTTCATAAAGAAACTGACATAAAAAAGCAAGTTAGGAACTACGCAATGTGACCAAACAGGTCCCCACAGGGTAATACTTTATTGTAGTAGGCAGTGGATTATTCTAAGTGACAGTTAGGGGCAAGGTTCAGAACTACACATGCTCAGTTAGTTCAGACTGAACTACTTCTCACTGACTCTATTGGTAAGGGTGGATGGCAACCCCATCCTGTTTTATGTTTAATTTTGAAAGTTGGAGGGAGTTTGTACTATGACAAGATAAACAACTACACACATTTTTTTTCCAAAGAAGAACACGTTTAATAGTGTATCCCAAGTAAGAATGCAATGATCAGTGACAAAGGAATACCTCAATGCACAGTCATGACTACATTGGAGTCAGTGCTCTCAGTAATGAAATATCATCTTAAACTGTGCTTGTAATTTACAAATGTTTTTTTTTCTTTCTTACTACTAGTTTTACTATAATCATTTCTGTAAGCTGGATAACAAATGCATGTAATTATTGCATACTAGCTAAAAATCTAACTCAATCAGAACTTCTCTGCTAAAGAGAGTACTGAGAAATGGAGGAAGTCTGGGCAATTACTGTGGGCAATTGCAGTCTACAGCAGGTATACACAACTCAGCCAGGTATTCTCATCTGGAATGCATGCAGCCAAGTTATACTCACTTCTACAAGTCACTTTTGACCCCATACGTAACAGAAACTTTAAGCAATAATCAATACTTCTGGTGTGAGTCTGTGCAGTATTAACTCATGAATGTTGTAGAGCACAGGGGTGAAGCTTGAGTAATCTAAAAAATACACATTTAGATAATTACAGCAAAATCCACACCCCAAAAATTGGTTATTGCTACTAAAATTTAGCATCTTATTTGTTTAAAAGTTTGCTGGTGTTTTGTAAATCCTGCCTTGTAGATTGGAAGAACACAAATAAATAAAGCAGTCCTTTTTTGACACTGTGTATTAAAAGTTTAGTGTTTCTGTAAAATACATCCATATTTTTTTCAATCTGTCACAAATTAGTGCTCTAATCTCCACAGCTGCTGAAAATTAAAGCTGGAATTAGGACTAGACCCACATCCATAGTATTTTACAAAATAAAGAACATGATATTTTCCCTGTCATGGGCATAAAAAAAGCTAACCCTTGAATTAAGAAAAAGGCTCACCACTCATCCTAATTGCCCAGTGCAGGTTGGTCAATTAGTGCATTGGTGAGAAAGTACAATTGTGTACTTTTGCACCTACCATAACAGTAGATGTCTGAAGTAATCAGTGCTGTCCAGAAAATAACAGCCAGACAGTCCTCCAAAGTCACTGGCTCCACTCCACACATAAATTCAGGCTGCAGCCTGGACACCAAAAACCCTGAGGACTTTCTTGGTCCCTAAAAGGGTGATAGCCTACTGTCCTGATGAAAACAAAATAGAAAAATGTGGAACACATCATTTTATGAAATAGAACAAAACTATATTCAGAAAAAGGGTATGGAGGGAGGGTGAGGCTACTACAGCAGTGATTACTTTGAATATCTATTGTTATGGTAAGTGCAACTTACACAACTGTACTATGTTCATCAGTATCACTGCTGCAGTACCCTTTAGCTGTACGGGTAGATTACCATAGCTTATCCAATCTTGGAGAAGTAAGGATTAGGATCCAGGAGCCCCTGGAGAATGGTCAGACATGGGGAAAGAATCCAGCTTATAATGCTTTGTAAAACTATGTGCAGAGGACCAAGTAGCTGCCCTTAGAATACTTCTAGAGTTCACTGCTGTCCGGTATGCCATCAAAGATGACAAGGCTCTAATAGAATGTGCCTTGATCCTGCCTGGAATTGATTTACCACAGTGGGAATTACAGTAAGCAATAGCAAGGAACAACCACCTGGAAACAGTCTGTTTTATCACAGTTGTTTTTCTTTGTCACATCCTAAGTGATAAACCACTGTTCAGTTTTCCTTCAGGACTTACTGCTGTCAAGATAATACTCGCGTTGCCAGTGCATGTCCAGAGTATGAAGAATCCTTTCTCCCTGATTTTAGGTTCATGATAAGACTCTTGGGAGATTGATGGCTTGATTCAGAAAAAACTATGAAACAATTTTAGCAAGAATGAAGGATTTGTTCTTAAAAAAAACATATTTCTATGGAAAATCAAATAGGATTCACCCACCATGAAAGCCTGCAACTCAGAAACTCATCTTGCAGATGTCACAGCAATAAGTAATAAGTCTTCCATGCCATGAACCATAAATCTGCCTAATGAGATGGTTCAAAGGTAGACAGAGTTAAATTTTCTAACAAGAAGTTATGAGTTATGATCTCATGTAGGTACCGCCTGTTTCTTAGGTGGTCTTACATGTAAAACCCCTTTCAAGAACTGCTTGACCAAAGACAGAGAAGAAAAAGGAGGATCCATGGGCAGACATGTTGAAATGACTGACAAATGAATCTTGACAGAGAATAAGAAAGGCCAAAGGAGAGTATCTCTCAGAACTATTTAAGAACCAGTGAGATACAGAATCCCAGAATGGGCCATGGTTATTAGTATGGCACCAACTAGTAAATATTTTCCATTTAGCAACATAAGATTTCCTAGTAGTAGGCTTTCTTGTCTCTTTTAGTACCTGCTGCACATCCTCAGAAACAAATCACTCAAGCAGTCAGCTGAAGTTGTTTCAGACGGGGATGTTTCGAACTCCCCATGTCTTGTGTGATTAGATCCAATCTGTGATGCACGCACTCGAAACTCTCCTTAGCATGGAGAACATCGATATCTGTGCAGTAACAGAAACCTGGTTCAAGGCTCCCGAGAGCACCCCAGCACTACCAGGTTATACCTCATACCATGCTTTTCGGCCCCAAAACTTGGACCGAACCACAAAAGGAGGGGGAGTATCAATATTCGTCAAAGATACCCACACCTCCAGGTTGGTGGCACAGCACGAAGCATCAGAGACTATCCATGTGCAACTAACAGTGGGTAAAACTGCCTTCCAGTTTATAGCCTGCTACAAACCACCCTCCCAAACCCAGGAACCCCACTCGGCCTTCCTGAGAACACTAGACAATATGAAGGTCTCTCCAAACACCATTATATTGGGCGACTTCAACTACCCAAACATAGACTGGGAGCATTACTCTAGCTCCAACACCCTAGCCCAAAGGTTCCTAGAATTTATAAACTCAAATGCTATGGAACAACTTGTTACCACTCCCACAAGAGGGGAAAACATACTGGACCTGATCATCACCAACATGGGGACTCTATGCTCCAGACCAGAAGTGTATCCCTCACTGGTAAGATCAGACCATAAACTAATCTCACTGGATATTCACATCTCAACCCCACCCCCTGCCCAGAAAACCACAGTGAAAAACTTCTCTAAAGCAAATTTCACACTCCTCAAAACCGAGGTGGAATCCTTCAAAGCCCCTGGGCCTGTAGAAAATATGGCCCAGACTGCAGAATCCTTTATAAACACATTCTATGAACATCTTCAGGAATGCATGGATCATGCAATCCCAAATAAAACCAAGACCCAATCCTCCAAAGGCAGACGTCCTGTCTGGTGGACCCCAGCCATAAACAAACTATACAACAGAAGGAGGAAGCTACTACATGATAGAGCAAAATCCCAAAAAGGGAAGGCATCTCTGATCAGTATTAGCAAAAAACTATGGGCACTCATAAAATCATCTAAGGCCAACTTCGAGAGAAAGATTGCACAGGACACTAAGGATAATCACAAGGCTTTCTTTAGTTATGTTAGGAACCTGGGTGTGAATTCCCAGATATGCTCAGAATTAGTCCAAAATGACAAAAAATACACCGAACCCACAGGCATTGCCAACATCCTAGCTGACAGGTTCAGCACAAGCTCCCCCCCCCCAGCAAAACGGCGACTGTTCAATCTCAGCCTTACTACAGGATATGTACCCAAAGAGTGGCATACAGTAACAGTGGTCCCTTCTCCACAAAGATGGTGCCTCAACGGATCCTGGAAACTATCGCCCCATAAGCCTGACTAGCTTGGTCTGCAAAGCTATGGAAAGGATCATGATGGACCTCATAAATAAAGATATTGGGGACCTACAGACACTGGATCCTACCCAGTTCGGCTCTGTTAAGGGCAGATCCTGCCTCTTAAACCTGGTTGATTTCTTTGAAACAGTCACCAAGGCCACTGACGAGGGGAAGGTGGTCCACACAGCCTACCTGGACCTCGCAAAAGCCTTCGATACAATACCCCACTCGGGCATTATAGATAAGCTCACCAGCTTAAATATAAACCCCTATGTCACTAGATGGGTTGCAAACTGGCTCAAGGACAGAACCCACATGGTTAGAATTGCTGGAGCCATGTCAGACTCCAAACCAGTTACAAGTGGCATCCCACAAGGCTCAGTCCTGGGACCTCTCTTGTTCGGTATATATTTCTTGGATGTACAGGCAAACACGGAAGGATGTGGCTGACCAAGTTCGCAGATGACTGCAAACTGGGCACCATAATCGACTCTCCAGCTGACACAAGCATCCTCCAAAAGGGCCTCATACAAACAGACAACTGGTGCCAGAGCCATGGCCTCAAGCTAAACGCCAAAAAGTGTATAGTCATCCCCTTTGGCAAAAACAAAGTGCCCACAAATTACCACATAGGTGGTAATCCATTAAGTACAGAAGAAGTAATTAGGGACCTGGGGACCCAAGTTGATAGCAATCTCTCATTTGACAACCACGTGGCCAAAGTGGTTAGAAAAACATTTTATATAGCCCACCTAATCATGAAGGGATTCATATCTAGATCAGGGGAGGTCATCATGCCTCTTTACTCATCCCTCATCAGGCCCATAATTGAGTACAATGCACCTTTTGGGATGTACCTTACCAGACACCTGCAGCAACTGGAAAGACCCCAAAAGTACCTCACCAAGAGGATCAAAGGGCTCAAACAGATGCCATATGCTGCCCGGTTAAAGAAACTCCAGCTCTACTCAGCGGCATACCGCCTGCTCAGAGGTGATCTGTGCCTGACGTATAAAGCCATGTCCAACCCGGAATTAATGGACATGCTGCACCTCAGAAATTCCAAATCCCATCGAGCTACGAGCTCGAGACTTGAACCTCAGCACTGAAATAAATAGGACATGCTGGAGGGACAGATTCATAACCCAGAGGCTCCCTTCACTCTGGAATAAAATCCCAGTCCAGGTTAGGCAGAGTCCCTCACTGACTCTCTTCAAGAGGAATCTTGATGAGTGGATGGGAGATCGTAGGTTTACCCCAGGTATGACTTCTGTGTCACTGTTAGACAGAGGCACAGTATACTAACCTCGAAAAAGGGCATAGCAAAATTAATTTAAAATGGGTGGCGAAAGCCAAACACACTCTGGCTAGGCTTATAAATGCCCTAGGGCAGATAGCCTAGTATGAACCTATGAACCTATGTGAGTAATTGCCCTTGCCCAGTTTGATAAAAACGGAGACCTACAGTTGCCTGGGCCAGAAGAGAGTCACTACAATGATTTTTGGAGAGCACTACTGAATCTTCAGAATGACCACAGAAATCAGTGCCCCAAATGGGGCATTGTACTCTATAATGGGTCTGATGAGTGATGCGTAGAGGGGCCCAATGACCTCTTTCGATCTGAATGCAAACCCTTTTGTGATTAGGTGGGCCACATAGAAAGATTTTCTAACCACTTTGGCAATGTGATTATCAAAGGAGAGGTTACTATCTACTTGGGTCCTCAGATCCCTTATTATGTCTTCTGTATTTAGGGGGCTACCAACTATGTGGTAGTTTGTGGGTACTTTGTTTTTTTCCAAAGTGGATGACTATGCACTTTTTGGCATTTAGCTTGAGGCCATGGTTTTGACATCAGGTATCTGTCTCAGTGAGACCCTTTTGGAGGATGTCTGTGTTAGCCAGAGAGTTGATTATAGCCCCTAGTTTGCAGTTGTCTGCGAACTTGGTCAGCCATAGTCCTCCTGTGCTTGCCTGTACCTCTGAGAAGTATATGCCGAACAGGAGGGGTCCTAGGACTGAGCCCTGGGGAATGCCACTTGTAACCGGTTTAGAGTCAGACCTAGCTCCAGCAACTCTTACCATGTGGGTTCTGTCCGTGAGCCAGTTGGCAACCCATCTCGTGATGTAGAGGTTTATGTTCACGCTGGTGAGCTCGTCTATAATATCTGAGTGGGGAATGGTGTCGAAGGCCTTTGCGATGTCTAGGTAGGCTGTGTGAACCACCTTTTCCTCGTTTATAGCCTTGGTAACTGTCTCAAAGATGTCCACCAGGTTTAGGAGGCATGATCTGCCCTTAATACAGCCGAACTGGGTAAGGTCCAATGTTTGGAGGTTCCCAATATGTCTGTCAATGAGATCCATGATGATGCGCTCCATAGCTTTGCAGACCAAGCTAGTCAGGCTTATAGGGCAATAGTTCCCAGGGTCCGTTGTGGCTCCACCTTTGTGGAGCGGAATAACCGTTGCTGTGCGCCACTCTGTGGGCACATAGCCTTTGGAGAGGTTGATTTTAAACAGTGTGTTTAGGAGAGGGGTTAGTCCATCTTTGAGCTCGTGTAGGATGCAGCCTGGGACACCGTCCGGTCCCATTGATGCTGTATTTTTGACTTTGGAGAGAGCTGTTCTAACCTGAGTGTCTGTGATTTCAGGGGCACTACATTCTTCTGGTATAGTTATGGGCCCTTTTGGGGGTGAGAGGGAGTGAATTTGCACTGAACCTGTCTGCCAGGATGTTGGCTATATTGGTCAGTTTAGTGTATTTTGTGCCATTCTGCACTAACTCCGAGCAGATCTGAGAATTGCCACTTAGATTCTTGACACAGATAAAGAATGCCTTGTGGTTATCTTTGGAGTCCATGGCAATTTTTCTTTCGAAGTTAGCCTTGGATGATTTTATGAGGGAATGTAGTTTCTTGCTGATACTGATAGGGATGTCTTCCCTTCTTGATTTTACTCTTTTCTGTACTAGTTTCCTCCTTCTATTTTATAGCTTGTTTATGGCAGTGGTCCACCAGACCGGTTTCCTTTTCTTGGAGGAGTGAGTCTTGGTTTTGTTTGGAATAGCGCAATCCATGCATTCTTGTAGGTGCCCGTAGAGTGCATTAGTAAAGGATTTTGCAGCTTGGACAGTGATATCCTTTAGCATGGGGGCTTTAAAACTTTCCACTTTGGGCTTAAGTAACATGAAGTTTGCTTTTGGAAAGTTTTTCATGGTGGTTTCTTTGACCGGGGGTGGTGGCAGAATGTGGATATCCAGAGTGATTAGTTTATGGTCAGATCTAACCAGCGAGGGGCTGACCTCCGGTGTGGAACACCGGTCGCCCATGTTGGTGATGACCAGGTCCAATATGTTGTCATCTCTGGTGGGAGTGTTGACCAGTTGATCCAGGGCGTTTGAACTTATAAATTCTAGGAAATGTTGGGCAAGGGAGTTTGTACTTGAGTAGTTCTCCCAGTTAATGTTTGGGTAACTGAAATATTTGGTAGGACCTTTATGCTTCCCAGTGTTTGCAGGAATGCAGAGTGGGGGTCCTGGGACATGATGGGTGATCTGCAGCAAGCTATAACTTGTATAGCAGTTTTGCCCATTGTTAGTTGCACATGGATGATCTCTGAAGCATCGTGCTGTTCCACTAACCTGGAGGTGTGGGTATCCTTGATGAATATGGATACTCCCCCACCTTTTGTATTTCGGTCTGGGTTTTGTGGCCAAAATGTATGGTATGAGTTGTAGCCTGGTAGTGCTGGGGTACTCTCTGGAGCCTTAAACCAGGTTTCTGTGACTGCACATATATCGATTTTCTCCATATTGAGGAGTGCCTCAAGTGCGTGCATTTTGAGGTGTAGACTTCTGGCATTGAGTAGCATTACCCCCAGTTTTTTGTTACTTGTGCTATTTACGGCGGTGGGTTTGTCTTTTGAGCCTTGCCTAAAAAAGGCACTATGGGGGTGGCAAGAGCCTTGGCCAATATTCAAAAGCCTAAGGGTGACAGGTGCAAGCCATCTCTAGCAAAACAGCGTGGCTTGTCGAGCATGTCATCCCAGGCTGACAGAAACTGGATCCCCTATGAATGACACCAGAAGCTTAGCCAACTGTCAAAATTGATAATTTTTTCTCTATACCATGGTATCATTCTTGGTGAGGGTAGGATGCTACTCAAGGTCAGGGTCATACCGGCCTGGGCTACATGATCAGAGAGCTCCTCCATGTCTCTTTTCATGTAGTCCAGGGAGGTACGGCTCAGGTCATTCACACCAACATGGACAATAATGGAGTCATATTTGTACTTATTCTGGAGTGACCTGAGTGCTTGTGTTATGTGGCGGATCCTGGCACCCAACAGGCAGCTAACAGTAACCTTCTCCTTGTTCAGCCTAGTGAGTGGGACGTCAGTGTGCCTGACTATAGAGTCACCTATTACTAGTGTGTTGGGTATGTTATTTTGCCTTAAGGGCTGTGATTGCGTGGCACACTGGTTTTGTGAAGTATGTGTTTCCTGGTTTGTGTTGTGGGGTGGAGGTTACTTGGATATCTGCTTTGGAGGTCTCTGTTGCTTTTGCAGATTTTTATTTAGAGCCTCCGAGTATGTTTTCATGTATTTGTGTGTTTTTTGCCGGTGCTGGTTTCATAAGTCTATGTGAGACTGGTGATGTGATACAAGTAATTCCCTTCTCCTCTTGACTGCCTGGTCCAGTCTTGGTTTGAGAGAGCTTAGCCTCCAGTTTGGCTGTATAATTGCATCTCTCGCATGTATTAGTGTTTGGTGGAAGGAGGAGAGGTTTGTCTGTGTACATGAGACAATTGTAACATTGCCTCAAAATGCCCAGATTCACCAGTTGAACCAGAGAGTACACCTGAAACTGCCTTTTGGACATGTCTGGATAGGTACAGTGAACTGTTTTACTGATTGGCTGGTAAAGTCGAATAGAGAGCCTTGTCCTTCTCTACAGTATAGGGGGGGTCTAGTGCTAAGGTTTGTTAGTGCTCGCTATGAGTTTTAAGCAAGTGCTGGGATGGGAAGTGAATGGTTTGAGTGCTTAAGTTGAAAGTTTGTCTAGTTCCAAGGTAAAAATTGAAGAGTAGACTTTGTGGAGCCAGGAATAGTTATACCCTAGCTAACTGGTGCTGCCCGGCACGCAAAACAGCGCAAATGCAGGTTTTATAGCAGGGAAATGAAAGAGAGAAATTAGCCCAAAATGGCCAATTAACTACTAATTTCTGGGCTGAAACCACTCCTTCAGAGACAGATAGGCTACTCAAAGCTCCATATCTCACAGTGAACAGAGAAACTTCCTTCTGTCCAAGTAAGGTATGGGCATTCAGCATTAACCTGAAAACTGGACTATACTAGCTTAGAAAGGCGGGAAAACAAGCATTTTTTTTTTTCAGAAAATAAATTTTTTTTTCAGAAAATAAAGCAGATACAATCAAAAAACCACTTTAAATGCACAGAAATGGCTATCACACTTGAGTGTGTCGCCTACTACAGTTAAACAGGTAATTTAAACACAAAAACAACTTTGTTAAAGTGCAGGCAGTAAAATAAGTATAATATGTAGCTGAAACAAGCTTTTTTTAAATTACAGAAACTCTAGAAAAATCAGCGTTTTTGGCGGAATTAGCTAAAGGCAGCAAGAAAATGCAGAAAAATTATACTTAATCACTCCGAAGTCTCTCTTTTGCCTCTCTGCTGTGTGTATGTGGTTACTCATTTTAATGGGCACTTTTGTTGCAAATGCATGATTCTGTATGTTGGTATATGTACCACGCACTGCAAAATTGTCAGCAAAATCATTACTGTGGAAGTAGACTTTTATGATAGAAATGTTCTGAATTGGGCAGTTTTGTCATTATTGGTTCATGCATTTTGTTTCATTGCCTACAGTACAGCCTACTGGAAAAATGTTCAAACAATAAATTTAAAATGCGCTCTGTCTAACAAGTGTGCTGTATTATACAAGGAATATAACTTAATAAAATCAGGAATGTGTACCAAAGAAAAGAACACATGTACGTTTCTTGTTTTGTGTGCAAGGGGCCAACGATTTGAAAACAGCCCAAAGGTAATCTTTATCCACCACTGGCCAGATGCATTTTCTTTGGATGTGGTGTGGGTTTCAATGCTGTTTCAATGAATGTGAGTTTCAAGGGCAGAAAGTTTTTAATGCCAAGTTTATTTTCATGGTGAGACAGTATTGCTATGTTTAGCAGATGTCTGTTACTGTTTGTACATTGTTGTGCTGCAAAATGTAAAAATAAAATCCAAATAATCATTGTAGAAGTAAAGCAGTATGGACACATTAGTGTTTATGGTAAATGGGGTGAAATAGCCAGGTAATAGACATTGGGATGGCTGCAGGGGAACTCTGGTGCCGTATTTTGGTCATCTGTTCTACAGTTTGCTTTTGAAACTCGGTGGGTGGGGCTACGTAATTTTTCATGGGTCTTGTCCAGACTTTTTATGTTTCCAGGTTGAGAGGTATGCTCATCACAGAATCAATAGCTTCAGTCGAGGACACAATCATACACAGTCTTTAAGGAATGTTTAGACACTTAAGAAAGAGTAGCAATAATAGGATTCAGAAAGGACCTACCTTCTGAAGGCAAAGTGTGAGAAAATGTGTGCATCATATTGATTGCTGCTGAAGTAGCCTTAGCTATATGGATTATATTTTGCCAAGGATATAACAGCCCATCAGCTTCCAAAGTTTCAAGTAAACTTCCACATGCCCAAACTGTCAGGCAGCTTGAGCAAAGCTGACTAAAAGAAACGCTTGGGTGATAAGCCCTTCTGAGCTTTACTGCCACTGAAGAGTATGCTCCTCTGAGGCTTTTGAGCATTGAAGGTCGGCTCAGGCTGTTCATTTGTTAAGCAGATAAGTTCCCTCTGGGGGAAAAAAACTTCCACTTAATGACTTTTGGCTTTTCCCGGTTAGGGGTCGCCACAGCGGAACTACGGTCCTTTCAAGATTGGCAGTGGATTTTTACAGTGCCGAGTTGCCAGCCCGATGCCCAACCTTCAAAGAAGGCACTCCCATTTACGCTTGCACCTACCTGCATATCTTTAACGTCACCCGACCGCGGGGAGGACATGCAGACTCCACACAGAAGGCGCTCCAGCCGAGAATCGAATGGGAGAACCTCTTGCTGTGAGGCGGCAACACTAACCGCTGCACTACCGCGGCTAATAATTATACTTATTATTTATACTTTCCCCTTCAGGAAAGTTACTTTAATGCTAAGAGTTTGTGCTTTAGTTGATTGTCATCAGACTACACTGTATTTTTAAACAGAAGCACTCATTCTTCCTGGCAGTTTAAAAGTTGTTTAAAATAACAGAAAAACATTTTTTCTGTGGAGTAACTGTGCTGATTTTACTTTGTGAGATAAGTGCTTTTACTGTTTTTGTCAGGGGGGAAGTGACTAATAGACTGTCAGTCCCATGTCTGGTCCTTCTTTCAGCCACAAAAAGAAAGAGTTAAACAAACAGCCTTTGCCACCACAGTAGGATAGTAATTTGCCTCAGTTGCAGGTGGATGATACTATTCTGAATATTTGATAAACCTCAGACCACTCGTCTTTTACCCCAAACCTTCTGGTGTAGCACCTACAGCCACTATGGACAGAGCCAGGGTTAGCCATGTCCTCTGTGGCTGTTGAGGTCCCCTGTGTGGGCAAGGGAGAGTTACTCTTGTCTGTCCTTTGAGAGAAATGGGAGGGCTTCCCTATTTTTTCAGAATGTTGTGACTATCTGTAAGGAAGCTGCTGCTGACACTAGCAACACTGTTGGCACCATTTTTCCTCTTACAAAGAAATAGAAAACTAAGCATATATTTACTTCTCCAAAATTTCTGTAGACAGGAGTATTTTACTGGGTCCTCCTGTAAAGTAGTTTCTGGTAAAGGAAAGATGAATACTTACTTTCCTGAAAAGATTCAAGATTCTGAATCTGGAGAGGAGGAGGAGGAAGGGACAGATGCAGGGTTTTCTCCTCAGATTTCTCATTCAAAGTCAAAGGAGAGCCCAGTTTTGGGTTCTCCCTGTGGGGGGTTCTCTTTCTCCGAGTCTACTTCTAGAATGTGCCAGTGTTTTCAGTGAGACAGTTTTCTCAGTCCGTCAGAAACTACTATGAGCTGTTACAGAATGAATTTCCTGAACCTGCATCCATTCCTCCAGTTTTGTCTACCTTGGAGAATGTATATGTGCTACTGCCTACATTTTTCCTGACAGACTTAAAAAAAAAGTTCTAGCTTTTATTGCCTACCCCTGTAGTCAGTGTGTCTCCATGGAAACATAAGAACAAAATGTACAGCTGCTTTCAGCTGCAGACTTCTCAACTCACACTTATTTGCTAAAGGAAAACATTTTATTACATTCAGCATTCTATAATTTACTCATTTATACTAAAAATTATTAGATTAAGCCAATGGCCTTAATCCAGGCATTCACATATGCATAAGTAAGAGACAACATAACAAATCTACACATATTATAATCTATGCACTTTTACACCTCATCCCCCACCTCAGCAAACCAAAATTATAGCCCATTAACTTAGCATGCTGTTGTCCAAGGCAGTTTTTTCTTTTTACACTGTAATGTCTATATTTCTTAAAACATAAAAAGAACTAAAACAAGGTACTTGTTTATTTTAGTATCTTTATCATATACAACAATAACTGAAAATGCCTTACTATATAGCATACAGTTTATATCATGCTGACACAGGGAATTTCTAAGATTTTTCAGTCCTCATTTTCTAAAATTTCCAAGGGATTCTCTTAACTCCTCATCCAGTTTTGGTAAGCAACAAAATACACAGACTAAACAAAATGTAAGTAAACATATCTTTAAGAAGAAATGGCAAGGGGGTTCCAGGAAGAATTATGGAGGCTCCCAAAACAAAGGACAGGTCCTCAAGTCAGAATGACGACTTTAAGAGACTTTTCTCCCTCCTCCCACCCTGGCACCCTTTGTCTCTTCCAGGTAATCTGAATCTCCAAGTGTATCTTTGGTAACAGATGGTTCTGAAGATCATTCATTAAGGTTACAGATGGCAACAGGAGGAAATTCCTCCTTTCCAGGGGGGTAATTCCTCATCCTCTCATCCAGGCTGTTTTATTTCCACCTGTCCTTCATCACATGCTGCGCCAGGGAGTTGAAGAACCAGCTCCCTCTTCCCAGGTGGGAAAGGTGTTTTATTCAAGGATATTTTTTGTGCTAAAGAAAGAAAATGCTCAGAGAACACTTCTGGATCTTTCTTTCCTAAACCTGTTTGTGATAGTGCCCAAATTCAAAATGATGTCACTTCACAACCCGTTACCTCTTCTTCCTCATTCAAGTTTCCTGGTAACACTAGATTTAAGAGACACTTATCATCACATCCTTATTTATCCAGATTTTGGGCATTTCTTACAGTTTTGTATTTCCGCATCACATTATCAGTTCTATGCCTAACTCTTTGGACTATCCACTGCACCAAGAGTGTACAGAAAGTATCTATCTCCAGTTATAGCTTATTGCAGGCTATAAGGTATCCACATTTTTTCGTATTTATATTTATCATTTCAGATTCTTTTCAAGTGTCAGAAATCTCTTTCTTGGGTGAAAGCTCTCTTACACAAGCTGGGATTACAATAGAATATTCAAGAGTCTTTCTTGACTCCTTCTCACAGGACTGTGTTTCTGGGATGTCAACTAGACATCACAGGTTAAAAAAAAACAGCTACATACATACATACATACACGCATACACACACACACACACATATATATATATATATATATATATATATATATATATATATATTATATACACACACATTTTAGGGTTTTCCACTGTGACTTCAGTCACTGCGAGTGAATACCTCAGGATTTTGGGTCTTGTGGCTTCTGTGATTCTCATGATACCCCTAGCAAGATTCCACATGAGAAAGATACAGTGGTATTTGAAGTCTCTTTGGTCCTAGCACCAATACCCTTTGTCTTTTAAAATCCCAGTGCTAGGGTTTGTCAGATGAGAAGTTACTTGGTGGAGACAAAATATATCCTTAAATGCAGGCCACTGCTTCTTCCTCCATGTTCCAAACAGTCACCATAGTTGCCTTGGACTTTGCTTGGGGACCAGTTTCAGGACAGATAAAAGTGTAAGGTGTGTGCGACACTAAGGACAGACACAGACATATAAATATAAAAGAGATGCTTGCCCAGATCAAGGTACAATCTGAATAATTTTTGGTACCCAGGACATCTTCAACTTGCTACAGACAATACCATAGTCATGTGGTACATCAACAAGTGAGGGGGATCCAGGTCATACCACCTTTGCATGTTAGCTATGCTAGCTTGGGATATAGCTACTGGCGTCCTACATTCTCTACCAGAACAAAACTATGTGGCAGACAAGCTGAGCAGGACTAGGACAGACCCTTGCAAAATGAAACTAGATTGGGGATATTCCAAAGATTTGATCCATCTGTGGATTGTTCCTCTAGTAGATCTCTTTGCTTCCTCTCTGTACTACCAGCTGACAAGATTCTGCTCCAGGACTCCATGCAAGAAGGCCTGGACGACAGGTTCCTTTTCCTTTCCTTGGACAGGAATGTTCCTGCATGCTTTTCCACCCTTTCCACCAATATCCACGGTGGGGCAACTCCCTTCTGGTTCAGACAACCATGATTCTCCCTTCATTTGGAAATGGTCAAGGGTGATTACCACAAGCTTCCACACAAACTGGATCTACTCACAAAAGAACAAGAGTGTTTCATGAACTCAGACACTAATCAACTCCAGCTGACTGCCTGGATGATATGGTCTTAATTCCTTTTAGAGACTTCTTTATGAAGAAGTGCAGAAGGAGTTTAATGGAGGCAAAAAAGCCTGCTACTAGAAAATCATACATTGGCAAATGGAAGAGGTTTACTAATTGGTGCCAACAACATAACCATCACCTACTCAGGACTAGTTATTCTCTAGTTTCACAATACTTGTGTGAGTTACTATCCTATGGTGTTTTGTAATCCTCTATCAAGGTTTATTTATCAGAAAGTTCAGCATGTCTGCCCATGTATCCTCCTTTATCAATGCAGTCTCTTGTCAAAATGTTTTTGAAAGGGTTTATTTGCATAATAGGCATCCAAAAAAATCAGTGCCCCCTCCTTGGGATAATTTTGTGTTAGAGAAGCTAACACTTATTCCAATTGAACCAGCTAACCTGTCTGACTTGAAGTTCTTAACATGGAAACAATTCTACTATTTGCTCTGACCTCTGCAGGAAGAATATCTGAGTTGCAAGTTTTTATGGTGAGTCAATCCTACCTCATTTTCCACAGGGACAAGTTTTCTTTGAGAACTAATCCCTTTAAACTTAAAGTGGTATCCGAGTTTAGTTAAGCCAAATTATCCATCTTCCTGTTTTCTTTCCTGAACCCAGAAATAAGGGAGAAAGGATTATCCATGCATTGAATGTCCACAGACAACTTGGGTACTATTTTAACAGAACTAAATCTCTCAGATCTTTGGATCAATTCTTTGTTTCTTGTGAAGATAAGAAGGGACAACCTGTGTCAAAACAGACTATTTCCAAATGGTTGTCTCAGGCTATTGCCTTTTGTTATACTCACCACAGCGAAACTATTCCAGATAGGGTTAAGTTCCACTCTACCAGGGACTTGCCTTCATCTATGGAATTCTGGAAAGGGATGGATTCTAGAAACAGCAACTTGGTCCTCTATACATACTTTTACAAAGAATTATAAGCTTGATTCCTTTTCTAGGCCTACATCAGGCTTTGCAAGGATCATTCTCTAGGAGCTCCTGGAGTCTTCTCCTTCCACCTCGCAAATGTAGTTAGCTAGGGGAATCTACCCATATAGCGAAGGCTTATTACAGCAGTGATCAATATGATGAACACAGTACAGTTGTGTAAGCAAACTTACCATAACAGTAGATGTTCGAATGTTCACTGTTGCAGTAGTCACTCCCTCCCTTCGTCCCCCTTATTTTTTGGTATTTTTGTTTATGCCAGGGGGTCGTTGTTTACTTTTTATTCTTCCTAGTATTGTCCTTTCAAGGTTCAGCCTTTCTCTCTCTCTCTGTTGGCAGGAAAGTTCTGAAGGGCTTGGCACCTCGGTTTGTCTTTTGGTCAGCTCTACTCAAGCTGCCTAATAGTTTGGATATGTGGAAGGTACCCTGAAGCTTTGGAAGCTTGCCAGCTGTTACATCCTTAGCAGGATATAACCCATATAGCTAAGTTTACTGCAGCAGTGATCATCTGAACATCTACTGCTATGGTATGTTTGCCTACACAATTGTACTTTCCTCAAATTGTCAACACAAGCCAGCATATACTTTAACATTTGAACCTGGTTGTTCAGAATTCTGGAGACTAAAGTAGAAGAAAAAAAAATTCTCTTCCCAAATCTGTCAAAGGCTTTACCTTTCTTGTCAGAAGGACAAGGAGAAGAAGGATTAGTATTGATTCAAAACTTATTAGCAACTGGAGAAGAAATACTAATAGCTGCTGGGTCAGACCTAGGATGAGAAAACAAATACTTGTTAGAATGAGGAACTTTATAAAACTCTGTTTGCCTTTTTATGGAGTGAAGATCGACTTTAATGATTATTGCAGGCTAAGTCAAAAGCATCTTCCAAGACTGGCATAACAGGAAGAATAGGAGTGTTGCATAACTATTTGCAACCTGTCATATCATCTCCTTAAAGAAGAGGGAGCATTCACCTGTTCCCACCAAAATGAACTATTCAATCTGGACACAGTCTTAGCAAAATAAAATTCCTCTACAGGAGAAACTGAAAAATCAGTTTCCTCAGATTCAGAATCAGGGACATGTGAAGAAAACACTGAAAAGCCTTGTGATCTTTATCAGAGAAAGTTAGAAAGGATTGGGAAGAGAGGTTAGATAAGCAATTCACAAAGAAACAATGTGAAGATATATGTATGTCTACCAAATATGCAACAAAATCTAGAAAATTTAGGATTTCTGCCTGGAGATGTTTACATAGACATTTGTATACCCCAAAAAGACTCCAGAGAATTTTTCCTCATCTAGACAGCAAATGTTGGAGGTGTGACAGGGAAGAAAGAGGTAATTGGGAACATATTTTCTGGGAGTGTAGTGCATTGGTGGACTTTAAGGATTCCCCAAGAGATGCACTGTCGAGATGCTGAGTGGGCAGATTGGTGTCATGAGGGACATGAGTTTTCTGAGCTATGATACAGAATCAGAATTGCCTAGAACCTAGGCACGGTAAGGCCTTGCTGTGTCTAATTACGTTGGCTGCCAAAAAAAAACAATTGCTAGAAAATGGAAATCAAGATCTAAACCAACTATACTAGAAGTGGTGAATATAGTAATAGAGATAAAAACAACTGGAATTGAGGTCTTTAGAAAAGGGTAGGAGCAAACTACATAGGGAAAATGGGAATTGTGGGAACAATACATACTAGGGGGGAATGAGGTTTAAAAGAAGGCAGGACTTAAATGAGCTGTGTAATGTTTGACTGAAAATGACTGGGAAGATTATAAGAGATGTATATAATGCTTTCAACTGGGAGTCTGTCACTATGGTTTGTGATGAAAATACTTGCAACTAGGAATAAGTTGGTGTGGTTTGTTTTCATTTACATAAATGTATAACTGCCTATGTTATAAGTGATGGTTTAATAAAAATGTTTTTTGTTTAAAAAAGGTAGGAACTGAATAATTTATGTTATGCTGCTTATGTTATATGATACATAGCAATATATGTGAAATACAATGTTTGTAAATGTGAACTTAATACAGTTTGATTACTTTTATATAAATGTAACTTTGCCTATGTCACAAGTAATAATTCAATAAAGGAGTTTAAAAAAAAGAATCTTCTGATAAAGGATCCTCAAGTATTGTGGAGCTATATTTTGCAGTCACATCACCCTACTGTTTCCACAGGATTCAAAGTCTGCAATAAGCCTTAGGCCACAGTAATTAACTGAAAGTAATGAAATATTATTTTCTGAAGAATTGTGTCTATTTTTTAGTTTCTTTTTCTTAGGGACATCCCTAGATGGAGACTGACTTAAGTATGGCACTTCAACCTGAAAAACAGGCTTCTCACCTTGCACACTTTGGGAAGAACCTCCTGGTGAAACTCCCATGAATGTAGAAAGTGCTTCTCCCTTGCCCAGAATGGATACCGGAACAGCCATAGAGTCTTCTTTTTCTTAGGTAAAGTGGGATAAGGAGTCTAAGGACAGGTTAGAGTAGTCATGATCCTGTCGGGAGGGGCCGTTCACCAATAAGCACACTTTGCCCTGTGCTCCACCTTAGTAATATATTTTACTGCTAACCCTAATATGCGCTTACCTGCAAAAAGCCCTTCTCATAACACTACCACTACAGAAGACATCTCCGGCACTCACCAAAAACACACACACTAAATCTATCCCCTGATCTAACCCTAACACACACTAAATCTCTCTACCTCTAAAACACTCACTTGCAAATGCTCAGCCCCACCACTTACCTTTGTCAACCATCCAGAAGTTACCCAAACAACCGTTCAACCAAACTTCCTATCTTTCAATACGTACAGCAGTTCAGTTGTGTCCCACAAATAACTGTCAACCAATTTCACTGTCTCTGCCTAAAGATCATGCAATCTTAGAGTCAGTATATATAATTAGTAGGCATTGGGGAATGTGGGGGGCTTTCCCCGTTACAAAAAACACTTTCTTTTACTTTAGCATGCTCCAAGGAGTGACCTCAGCTCATGAACAGATGGGTGTTAACATTTGTGTTTCGACATTTATATATTTATATATATATATATATATATATATATATATATATATATATATATACATACAGACATACATATTATTTTCTTGTATTGTATATCTCTGTAATATGTTTTTGTCTTTGTAAATCTACTTCAATTTGTATTATGTAAAAACTTTCTTGACTTTCAAACTTAAGCTGATGTTATGTAAAAATGTCTGTGACTGTATGGAGCTTTTCTCCCCGGGCCTCCACTGAAAATGGGTTGTTCGGCTCAGTGGACTTTCCCGGAAAACAAATGTCAATAAATAAATAATAAATAGATACAGATATATGAACTATTTTGTTAAATCAAACAAAAATACATGGAAAAAAAACATTAAAAAAACACATTGAACCAATAGGGTTTCCATTAATTTAGTGAAACCCTAAAATAAAACAATAATTTTTGAAGGGGGTGGCAAACCCACTGCACCCCCATGTGGGAGGTTGCTCTCCCCAAACCCGCTGCTACTTATACCAACTCTGAGACTGCACAACAGTGGGAAAATAGAACTTCCCTTTCCCCACTTAATGCTGATCTCAGGCAATCGACTAAACATGCATCGGCAAAAGCTGTTTGACAAAACAGCCAGTTGTAAAGGAGACAGACATATACTGGTGTATATATCGCACACATATATATATATATATATATATATATATATATATATATATATTTTTTTTTTTTTTACCATGAGCATATTAGCTAATTGCACTCCTCTTATATACTGCAGAATAAAAAAATAAAAAAAAATATCAAAGAAATGTTGAAATCTGTTTGAACACAGACTATACCAGGAAACTAAACTGGCAAATAACTCAGGCTAGTACAGCTTCACATAAATTGCTTCACAAACTTCTCATAAAAAATGAAAAAAAAAAATTATAACCATCATACTATGTTGGAGTTCTGAAAGGGTGGCTGAAGTTCTTGTGCAAGGGCCCACAGAACCCCTAGTCCATTGCCTGTTTTCCTTACAAGTGGCCAAAAGTATCAGTGAATTTTTCAGAAGCTGGTCCCTTTCCCTGAAATAGATGATGAACCTTCATAAATCACACCCTGCATGAGTCCATCCATTCCTTTCGATCTAAATGAGGTTAGAACACATTACATGAAGAAGCTACTATCTAAAACCTTGCAAACAACTTTGTTGTCAGATTCATTTTGCCTTTGATTAATATATCAGTCTTCTAGTTTAACTGTTAAATAGCCACTTTCTCTCCATTGTACTACTCCACTTAAAATTATGTGTAGCAATCATTATATATACATATTGCAAGTAGATAAAGTCAGTTGTTATCAACTAATCAAGTATAGTAATGTTACACTACTAAGGTTGTTGTCATCCATAAATGTCTTTTTTCCAAGTTATGTTCAGCTAACTGATTTTTTCGCCAATAAACCAGATACTCTGGCAAGATATAAACTAGTCAGCTCTGTATACAGCCGCTGCATTTCCCATGTATAATTCATAGGATTATACTAAGTTTACAGTCAATGGGCTGTCAAGAAATTCAGCTGCAGTACCGCTCAGTAATGAGAGCATTACTAGTTAACCTTAGTGAGAACATTATTTCCACATGTCCCAGGCATGAAGTTATGGTCATCCATCCAATTTTCAAGTCTAGGAAGGTGGATAGGGTGTTACCTCGATTTGTAGGGGTAGTTTATTACAAAGACCTGAGGGTGCTGAGTAACAAATCTGTCACACCAACAGGGGTTGATTTTGCCATGGAAGTTGAATTCTTAAGTACAAGTGTTACATAGGCCACTGGTTCTATGAAGGTGTACAAGACCAAAAAGGGTAGGGACTTTCAGTGCTGGAAAGGCTAAATGGAAATCATCCCTTAGGAGTCTACATGAAACAGTGTACAGGGGACAAGACTTTTATTCTTTCACGGCACTTTAGACTTGTGTAGTCCAGAAATATTCTTACTAAGAAACCTTTTGGGGTCTTACAAGTCTATCAAGGTGCTTTGTGAAGGAGAGTCTAAAAGGGGTACTGTATTGCATGGTAGTTTTAATAAGGGAAGAATATAGATTGCCCAAGCATGCATGGAACCTAGAGGAGATAATCCTACATAATCAGGTGAGCAAGACTGGAATGCTTCCTAACCACAACAGACATAGTGATCAAAATAAAGATTGGTATTGACATTTGTACCCAAGTTGGTAAGTGTATCTGTTTTAGGAGGGATACAAACCAATGTGGTAAGAGGAGGAGGAGGTAATGTCTCCCAGAGGTAACTACACTGTACATTCATGGCATTTAAGGTAAGCCCATGACGGACTCTCCATGCACTGGACTTGTCCAGGCTTTGCTGAAGTACCTGGGTATTTGAGGGGGAATTTAACAATGGTATCTAGTTTGTAGCCATCAAAAGACTTACTTAGCCACAGTGCCTTGACATCTGCTTTCACTTATGAAAGGGGAACAGGAGAGAGCCCAGCTGAAACCCAGGTGCTGCTACTCCTCTGGCTTGAGGAGGCAACCCCCAGCCTAACAATGCAAGTTGGAGAGCTAACTGGCTTTTCAGTAGACTACATGCAGGAGTATGTTAAACTTGGAGAGTATGTCTATGATACTAGTATGTAATATGGCATCAAAAGCTTTGACAAGCTCAAGCTACACAGCACAGACTGTAAGGCATTCACCCAGGGCTTCAGTGACCATTTAAAAAAATACTAGTTTTAGTTGGTATGGCTTACCTTTTACACATACAAATTGGTTTCAGTCCAGGATTTATAGGCTATGTTTGTGATTGTTTATCACTTCAGCAATTATGCAATCCATAACTTTATAGACAATACCTGTGAACATACCTCTCAACCTCTTAGCACAAGCACTCTGGTCAAAGCCTAAAATAATGGGGGAGATAAAGGCCCAAAATAAGGATAGAGTTTTACATATTGCTCTTACAAACTTAGAAAGTTGCTATAATAACAGATTTTGTGTTAAAATGCATTTTCTCAAGGATATGAAGTCTGACACACAAAGTCCTGTCATTTAGTGACTTCAGTCCTCGTTGATTTGCCAAAAAAGCACACATTTTATAAGGAGCAGACCAAAAATTTGAGGCAAAAATGTGGACAGTTGAGAGGTATGCCTATGGAAGTTTATAGGGCTACAGTTTGTGGGGTCTGTTGTGATGCCATCTTTGTCTAACGGTAACATTGCAACCACTCTCCATGTTTCAAGAACATTACATGTGGACAGACTTAAAAGAGATTTGAGAGGGATATAGCTATGTTATGATTACCCTCTTTAGCAGACAGACAGGGATATTATCAGGACACATGGAGCTAGTATTTTTGGTTTTGGATAGTGTGGACATAACCTAGTCCAAGGTGATATTGGTGTGTGTGTGGAGGGTTAAAATGGTTGGTAGTTGGGAGGTGCATCTTGCTGGGTTGGGGGAAAATGCAGGACCTCAAAGTTTTTTTTTTTGATCGCAGTACAGTGAAGATCGGAATATTTGCCCTTTCCTCACTGTAGTGCGATCTTGAAGTTGGAATATATATTTAACGGGGGGGGGGGCGCAGCCCCCCCACAATAATGATTTTGAGGTCCTGCATTTTCGCTCTTTTGAGTGTTCGTCATTTAGAACATTCAATATTCTAATATAGACCTGAAATTAGCACTATCTGCAAGGGTATTTGCAGTAACTTCAGGATCTGAATGGGAGATCAAACAGGAAAGAAGTTTGGTACAACGATAGGCATCATATTTAAGTTTCCCAATGTAATTGAAAAAGGCCTTGTGATTATCGTTAGAAGTGGTCGTGATCCTGAGTTTACTTCTTGCACTGAACTCCCTGATGGTGTGATTGAGGGTTTTATTTACTAGCGTTATGTTCCTTTTATATTATGAAAGTGCATATTTGTTATAAATAGCTTGAAGCTTCTTTTTTTTGTAAAACTTATGTATAGGATAATTTCACCATACAGCTTTATCTCTGAACTGACTGTTATTCTTATGGTGGATGTGAACAGCGACCTCGATGCATCCACTGATGAGGGAATATAAGTCAGAAGGGTATACAATATCTGTGAACACAAAGTGTTTGCTGTAAACTTATTTTAATGATGCATTTTACAACAATTAAAATGGAATGTGTATATAGTATAATAGTGCCTATTTGTTAAATGATATGTGTATGAGAGTCAGCATTTTAGTTAAAGTTACATGCAGAGTCATGTTTGTTTACCGGAAAGAAAGTGCATATATCAGTGGACAAAACAAGGCATTAAATCACTTTAAATAAAGCATAAATCCACAGCATTCAAGTCTTCCTGTAGATGCAAAAAGAAATTCATATGTGGTTGCACTGTGTATAAAATGTGTAAGAAGTAGTTTTATGATGAGTTATTTGGATGCTATACATTTTCTCATTATTCTATTATTTATCTTGTATGTTAAAAATGGAAATTTTGTTTGAGGATTACATTAGTATAAAACTGAATAGAATGTCAAGATATTTATTAGTGCAGTGATAGGACAGGTACAGTACTTTATTCAGTCATGCCTTTGAAATGAGCTAATGGGTTCTAGTTTCATTACTAGTTATTAACTGGTACCAATGGACAGAATTCTGCCCTCTATTAGAAGTCTGTGTTTATGCTGCATATAACCCTGATCTCTCTTTCTTCTATGACTGGAAGAGCTGTTTAACAGAGTTTTTTTTGTTGGCACAACAAAACTTTTCAGAATTACACCCAAAGCTGGGTTCACAAACATGGATACCTTTACCTTGTCTCTACCTGAATGATGGCAGGCTAACATAGTAAGTTTACTGCCTCAGTTACTACTATTGGTTGCAGTATTTCTTTAATTAATTAATGTTTTTACTCCTACTTTTGATTTGCTGCTGTTGTTTTTGCTAGTTCCAGTATTATTTGCTGTCTTGTTTTAGTAACTCCTCATAGGACCGGATCCAGCACTAGGCGACCTAGGCAGCTGCCTAGGATTCCATGCTGGCTGGAGGGGAGACCTGGCCACAACATTATATTAAAAAAAGAAAAGGAAAACTTTCCTATTTTGTTCAGCCTATGCATACTTGCTTTAAAAATTAAAAAACAAGAAAAGTTTTTTTCCTGCTGTGCCTATGCCCACATCCTGCTGCTTCCTGCATTCAGACAATGTGACAGGAGCAAGTAAGCACGCACATAGAAATGACATGAGATTTTAGCAGAATGGGCAGGCATATACATGAGTGTGTTTGCTATTTCATATAGCTGGCATGTTTATGAGTTATATGCTAATAGCTTCTTTGGGAGTTGGCTAGCAGTGTTTCTTAGTGTACAGCAGAAAAGTGTGTGTGTGTGTGTGTGTGTGTGTGTAGAATGTCCTAGTTAGGGAGGGTAGTTTAATTAAATGACTTGCTCAGATTCTGTACAATCCCCTACACCAATTGCCATAAGTTTTTTTCTTTGGTAACTGACTGAAGATTACAGTCAATATCACTCATTAGAGTTTCACAGTTTTTGTGTTTCAGAAGACACATGTTGATGCATGACCTGTTCTGATAACATTTTAAGAGATTTAGAGCAGTCTTCTTTTATTTGTCATCACTTTGGCACATCATCTCTGAATTTTCCTCACATTTAAGCCCTTTCCTTGAGTAAGTGACTTAACCAGAGAGTATTTGGGATAACTGGAAAATTGGGCTAAGCTCCTCAATGGTTCCCTGGACTACAAACCTAGTAACTAATACCTATGGTTTGGAGGGAGGAATTGGCATAATGGTTAAGAGGTTTATCTTACAAACACAAAATACAGGGTTTGATTCCCATCTTTGGTAAACATGGCTAAACTTAATAAGGTCCTCTGGGGTTGTTATCCTAGTAATTGCCTATGAACCACAGTGATTGTGGTATAAAGGAAGGAAATTGATTGTAGTGAACAGGAGCATTGTTACATGGACCATGTTCTTTGGATGTGACGCTTGGTTTTCTTAAAGTCGACAGTGTGCTTATTATGTAGAAGTGAATACATTTGACAGCTTGAAGTCTATGAATTTAGTGTTGACATTTTAACATTTAATTTAGCTTGCTTTTTGTAGGCACACAGGTGTGAAATGCGCTGGGTTTGGGTTACAAGAGTTTGTCTAGCACTTAGTGCAGATGAGTAAAGTTATGAGCTTTTAGTACATGGTTTGATTCTCTCAGGCTTCATCTGTCTTCTGTTACTCTGACAAGTTACTTCACCAGACAGTCAGTATTCCTGGCATCCCCTGAAAAGGGACATGTCCAGTGGTCTGTCCCAAGATGTTAGCAAATGTGTTATACATTTGTCTTTTACACCTTTCACAAAGAAGTTAATTAGTACCTCTCTATACAATTTCTGAGTATGAATCCCAGCATAACGCTTGTAGTTTAATGCGTTCCCAGATAAATTTTAATTAAAAGTGAGTTTCAAGGGAAGTGAAGTTTACTGTTGCTCATGCAAAGTCTGTTTTCAATGAGCAACTGTTTTTGTTTAGCAAATGGACATCAGTGTTTGTGCTTTAAAATTTGAAATAAGTTTTACATTTAAATCCACATCTCTGTAATCATGGTAATAGTTAAAGAAGAAAATGGTATGCACACTGACCATTTTGAACAGGATTTATGGTAACTGGAGGAAGACAGACAAATAATGGGACACTGGAATGGCTGTGGGGGGGGGGGGTACAGAGTCTAAGTTCACTATCCTGACTTGGACCCCATTTTACTATATTCTGGTGACCCCTCCACCATACTTTTACACTGATTTTACTGTCTTCACAACTGCTGTTGCCTTTGTTGACATTGTTAAGAATCATCAGTTTGAAACTAGTAATTAACTAGAATGAAAGTTTAGTTTCAATTTTGGGAGCACTCTTACTGGGATACTTTTTGAGTATAATCCTCCATCTGCTTTGTGTCTTGCAATCACAACTGAGACCACCTACCACATATCAGCAGTCTGGGCTAGAGTCCAACTTCACCTCTTCACAGGTGCAGGGCCTTATAAAATAGCAATGTACCATCACTATTCATTCTGCAACTGCCACAGAGTGGAATTCAGCCCACTATACTCTCATCCAAATTCATCGACAATGAATGTCAAAGCAGCTAATGAAATATGATGTTGAAAGATTGTATTAAAATAGCAGTTCTTTCTGACCTGTCAAGAAGCACTAAGCTTTTGAGTTCTGATTCTTTTATGTTGGACACAGTCTTGAAATTACTACAGTTTTGTTTGTTTAATGTAATGATGGGACACATGGGATTACTATAATTGGGATAGTACTGCATTGTTTTCATACCATTTTGTTTTTACCATGATGTAATACTCTCAGCCGCCAAGCATCACAAGAGAAATACTACAAAATGCACGCAAGGGTAGAATCAAGGCAGGACATTGGCATGTCTCACCATGTGTAAAATATCTGCATCTGACAGTAGTGCATAAACTCACTGCCTACAGTGTACTTTAAAAGGTTACTTGTATTGCCACTTCTACATCTAGAAATAAGACTTCATATTTAAAGTGAAAGTTTTTATATTATAGCTTCTAAATGCACTGTACTGAAAACAAACACCCGAGTAAATCAGAATCAACAAACATGACAGATACAGCTTTGTGCTCCAAGTAGTTACTTTGCAATTCCATTGTTGTGAAAGAAATTGCAGACACCAATACACATAAATAATTTGAGAGTTAATTAGTAAATTTAGCCTGTAAACCGTGTAAAACCAATCACATCATTTTCTATTACCTAAAATCCTAGGGTCCCATGACACCATTCAGAGTCTATTCTCTGTTAGTGGTTTGTTTGTTTGTTTATTTGTGTGTTTAACAGGGTTAAAAACTGATAAAAAAATAGCCAATTACAGGCTCTGCACAGTGACCAATTATAGGGTCAGCTCAATTCCCCAGCTGTTCTCTTGCTGTATAATTACCCATTAGCTTGCCACAGCCATTCCCCTCATTACCATTCCTTACATCATGCAGGCACTCTCAGCTTACCAGTGCAGGCAAACTGGCTTTCACTGGCATGATGGAACCTAGCTTATTTACCCTTCCCCTATTGCATCTCAGGGGGTCTAAAACCTATTTAACTCTACCCATACCTCTCAATTAAACAGAATTTCACAGAATATCCAGATGTTTACATCATATTTTTGGTCTGTCCCTCATAAAAATTGTGTTTTTTCCGGAAAATCGATGAGAATTGTAGTCACTAAATAATGACAGACATTGAGTTTCAGAGTTCATAGCCTTCAGAAAATGCATACTAATTCAAAACCTATTGCTGTAGTAACTTTCTAAGTTTATAAGATCAATACTTAAAATCTGTCCCTGATTTTGGGCCTCCAACCCCCCCCCCCCAATTATTTTGGCTTTGTGCGAAGAGGTATGATTTCTACCTCCTCCAAAAGTAAACTTTTGTTCAGGACATTTCCTCATATAAGCACACATTTTTTTTTTGTCATGGAAACATCCACTCCAGTCCTAAATAATGTTCATTGTATACCGAACTACAATTTCCACTTCTCCTCAGCTAGGGTATTCACTGAGGTTATAGGGATTAAAATGCTGCACGTCACTACTAGAATATTGCTAGCAAATTTCATGATTTTCAATCTTTGTTAGCACTGTTAAGGCCTAATATCAGAAACTTGCTTGAAGTCTTCCATTTACCTTATTTAGGGCAGATAGGATACTCAAAACATGTGACAAATATGCTTCTTTATGTAAAGAATATGTTGTAGGTCTTAGAACTCCCAGTTGAATTCTCTACTTAAGAGATTTTTGAAACCCTTTTTATCCAGATTCCACTCCAAGAAGGAAAGAAAAATGGCTATTAGGCTTCATTACAGGGGATTATAGGTTCGTACTAAGCTAACTGCCCTTGTGAGCCATTTTAAGCCTAGCCAATTATCCCTTGTGAGACTCAAACCCTGCAACTTGTTTTTGTAAGGCAAGCACCTTAACCATTAGGCCACCCTCCCAACCCCTTTTTTCCCTGACAGCTCAGCTAAGCCTATCTCATGGATAACCCAGAATATCAAGCATAAAGTAATACTGCTGGCTGACCTTAAGTGTTTTCCTAGAGTCACAGTGCAGAACTGCTCAAGGGATAAAGGACCTTCTCCAGTATATGTCCTTTCTAACAAGGTTTAATCATGCTAACTACTGTCAGATTTTGCATATTAGCCTGAAGGACAGCCAGTTGGCCTATTCATATACTTGCAGATGATAAGTTACCTGACTCCTTTTAGTGACCACCATTGAATTTACTGCATATGGACAACCAAACCTGACTAGAATTCCACCTTGTATTATCACATTTAGGTGAACTAACAACATACACATCTAGGATTTCTTGCATGCAGTTTTAAGTGTGGGCAGAATATCTGTAACTGATACATTTGACAGTGAAAAGACATCACATATTTTCAGAGATATTTCTTGTCTGTTCTGGACATGAATACCCTTACACGAAAACCAGGATTTCTTTGGGTACTAGATGTTTTGGCTCTACATTGACCTTCAAAAGAAGCAAGGCCTGGTTAGCCTACAAAGTGTGAGGTTATTGCCTGGGCCTTTTACTGCAACATCTCTTTGTAAGACTCTTTTAATGCAGCATTTTCCACTTCATTTATGAATGTTTGCAAGTTTCATTAGCATGCTTTGTAACAATAACTAAGTACTTCTGGCTGTAATCTGTGTTTGTGTCTCTCATCTGTATTTGTGCAGTTTGGATATCTAGAAGAATAATCTCCATGTCTTGAAAACTCAACTAGACAGTTCAGCCTTTTCATTGGAAGCAGAGGACGATTTCCAACTACAGAATCCCAACTTTTGATGGTGAAAAATAAGCCTTATGAAATGAAATATGATTTGGATTCTTGTTTACTAGGCTGGAAAAATGAAAGCATGTCCTTGCAGTTGTACTGTCTCTCACAGACACAACAAGAGATATTCTTATGTAAATTTCAACAGAAGATTTGAACACAGATGACGTGGGTGATGAAAAAATTAGATTTTTGAGGCATGCTTTAATTTTGAATTGACTATCAGGGACACGTTTTCTATGACAGACTACTTGACTGATTTTGAGCAAAGATACAGTCGAATGATTGCTATCAAGCTGTTAGATTGTAAATGCTTAAATGTAAATGGTAGACAGCAGGCATTAACCTCTAAGTGCAAGAACCCTGGACAAAGCCAAAAATAATGGTGGGACAAATGCCCAAAATCAGGGACAGATTTTAAGCTTTGCTTTTAGAAACTTAGAAAGCTGTTAGAATAACGGGTTTTGAATTAGCATGCATTTTATGAAGGACATGAAGTCTGAAACTCAAATGTCTGTCATTATATAGTGACTTCAATCCTTAATGTTTTGCCAGGGGAAAAATCTAGACATTCTACAAAAATCTGGACAGTTGAGAGATATGACTGAACGTACTTTTTCCTTAGTGAAGTCAGCCCTAAAGCACATTTTCCAAGAAAAGGCATCAAACACATCAATGTACATTAATATAAGTATGGACACAACATATTTCACAGAGCAGTAAAGAAGTAGCAACTTAGGCAAACAACAAATGGCTCGGGGAGGCCAGCATTACTAGGTACAAATCCATTTGGTAAGTATAGTAAGAGAGCAAAATGTACTGTGGTCAGAGCGCCTATTACAGGGTTGAAGACCTTCCAAACAGAGGTGAACAAAATAATAACTTTGGAAAGCAAAATGTGTGAAGATACAGAAGCATGCAATATCACTTTATTTGCCATAGACCTAGTTGCAGACCCAAATACTTTTTAGTATAATCTTTTTAGATCAGCTTTGACTGATACTGCATGCACATGAATGAAAAAAATTTGTGGAAGAAATGGTTTGACATTTATATTAGCAAATGAAGTCAGAGTAAAGTGGACAAAAATTTTGAAAACTGTTACGTCTAGCAGCAGGACTTTCAAGACTGGTGATATAAAAGTAACGGGTTCCAGCAAGAGGCAGAAAATATGTACAAAACTTGCACAAGCTAAACGTGACACTGAAAAGGATATGGTTCCAGATGACATACCTTTATTGCTGAGAAATACATCCTTAAAAAGAGCAGGAACAGTCCTACACATAAAAAAATGACAAAGCATAATGCACAAACAGTGAGTGACTCTTGAATTCACTGGTTCTGGGCATTATTGTCTTCATGTTCTAGATGAAGAATCATGAGATCCTTATAATTTTAGACAACATTTATTTATTTACACTGTTTTCCAGGTTAGTCCCACTAGGCCAATGTCCTTTTCTTTTCAGGGGGACTTCAGGTGGCATTCATACTGACTGGGGCACCAGTGAACTTCTCTTACTCTTTTTGGTTAAGTTCAGCAGGATCTTTTACATGCACCAGAGCTATCACCAACTCATGTAGATGGGGCCTCTATTTAACATTTCATCCAAAGGACAACACACTCAGGAGTTTGGCATCCTCCATATGCTGTACTGTACACATCCTTATGATCTTACAGCATCAAAGGCAAGTGTGCTATCTGTTGAGCTACTGAGACCACATCATCATAGTCAGAATGGAGAAGCAGACATTTTTAAGGTAGCTGCTTTTTAGCTGGGGAAACAAGGACCATGAATATATTTCTACTTTAAAACAGATTGTTAACAGTTTTCAGGTTTGCTTGAGGTACAACAAATCTAAATATAGACTTTATGTTGTGAAGTCTTGGCCTCCAACCAAAATAAGGAAGATGCTACGGATTATGTGTAACTGAATCTGGGACTTGGTATTTTCATGTCATCAATCAGTTTACACACATTATGAATACAGGCCCTCAAAAATTGCAAATGAAATGTATCTGTTGTTGGATATGCAAGCACGGTCTACCTTAAAAGATATTCAGTGACAATGGTGAAAACTTCAATAGCACATGGTAGAAATATGGCAGAGAACTTCCACATTGAAACTGTGATTGTAGTAGCATACAGTCAGTCCTAAGACAAAATATGGCACTAACAGAAATAATGATAAAAGAAAAGCTAATAGTGGATGTGATTAGGAAATGTCATTGGACTGGATTCTGATATAAAATGCAGAATGTCTTTGGCTGCAGTCCATATCAGTTTGTACTTGGTTAAAACCCCACCCTCCCTTCTGTTCTGATTTATAAATTGCCTGCTATAGAAGGACCACATGGAGTGTGGTAGGAGAACATATTTTAACATTACATACATGAGTGACAGCATTTGCTGAGACTGACTGATTACACAGAATTAGGAGAGTAGTATGGAAAAGACTTCTACAAGTAAAAGATTTGAAATGGAAGAGAATGTGCACTACGTAAGTGCTGACTGTGTATAGTAGAAAGGACTCAGAGTCATCTCTGGCCAGGAAGAAGTTGTGGCATTTGTGATGCATTCTGGTATTTATGGAGCTGCATCATTCCAGGTTTCATAAAGTCAAGACAGAAGCAAAAGATCAGTACTTAAATAAAAATGACAACAATGAGGTGAGGTGCGCTTCAAAAATTTACCAGTCTGCCCAGTTGTATGTGTCAGACTTGATTCAGTGTACATTGTAAGTATATACACATATACATATATATATATATATATATATATGTGTGTATGTGTATATATATATATATATATATATATATATATATATATATATATATATATATATATATATATCTACTTTGAAACATTTAAAACCCATAACATCTAATTTCATAACATTGAGACCAGAACATCTAAAACCCATAACACCGAATTTCATAATATCTAACACTACAAATCACAAGAAAATAACATCCCCTCCACATATAACGACATGAAACTACCAAACACACTTTTTACTACGTTTCTGCAGAGGGGCAAGCCTCCCTGTGCCCCCCACACCCCCCGTAAATTAAATATACCAACTCCAAGATCACGCTACAGTGGGAAAAAGTTAATTAACCCCACTGTATCAAGCCCCCCTGCAGAAACATAGTAAAACGTGTGTTTGGTAGTTTGGTGTCATTATATGTCGTTATATGTGGAGGGGATGTTATTTTCATGAGATTTGTACTGTTAGATGTTATAGGTTCATAGGTTCATACTAGGCTATCTGCCCAAGGGCATTTATAAGCCTAGCCCATAGTTATTTGGCTTTCGCCACCACTTTAGTTTGAATAAAACTATGCCTATTATTTTGCTGTGCCTCTGTCAAGCAGTGACACTGAAGTAATCCCTGGGGTATATCTGCGATCTCCCATCCATTGGTCAAGATTCCTCTTGAACAAGGCCAGCGAGGTGCTCTGCCTCACATGTACCGGAATTTTGTTCCACAGCATAGGGAGTCTCTGGGTGATGAATCTGTCCCTCCAGCACGTTCTATTAATAACCGTGTCAAGGTTTAAGTCTCCCGCCCTTGTGGTTCTGAGGGATCTAGATTTTTGAGGTGAAGCATATTCATCAAATCTGGGTTTGACATGGCCTTATATGTCAGGCACAGGTCACCTCTGAGCAAGCGGTATGAGACTGAATAGAGCTGGAGTTCTTTCAGTCGGGCAGCATAAGACATATTTTTGAGACTCTTTATCCTTTTGGTGAGGAACTTTTGGGGCCTTTCCAGCTGCTGCAGGTGTCGGGTCAGATACATTCGAATGGGGCATTGTACTCAATCATAGGTCTAATGAGTGATGAGTACAGGGGACGATGACCTCCCTTGATCTAGATGTGACTCCCTTCTTGATCAGGTGGGCAATGTAGAAGGTTTTCCTAACTACTTTAGCAACATGAGTGTCAAGCGAAGGCTACTGTCAACCTGGGTCCCCAGATCCCTGATGACTTCTTCTGTGCTCAGTGGATTGCCACCTATATGGTAGCTAGGGGTAACCTTGTTTTTCCCGAAGGGTATGACTATGCATTTCTTGGCATTTAACTTTAGGCCATGGCTCTGGCACCAGTTATCCGTTTCTGTGAGGCCCTTCTGAAGGATATCTGTGTCAGATGTGTTTTCGACTATGGCGCCCAGTTTGCAGTCATCTGCAAACTTTGTCAGCCATAACCCTCCTGCATTTGCTTGTACTTCAGAAAAGTAGATGCCGAACAAGAGTGGACCCAGGACTGAGCCCATGTTATGGGCTTTAGATGTTCTGGTCTCAATGTTATGAAATTAGATGTTATGGGTTTTAGATGTTTTGAACGGGACCTAGATATATATATATATATATATATAGACAGATAGATACATATTAAAAAAACATGACGTCACCATGATGACACTGAACTGCAAAACTCACTGTTAAAATTTTTACAGCATTTTTTCAAGAAGGAAAGCCCTCTTGTACCCCCACATGGGACGCTGCACCCTTTCACCTTGCTACTTCCATATTTTAGCTCTGAGGTTACAATACCTGAGAGCAGGGGCTATACTCCAAGTTATACTCCCACATTTTGCTGTCGCACTCTCACCATTTAAAGGCCTGTAATTATAGTCCTCAGAATTATAACAAGAACCCCTTCCTGAGATGGAAGTAAGAATAATAGAACTGTAGTTCAAGCAGTCATCATCCCATCCTGCAGTGCAATCCAGTTTCTAAAGAACAACAGTAGAATCCCATCAGTGGTTCACTACTACTACCACCAATTCTGTCTCCTGAAAAAATAGACTCCCTTGATCTTTTGTGCTTTATATTCATCAAGTCCCTTCAGCTTCTTCTCTGCTTCTTCAGTGGCCATTCCCTTATTTGTCCAGCTGTCCCAACCATGCCTGTTCTACCTCAACATGCTGGTTGACACACATTCTGTCATTCATCTAAAAATACTGTGCTGCTGATGTATCTGCCAAGTTCTAATTTAGGGTGCATCCTAAACATTAACAGAACAGTAATAATGACTTCAGATTTTAAACAACCCTGGCCATTAAGGCAGCTTATCTATTCAAATAATAACTCATAAAAATGACTAATTTCTATATGTTCTAGACAAGATTTCCAGCAGGCTTGTTGATGTATACCCTAAACAATCAGTTCAACAGTCTTGTTAGTTTTTCAGGTGCAGCAAAGAATATTTTCTATTTTTTCTTTCTTTTTCTAAGAAGAAATGTAAAGAATGGTCATCTAGTAGTGGTGGTGGGGATTACCTGATAAAAACTTTAGCATACTAGGCTCAAAAACACAGGCAACCATACCTGTCAACTGTCCAGAATTTCACAATGCCCAGAGTTTTGCCTTATATTTTTGGCTGTTCCTCATAAAATGTCTAGTTTTCTGCAACTCATTGAAGATTACAGTCACTAAATAATGACAGACCCTTGAGTTTCAGACTTCATATCCTTCATAAAATGCACATTAATAAAAAAACTGTTAGTCTATCCAATTTCTAAGTTCGCACGAACAGTATTTAAAATCTGTCCCTGACTTTGACTTTTTTAATCCTTTTGGATTTGTCCATAATTCTTGCCCCAAAATGGTTGAGAGCTATGTAGGGAAATGGCAAAGGTGTTGCAGTGATCTAGTCACTGGAGGACTTAGACTTCTTTGGCAAATGCCAGACTAACATTAATAATACAGTACCCTGAGTTACTGACACCTGTTATACTAAATGGAAATACTGTTTTGCAAAATAATAATTGTGGAGCACCACACCTCTACTGACCTCTCAAGATCAAGTCACAGATACTGGATTACAGTGTCTGGCTAACAAAATAGGGACTCATCAGCTACCATCCTAAATGATAATTATGCTCTCTGGAAAACAACATAGTATTCCTTCTTCAAGGTCATGGTGAATGTTCCTAAGCTGCCACACCATGTCTTACCCTTTAGAGAGCAAATTAATTATCTATCACAAGCAGGGCAACTTTTTTAGAGTCTGTATGAGAAGCACTGCCCTACACTAGACTTTTTTTTTTTTTTTTTTTTTTTTACAAACATAACTTTACACTCATTAGCTAGGCACTTCTTCCTCTAGCTCATATATCCTGGTTCAAATATAACACACTACTAAATATTGTACTATGGCTTTCTCTGCCTGAATATTCAGCCATTGGTCATGAGAACCTAAATATCATACAGTTAATTTTGAACCTTCCTTAACGTTTTTTCCTACAATAGGCTACCTGAAATTATAAATAACATTCCTTCCTACTTTTTGTTTCTTTTTTTTCCCTCCCCTTCATTCTTTCTATCCTGTGACTGATTTTGACTGTAAATGTCCATCTGGGCAAAGCTGATTTGCAATGGAGGCCTGGGGAGTAACACTCCAAAATGAACTGTACAAGACTTACAGTCAACTTGCTCAGAAGACCCACGCTTAAGTCACAATCACTTGAATATAGCATCATGAGGTAGTACATGCTAATATTCTGTTGCTTGTGTTCCTTCGGTGCTTGTTAATTGGTGTTTGATGGTCAGTCCAATTTTTCACTGTACCTCCCTGCAGCTGACCATCAGCTTGTACTAGTTTCTCTCCTCATTCATCAGGTCTACCAGACCCATCTTAGACACTCCAGCTCGAAATTGACCCATATCCAGAGCCAGTGAGGAGATTCAGAATACTGGTGTAACACTACACTGTTGCTGTGGAGTGTGTCTAACCCCTCCCCCCACAACCCCACAGCAGCTTTGTGGGAGATAAATGCAAACTTCCATGCACTTGTAACCTAACAAGTGACATACTGCTTACAGCACAGAGCTCACTGCTAGGCTGCCTCCATACCCCCCATTGGCTGCTCACTCCCATCCTCTCCCTTCATTTCCCATGGGACTACTGAAAAATGGGTCATCTGTGGCACAATAAAGGCTTTTTCCATCTGCACCACAGGGCATATGGCATTACCATTAAGTATTATCTTGCATTTTGTTACTTATCAGTTTGAGACATAAGTCAATTGGAACTGGTTTAAAGAAGGTTCACAAAAAAACTTAAAGAGTTATAAACATGTTTTCAGTGATTAAAAAAAATTGTACTTACTTTGTAATGGGTACGGATTATTAAGAGGGAAATTGTGCCTAGCCAATAAATCCTTATAAAACGAGAACCTAAGAAATGATTAAGGATCCATACTAGATATGTAATATCTAAGCAATCAATCAAGAGGTCCATTATATAAAATAAAAAGAAATAATACAATAAAGACAATAATATTCCAGACAGTATTTCATTATTGTGACTGAAATGACCTCTCTATGTTTGTACATAGGTTCATAGGTAAGTACTAGGCTAGCTGCCCTTGTGGGCCATTTTAAGGCTAGCCAGTTTCCTGTTTTGAGCTCGATTTAACCTATATTCTATCTGGTTTGAGATTGGTCTTACCCATTTCATGGTTAATATATATTATCCGTAATAAGAATAAATGGGATCATACCATAGATAATTTGAGGGTACCTGTGCATGAAACAAAGCATTTAGGATCTGTCTCTGTCCATCAGAAGTACAGTGGGCATTCTTAGGGGGAAATTTTCTGTTTCCCATCCAAAGATCTAAGTTGCACTTTGGGGAGTCTGTTTCCAGAACAGTAGTACCCTCTGTGAGATATACCTGTCCCACCAGTCTGTTTTGTTGAAGATGCAGAAGAGGTTTAGATCCTTAGACTGAGTATTTCTGATGCTATTTGACTTGTTGACATACGGTAAATTCATCAGTATTGGGTGAGAAGATGCCTTTAATGCCAAACGCACTTCCTGTTGGCAGTCTGTGGGACACCAGGCATAGTGATGTTGTTTCCACCTTGTATACTTTTAGAAAGGTATCACTGTGGACAATCCAGTTGTTGCATATGTCTGGAGAGATACATGCCAAAGGGGGCATTATAATCAAGAATTGACATAATGAGGGCTGAGTAAAGGGGGACAATGACATCCCTAGATCTAGACACAATCCCTTTGTTTATAAGTTGTGTAATATAGAATGACTTTCATACAACAATGGACATATGTTGGTCAAAATTTAGGTGATTGTCCATATACATTCCCAAATCAACTCTTAAGATGTGTGTTGCCATCAGTGCAGCAGTTCCCTGGGGTAGATGACTTCCCAAAGGATACAACAATGTATGTTTTGGCACTTAGTTTTGGTCCTTGAGGTATGTGGTGTGTACATAACAGTCGCTGCATATTTTTAAAATAAAACTAGATGGACATGGGGAGAAACAAGGTATATATTTGGCATGAAAGTCTCTGCATTCTTTGATGGTCTTAGGATCTAAATGCAGAAGTTCTAAGCTATGAAACTGAGAGAAACAAAAGTTACATTTAAACATAATCATATTATCAGTCACTGTGTAAAATCTGTAGACTTTAATGAGTGATATTGCAAAAGACTTACCTCATTAAGTAATCCTGGTGCCACCAATATTTTTGTTATGTGGCCCGATCTCCTGTGATTTAAACAGCTTCAGTTTGTATGGGTGGGGATTGAAAAATCATGTGAAGGGGTAAACCAAGCCTGACAACATGGACACACCTTAGAATAGGTACAGTTAATGGAACAACACATGAAGTTATAAATTATGCCCCAAAATAAGAAAATATCTCCAAAATATGTACAATTTATAGATCTGATTAGAGGTAAAATATGGTTGTTTTATAGTAGGTAAAGTGAAACTTGCTTATTAGGGCTCACAAAGTGGCAATGAGCATATGGTAACAGGACTGTAGAAGTTAGTGTCTTTCTTGAATCACTTTTTAGAAATAGTTTAACTCTTCATAAAGAGCTAAGACATTTGTTTATGTGATGGTGACATGGATATGGGTGTCAAATTTAGGAATAATACTAGACGAGACCACAGGGACCATAACAGTACTAGCCATAGGCATGTTTAATTAGACATAAAGGTGCTTGACACCTTTGTCAGGCACTTAGTACTGCTTACCTCCCAAATCAAGTAGGGCCTTATATGATAATCCTCATGTAAATTTGTGTCTATCCATCCAATCATCAAGACTTGCCTTAAGGACATCCAAAGTAGTACTTTGTTTGACCTGCAATATCAACTTGTCCCATAGGCTGGGAATATGGTGTATTAGGAACCTGTTCTTCCAATGAGTCCTGTTTATATTTTGGTGTAGATTTAAGTCCCTAGATTGGGTGTTTGTAGATACACTGATTTTGTGACAAAATAGGTCATCAAATAAGACTGGGCTTTCTTGGCTTGAAAATCTGGCCACATTTCACCTTTGTGCAGCTAGCAGGTTACTGAATCTAAGGAGAGTTATGCTAATCTTTCAGGGCAGTTCAAGGATTTAAGACCTTTAATTTTCTTGGTTAGAAATCTGTGGAGCCTTTCCATTTGTACAATATGCTTGAATTTGTACATATCAAATTGGACATTGTGGGGGTAGGATGACTTATTTGGCTCTTGACAATATTCCCCTGGTAATTAACTGGGCCAGACTGAAGGATTTCTTGACTATGGTGGAAACAATGACCGAATGGCAGAGTTGTGCACATAAGTATCCAAGTCTGTTGTGATCTTCTCTGTCTAAAGAGAATATAATTTATAACATATGCGGTGGGGTACCTTTTTCCTTAATGCTACTATGCTGCACTTTTTTGCATTTAACGTGAGACCATTTTCAGTACACCAGATATGTGCATATTCCAACCCTTGCTGGAGCGTTTTAGTGTTAACGGATGAGCAGATAACAGTACCCATCTTGCAATCATCAGCAAACTTGGTCAACCACTCTTCTGGGACATTGGTTTGAATGCTTGCAAAATAAATGCCAAACTGTGAAAGGGTCTTCAACAGATCCCCGTGGCATCCAACTCATTACAATTTTACATTCAGGGAGTGTGCCATCAACTTTCACAAACTGGGATCTGTTGGATAGTCAATTTGCAATCCAGTGGACAGTGTAAGCATTTACATTAAGTTTGTCTAATTTTTCAATAATTTTAGCATGGGGAATAGTATCAAAAGCCTTGAGCAGGGCAGGATAAGCAGTGTGCACACAATGACCACTGTCTACAACCTCTATAAGCTTTTCAAAGTAGCTTGCTAGGTTAAGGAGGCAGGAGCTACCCTTCACAAAAAAAAAAAAAAAAAAAAAAAAAAAAAAACTGAGTGAGGTCTACTTCAGTTAAGTTGCCTAAGTCTGCATAAATGACTTTTGCTATGATAAGTTCCATGACTTTGCATATAGGGTTTGTGAGGCTGATGGGCCTATAATTATCTGGGTTTGTACAGGGGCCATCCTTGTGCAGGGGAGTCACACTGGGTATTCGCCAGGTATCAGGCACAAATACAAAAGAAAAGCTGAAGTTGAACCACTAAAGTGGAGGCTCAGACAGCGCACATTTGGCACTGATAAGGATGCAACGTGGTAAGTCGTCTTTCCCAAAAAAGTATTATTCCTAGCCTCTGATGGAGATTCTAACACTTGTTTCAGGGTGATTTCAGGGGGGGGGGGATTAAATTTCCATAAGTAGTGAGGACATCAATGTATGTAAGTGGGGTAAAGTTAGTACTAAATGTATCTGCTAATATAGTGGCTATATCCCTTGGATCAGAGGGTATGACATTATCGATGAGCTCAGTTTACTGTTGAACATTATTCTTTAATTTTCAGACATAACTGAAGAAAGATTTCTAGTTTTCTTAGATACCTTTGGCAGACTTAAGATCTAATGTTGTCTATTTTTGTCCAATTCAATGTTTGGGTTGTTGGGTCCAATAAGATCTGACCTTAGCACCTTCTTCCAGAACTTTGGATCGGCTTTGACTCCTCCCTTACCCATAATTCCCTCCTTCTACTTAATTTACCGCAGATCTCATATGCTGCCTGTTCTATCCAGAAGTGTTTTCCAAAAGCTTGCGAATTATTCATAAGTGAAAGATATTCAATATTTTCCTTCTCTTGACTCCTCTTATAGTTCTTATAGTATAATGCATGTAGGACATGCAGACTCCACACAGAAGGCACGCCAGCCAAGAATCGAACCGGAAAACCTCTTGCTGTCAGGTGACTACACTACCGCTGCACCACTGCGCCATCCATTTTTAAGGCTAATTTGGATCTCAAGAAGCTCAAAGATAGGTTTATGGATAATTTGATAGGAGATAATGGTGTTTCAACAAATGCATGTACTCCCCTACATTTACCAAATGGTCTGATGGCGTGCTACTCACTAAACCCTAATATAGTGTGAGTACTGTCCTTGCATTAAAAGCATGTCTCAGTGACTACACAAATATGAATGTGTTCGAGTTGCAGAAGGGTCACAAGCTCTGGCATCTTTCTATTTAGATTTCTAACACTGAGTAGTGCCATCGATGTTGCCCAAATCTGAGTTTGAGTCTGCTATGTAAGAATATCCAGTAGGGGGACAGTGCCTAAAAAGGCACTATGTTGTCAGCAAAGGATTTAGCCAGTATGCAGAAGTCCTGGTATGACAGATGCAGTCTATCCCCTGGCAAAACAGGAAGTCTTACCTACTATCTCTTCATAAACTGACACATAATGGACCCACTTAGAATGACAGCAGATAAGTATCCGAATGACTGATCTAATTATCTTGCCTTGGTTTACAAGCATCATTCTTGGTGAAGGCAAAATACTAGACAAGATCACTGTCATTCCTGCCTCCAGCATATGCATAGTAAATTCCACTGCATCTCTGCATGTCCCTTTGGATTGACTGCCTCAGATTACTCACTCCTATATGGGTCACTCCCATGTTGTAGTCATATATGTCTGGCTTAAAGGTCCTTAGGGCTCTTGTATCATCACGGATCCTATAACTGGACAAACAGCTTATAGCTGGAATCTGTATGCCTACAGAGCCACCTATGACTAAAACATTTCCTCATCCAAAAGCAAATTTAGTGGGTCTTATGGACTTAAGCCTGCTTTCCTAATAATTCTTGGGTGAGCTGTTTGGAGTTGCAGTATGTGTGACTAGATAAAGAGTAGGTGTTGCCTTATGTGATGGAAGTTGGAATATTTTAGATTGTAGTCTAGGTGGTTTTGGCAACTTTTATTTTTTACAACCTCAGCATAAGTTATGGGCTAAGTAGTGTGCTGTGACTGTTGTGGTACTGTGGAGGTATGCTTACCACTAGATGACTGATGGGAGAAGTTTGCCTGTATGGTTCTTAACTCACTTAAGCCTAAAACACCTTTTTTGTATACTTCCAGTTCGCACCCAAACCGCCTTATGGTATCCAGAATTTTTTGGGTCTGGCTTCTTTAACCAAATGACTTACCAGCTAATAAGAAGCAGTATTACAAAGGGAAATTATTTATTAACAAAATGACACTAAGATTGTTAATTTAGGATGTCCTGCGGTTTGCCACTTATTGCTCATATTTTGAAATTTATGCTCATATTGTCATAACTGATAGACCTACATGTTACTGAGCTATATGGTGTGAAACACCATTGTGAGAGACAGGACAGTTCACTGTCAATGCTGGGTTATTTCACACGTTACTGGAAATACTGCTAGTTGTTTGCTAGTAATTAAGAAAATAAGCAATATTTCTATATATACTTAATACCTAAAAAAAAAAACAAGTGGCTTACAAACTGCTGCATGACATTTTAATTTTGTTGAAGAAAGCTATCTTTGATATTTGCACTATAAGGTGCATATCTTGAGAGATATCCAGCATTATTTGTTTTGCTAATTATACAATTAAGCATATGTTTTTATTTTTTAGCTTTCTATTAATGTCTCAATTAATATGCATTTTTGTTGTCATGAAAGTTTACATCTGTTAACAAAACATGTTTTAATAATATATGTGTACAGTCTTTAAGATATGAAATTTGTTTGTGAAAGTTGACAAAAATATAATTTGGGGTTTGTGTTGTTGTTGCATCTTTCGGCTTTTCCCGGTTAGGGGTCGCCACAGCGGAACTCCGGTCCACTAATGATTGGCAGTTGATTTTTACGTACTGGCTTGCCAGGCCTGACGCACAACCTTCAACGAAGGTACGCCTATTCACGCATGTCTCTACGCAGAAGACGCTCTAGCTGAGAATTGAACTGGACAGCGTCTTACTGTGAGGCGACAACGCTACCGCCGCACCACCACCGCGGTGCATTATAATAATTTACAGTACTTATGGAAAACACTATGCACAAGCTATTATCACTGTAAAGAACACTTCTGACTGATAACATTGCTACCTTTACAGTTTTAATAGCTTTTATTGCCACAGCTAGAATTCAATGTTTTTTTTTTGTGCTCCTTCTCTCACCAAAAGTTGAATAGTAGCACAAATCCCAAGTTGGTTCCTGAGAAGTGGGACACAGACTCCTTGGTCAGTGACGGTCTTGTCCCAGATGATGCAGGGATCTATAGGCTTGCTGCATCATTCTCCTGGCTGATGTCCTGGCTGGTGGGATCAGCAGCTCAGCACATGAGTAAGGCAAGCTGCATAACAAGTCAGAATTAAAACTGAAGTAGTTTCCACCAAATTGCAAACAGATCAATAAAGGAAGTACTACTCACATTGCCCAGTCAGACACAGACAAGACTCAATGACCCTCTTCTCTCTCATGAAGAGAAAAATAGAAACACTAATTCCAAACTATCTCCTCAGAAGCAGTTATCAAGCTTTGTAGTGAAGGTGTTCTCTAGGAATTCTAGGCACAATACTCAACTGTTCTAATTCTCACAAAATGGCCAGATTTTTGCCTCATATTTTCATGTTTTCCTCTTAAACATTTGTGGTTTTCTGACAATTCATTGAGGACTTAAGTCATTAAATAATTAGAGGTATTCTGTTTTCAACTTCATACCCTTCAGAAAATGCATGCTAATACAAAACTTTATTTTATCAACTTTTTTATGTTTATAACAGCAACATTTTAAAACTGCCCCAATTGTTTGCCCCCCCCATTATATTTGGCTTTGTCCAGAATTCTTTTAAGAAGTTTCTAGGAAATAATGTCCCCTTTGCTTCTTCTCTCACCATGATCAAAACAGAGGCACTAATCCCAAATGATTCCTGAGAAGTGGAATCTAAGCTCTCCAGTAATTGGTGGCCATATTCCAGATGCTGCAGATTTTAAAACTAAAATGGGAAAAAGGTGGTTAACACTTTTATATATATTCCGGCATGCAGGTAAGAAAATAGGATAGTAAGGGTAACTCAATTTTTATCAGTCAATGGGAGGGGCTTCCTAGTTTGATCTTCTATTGCTTACTTCTGTTGCAGATAAAGTGAGACTAGGAAGAGGTTCTAAAAAACTGTTTATTGTAAGGGCAGGTAACTCTAGCTCAGTAAGATTAAAAGAGCATCACAGATTACCTGGTGAGTGAGTGCTCTGTATTCTGGCTCTATGAAATATAATGGGAGGGCTAATTAGTTTAAGTAGCTTATGGAGAGGGTGGCTTCATAAAATTATACTTCTGTGCTTCCTGATAGCATCCATTGAAAGAAGAGAAGGGAATTTCATGGTCAAATTTACAAAAGGGGTGGGCAGCTAGAGTGACACTAACTTTAAGAACACAACAGGAAGAGGGCGGAGAAAAAACAAATTCCTATTCACACAGCTATCTATAGCAGAGTCTAAGTGAGGTTATGCAGTAAAGCCTTGAAATGATTTATTTTCTCCTTTAAATAAAAAGGCCTAGTTGCTAGCTCTTCCCTCAGTATACAGACCTGTCTGATTCTCATGACTCACCAAGAATCACAGATTTGGTTCCTTTCCTGAGCAAAACTTTTAATATGCAATGAAAAATATAGTGCAATAAAAATACACCACAAGATACAAAATGCAAGAAAAATATAAAAAAAAAACAAACCAGTCTTTCACACAAACCAATCTGTGGCAGAGCTTATTCTGTAAAGACTTGGATAACTGAATTCACAGCTATTCTAGCAATTGATAGCTTGTAAGAGTGGGTTGCTTTTCAGCTGATACTGTTTTTAGCTTGCTGGTATTTAGTATTAACACATGGTTAATTAGCCATGTTTGAGGAAAATTAAATACATTCTGAATCTTGTTTTGGGCTGTGGTAATGGATGAGACTGAGTAGTGGAGTGTTTAAGGATGACACTCTGGCATGAAGTATTCACATCAACTACAAATACTGTGAAAAGCAGAGGACCAAACACCAAGCATGGGGCATTGAATGCTTTAAAAAAATAGGCACTGATAACACACTGTTCTATTTTACTGTTTAATGTCAATTATCAAGGTAGCTATCAAATCAGTCAATATTTGGTGCATGATATAAGCATCTATATCTGTGGAGTAGAACAGAGTCAAAACTTTTTTGAAAATCTATATTTTTGTTGAATTATTTGCAAATAAAATCTTTGGTTCATTGAAGGTTTTTGTTAGGTCAGCTCCCACATCCAGACCAAAACCAGGTATGAGAGTCTACTCCCTTCCTCTCTCCAACAAGGGACAGCAGGATCTCCTGCAACTCTGTGAGCCATTTCTGTGTTGATGGTCCACCCCCCCCCCCCCTGTGGTAGCCATGTCCTTGTCGATGTGCTGTGCCTTATCCTTTGTAGGGAATACTACATTGGTTATCCTTTGTTACACATGTTGCAGAACCCTATTATGACCACTCACACCATTCACATGCTGCACCACTCCCTGAAACACCTGGTCTAGATATATCTTACCTGTGGCACCCTTGTATAAGACATACATGCTGTTTGTACAGAGGGCCTGAAGTAACACCTCATTCTCCTGTTTTGAGAACTTTTCTGACAGATTCACTACAAGGCCCATGCCTTGCATTCCTGTAGGTCACACGTCAGTGAATGGGTGCGTCAGGTAGTCTGCAGAGGTCATCCACTTACGGCCACTGGCTAACCTCCCACCATTATGCAGGTAGTTAGCAGGATCTTGTACTTCTACTCACCCTCTCCACCAACATGTATACTCTGCTGGTATAGTAATAGACTTCTTGTATCTCTTACAGTTGCCATGTCTACCAGGACATACAGATGCCCTCATGTTCCTTATGCCTTTTCCACATTTCTTGCATTTTCATCTGATCCTTCTCCTTATATTCTTTTTTTTTTTGGGCACATTTTGTTACTGACTGATTTTTGTCTACTTCTGGTTTGGTTTCCATTCCTAAACCCTGATTTCAGACTCTCCAGTAAGTGTAACAGCACTTCTAGTTCAGCAAGCTGTAATCCAAAGATGAATAATAAACCAATAACAAAACGAACTTCCACAGACTGACAGCACAACATATATAGTTGCAGGTTCAACAAAAAATTTTTATTCCATGAACGAATGATAAAAGTTCTGAAGAAGCCCACTATACGAGTGGGTGAAAGCGCTAAACCTTTTGTATTTGTCATGTGCTGTCAGTTTTTGGAGTTTTGGTCCTGTTTTTTATCGTTCGTTCATGGAATAAAAATTTTTTGTTGAACCTGCAACTATATATGTTGTGCTGCCAGTCTGTAGAAGTTCGTTTTGTTAGTTGGTTTATTATTCGTTTTTGGATTACAGCTTGCTGAACTAGAGGTGCTGTTACACTTATTGCAGAGTCCGTGACCAGGGTTTGTGAGTTCATTGCCTTTTTGGTTCTTTTGGTTTCCATTCCTACTTGACACCAATATGCTTCTGATAAACTAAGCAGAAAAGTCATCTTAGATTTGTTCTCTTCATGTTTCAAAACTTTCACTATGTTTGGATCTGGTGAGGTCAACAGATATGTACGCAGTTCTACGACTGCAGATCTATAGATGTAATCAGTTTCGAGAGGGACCATATACCTCCTTTCAGATCTTGGTATACTCGATTTTATATACTATTTGATGTGTGAAACATTTTTCTTGTTTTCATGTCCAACTGATCCAATACTTTTTAGGGCCAGTCAGTCACCCCAAAACTGCAAGTTAGAACAGGAAAAGCAAATTGGCTTATAGCTTTGACTTTGTTCCCAGATGTAAGGTCTGTTTTCTATATTAATTTTAGTCTTCTAAAATATTCCTGAGTATGTTTGCATTTGTTCATGTTTTATTGCTGATGCGTCATCACTTCCCAAATATTTATATACTCCCTCCTGCCTCAGACTGATATTTTCTTGGCAGTACAGCTTTCCTGCTTTAAATGTTACTTTAAACATTTATCAAGAATAGTTTGAAGATAAGCAAGTACTAAAGTCCCCCACAGGATAAACGCCTCGCTACAGACAAAATAATAAACAATAATCCAATACAAGTATTAGTAATGAGGCAACCAGGCTCTTCATAAAATCAACTGTCAGGCCAGATATTTATTGGCAACATATAAATCAAGTAGATAAGCGCTTTCTGATATGGTCTGACGAAGCTCTTTAGCGAAAGCGCTTACCTACTTGATTTATATGTTGCCAATAAATATAAAAAGACTAAATTACTTTCTTAAATCACCTGAGAAAGTTTGCAGTTGTGCTATCAGTTCCTCATTTGATAAACTACACAGTTTTTAATAATCCACAAAAAGAAGATGAGAAATCTTTAAACGTTGCTGTTTTCTGTGAGCCAAATTGTAACCATGACCTAATCTGTTAAGTAGACAACTTAATGGGTTAAGGGCAAGACAAAAGAGCAGTGGTAACAAACAGTCACCCTGGAATATCCCCCTTTGAATTTTTATCCCTGGGAAAATTATCTGTCCTTTATCATGGCTTAGCTGCAAAGTGGTTTGCCACTATTTCATGGTCACTATAACTGATCAGTTCAGAATGTATCTTGTACATCTGTAAGCACTCCTTTATCCATGAATGTGGGATGCTGTCAATTTTTTTTTTTTTTTTTTTGTAATCTGCCCATGCCATACTTTGATTCTTCCCCTTTTTACAATTTCCCATTATAACTTTAACAAATGATCCTTTGTTCCATATAACTTTCTTTTGTTACCCTTTTTGTTCTATTGCCATGATTGAGTTTTCTTCTAAATGACTATAAACTCTGCCAGCATCAGTTCCTGTATATAGTTAATACATTGTCAGAAGCCAAATTATTGGTCTATAGTTTTTAGAATAGCTTGCAGGTTTACCCTTAAGAAGGAGTATCATTTTTCCTGTTGTTAACCAGGTTGGTGTCTGTTCCGGGTGTGCATATAAATAGTTCTTACTCAGGGCTAAATCTTCATGTAAAGGTATTAATGCTTTTACCCAAAAGTTAGGTACTGCATCTGGTCCTGGGGTTTTCCAATTAGAAGGTTTTTATTCTATCCACTAAGCATCTTTGTTGTTATGTTCCACAGGGTCTTCATAGATATTTTTCCAAAATGTGTCTATACCTTCTTTTTTGGTGGTGTTTCTATTTCTTTTGCTTTGTTTCCCCAGTTCTCTATAAAACTTTTTTGGGTCATCAATGAATTGCTTATTTTGTACTTTACCTTTACATTTATCTGCATACCTCCTAAGCTTTTCTGCCTGTGCTTTATCTTTAGTTTATTATTTGCAATAGTGTATGATGATAGATTCTGGTTGTTCTGATACTCTGCATTGCTTTTATCATGTCTATCTTTCTAAGTATTTTTGTTGATCTGTTCCCTTTTCTATATTCCTCTAACAGTGACACTTCCTGTATTCATTTTTCATTTATAGTTTTCTCTATTCAATACTTTCATGATGTCATTTGATTTCTCCCCTTCCTTTCCCTTACTACCCTGCATTTATGTGGTAAGGCTTTATCTGCTATTAATTTAGTTGCACAGTAATATATCCTGTTTACTTCTGTTAAAGCACATGAATTTCTGTTAATAGTCTTGATTACTGTGTTCATTTGTTTTATCTGACTTCTAACATTTTGGGTCTTATTGACTTTCTGTAGTCTGTTTTTTCATCAGTCTTAATATGTCTATACATCTCTATTAAATCAAGCAACTCTTTCCTCATATCATCTTCTTCTAAACTGAGACCACATTCTTTATTCTTCATTTCCTGCAGGCATTCTACAGAAAGTTCCAGAACATCTTCCTGTGACATATTCTCTTCAGCTGCATCCTGTGTCATCTGTTGCTCTTTCATATGGGAACTCACTGGCCTATCACTCCACAACATTGACTACATCAGAGTTGCCACTGTTTCCTGCTTTTTCCTTTGCTCTGCAACTCCAACTGAACTTCTGCACTGGCTTCCCACAAAAGGCACTAGAGAATCTTCATGTGGCAACTGATGTTTCCCATTCCACCTGTTTTTCTTTAATTTGGGGACTCAGTATGCTATGATGTTACCAAAGTTGGATGGTGGTGGGGTTGGTGAGTTCTGAAGACAACTGATTAATACTTGGCAGAGGTAGCAAAAGTACCACTTTGGAAAAGTATATGCACTAGGGCATATTTCTTCAGTTAAGCTGTAGTATTTTTTGCGGTGTAATGACCAAACAGTACTTTCAAAGGGCAGGCAAGTTTTCTGGCACTCACTTTTAAATATTCTGTTGTTCGGCCATATGATTTTAAGAATCTGTAAAATCTGTGTACTTCTGTTCTTGTTTTTGAGTGGTAAAGACAATGGTGAACTAACAAGGGGCTGCTTTGTTATAGATGGGAGAGTTGGCAGGCTGCATGGTATAAATTTTTGAAATATTCACTGGAGTTTTTGAGCATCTGGGTAGACAGTATTTGGCAGTGAGTTTGGTTTTATTTTACTGTGCTGTGGAAGTTTATTCAGGCTTGATCAAAATGTTGAATGATCTCAGATGGATTTAGTCTGAAGCTAATTAAGATAAATGATACAGTGACAGTTTTTACTTTTATATGTTTTCTGTACTTTGTTCTGTTTGATAAGGATTATAGTGATGTGACATTGCCATGTAGCACAAAACAGTTTCTCCTTACTGCCTCTTTGCCTTTATATGGCAGATGATATCTGACTAAACCTAATTTAGCTTGTATTATGTATTAAATTCACTACTGTAGCAGCTCATACTGAATTCAGGTTGTTTGGGTCCAAACTACTAACTTTAGATAAATAAGCAAAGAAACAGATTTGACAGAATGATCCGACACAGACAAAGGATGAGAACTAAATAGTGGGGAACAGTGTGTCTGTTGTTGATTTGGCCATGGAGTTTACAGCAGTCTTTGAGCAATGAAGGCAGATTCCTGACCAATTTCAAGTATTGGAAACATCAGCAAGACACTAGTCTTTGCACTTCCTGGGTTATACAGATCTTGGATTCACATTAATTCTTGTAATTTTTTTTGCAAGAGTGCTGTGTTTTTAGGGGCCATAGTATGTGTATAAAGTGTCAGCCTTGCAATGGAGAATTTGTTTTGCTTTGTGTTGCTCTTATTTGCTGCTGTAGTACTGCTTCTTATTTTAAGTTGTAATAACTGATGCTAATGTACTGTCTCATGTCACAGTCAGCAGTGAGGGCAGTGTCTAAAAATGGGCCCTTGGACCAGTATCTCTCCAAGTTACTAAAACAATAAACATATACATGAATAAAAATACATACACACATACATAAAATGTCCAATTATGGAGGGAAATTAATGGAAAGAACTAAATGTTCTATAACGTAGAGAAGATCTGAGTGTTTAAAGACACCACTGAGAGATTATATATCACAGATTGTACGCAAGCATTTTGACAAGAAACATATTCAGTGTCTGCTGCGGGGAAAAGCTCCCTTTAAGACTGTGCATAAACCAAGGCTTATGAATGCAACCATGCATGTCAGGTTATTATTGCTTAGAGATGTGAAATGTGAGCATTAAATTTTACAGACCGGATAGTTTTAATACTGGTTACTGTACAAGGGTCTGACTTTCTCTGAAGTTAAGTCTGGGATACTATAGCTGTCTTCAGATATGCACATCTGTCATGAATTTAGACTCTGGTGCTAGGAAACAGCTACATTGATGGGTACTACAGATGGCTCAGAGTACAGTCACAGCAGTTAGTTTAAATATAGCATGTATTGTGGAGGAAAACGCAAGGAATAATAACTTCATTTACTAAATGTTGGGTAACCATGGGGACCTCATAAGTACCATAGAAAATATTTCTGATGTAATATAAACTTTGGAAATGAACTGCATGTTTGTGAAGAGAAAGACATCAATAATTAAAAACAGAAAGCAGTGCTGGTGTAGAGTTGCGCGAGTCCCTAGAAATTTAAAGGTATTAAAACAGCTACAATTCAGTTCATGGTACAAAGAAAATTAAAAAAAAGAGGTAACTGTATGATACATAATATATAAGAAGAAATCAGAGTGTTGGGGCAGTACACCCACCACTGTAGGGAACAGGAGGCACAACCTACTGCATACAGAAACATTGGTTTAGTAGCTCTACATGGTTTAGTTGAGACCTCTCTGTATGAAAAAGGCATGAATACAGGAGAGCAAGACTGACGATAGGTGCACTTTTCCTTGGGAAGGCATACTGGGTGTGGGGAAGCCTGCAACCACTTTGGAAACAAAATAGAAGGTAGTGTAACATGTCTGCCAATCAGCAGGTAGACGGATTTGAAACAGAAAGATAAAAATCTCCCAGTTCCCTAGCAGATGAGGGGCCTGTAGTTGCTGGTTGTCACCTTTCTCACTTGACATCCCTGAATTACGGAAAGGAGGAGGACTGAGTGGGAGAATGGAGGATGGGGGGGGGGGGTTGGATGGACACAAGTAGGTCTGAGTGGGAAGAAAATATTACAATTAAAAAAAATCCAGGTTTGTGTTTTTTCCCCTCTTATTTCTTGTTGTTTCTATCTAATGCCGCCACAACAAAGTTCCTCTGCTATAATGTCCTTTGTATTTTTCACTCTTCATTGTTGGCCCTCACTAATGATCAGTTTTACTCCACTATCTCAGATCAAACCATTAGCCCTCTCTTCTTACTGCTACACCAATCCTCAGCTCACTCAGTTATTCATGAAAAATCCTTCTTTCCCACTTGATTTCATTCAGTAGGTTTAATCTCTGCTCACATAGTGTTTCAAATGAGGATCAGTAAGCAGAGGAGACCAAGGAAGTAGCAAATGGAAGAACTGTCTGTAATGTATAAGAATATGGGGAATGTAATGGATTTCTTGGAGGTATTGCTATTGGCCCAAGACAACACACACAGGAAATACAGAACAGGACAACTAAAATGAATGCTGAGGGAGTGTGGGAAACACAAGGGGACATGACAGTTGGAAACTGGTGTAGGACCTCTGGGGAAATAAGGAGCAATTTGAGAAAGAGAAAGACAGGTTTTATCTCAGCCCAAATGGAACTTCAGTGCTGAAGAATAGTATACTGAAACACTGACACCTTTGAAAAAATATGGAAGAAAAGAAGGAGCAAAACCATTAAAGAAAGAGAAAATGACGAAGGAAAGAGCAATGAGAGAACAGAAAGTGGTAGAAAAGGCAGAATAAATTACAGTGAGTAGGTCAGATTAATGTTAAGAAATGTAAAGAATCTCAGATAATTAAATGACTGAGCTGCAGAGAGTTACAGGAGCAGGAGAAGTTAAAATGGAGATAACAGAAACATGAGTAAATGGCAAAAAGGACTAGGAATTTTACACAAGAAAGTAAGGTTGGGGCGGTAACATTACACATTATGGAGGGAATTACATAAAATTCTGGAAGAAGAGATGAAAAATAAATGAGGAAAATAGAACAGAAGGGAAAAATGAAGGTATTTCAAATAGCTGGAAAGTGACCAGCACAGATGGAGGGAAAGGGAAGAGTATGAAGATGGATAAACTTATGTACCAACAAATGCATCAAGTGTGAGGGCAAAGAAGCCAATCAACACAGAACATAAAGATAAAGAGGCAAGAAAATAGTAATTACAATGGTGTAAGTTAACTTATCAGACACATAGTGTCATATACCATCTTCTAGGGCAGAGCGTGACAATAAGACAAATGGGATAACAGGATGGATATGCACAACAAGTAAGGGCCAACACTGGGCACAGTAAGCTTCTGGACATTGTGTTGTAAAAAAACACAAGGGATCAGGGAGGGTGAAGTAAGGACAAGACAAGAAAACCTTGACCATAACGCAGTGTGGTTAGTGATAAACAAAAAATAAGTGAAGCATCAAACTAAAACAGTGTAACATTAAAAGGGGACACATTATGGTAAAATGGGGGAAACACTATTGTTCAAATTGGGGAACTAAAGTGGAAGTGAAGGGATAAGCAAACTTTGGAGATCATTAAAGGGGCATTCAAAAGGCACTGGAAGAGGAACCCGAGAAAAGGAAGTTCAGAATAAAACAGAGAAAATCACTGTAGCACAAGGTTCTATTGAAGAGCCACTTACAGCAAAGGAAAATGCACATGGGAAATGGCAAGGGAGTAAAAAGGGGAGCAGAACAGGAGGCAAGTATAAAAAAGTAATAAAAAGGCAGCTAAGAAGGACAGAAGTGTCAAGCTAGGGATGGAAGGATGTTTGGCTGAAGAAATGAAAGAAAGCAACTACAGTTTGTCAAGTAGGTGGGGGAAATGTAGTGAAAAACAATGACGTAGGAAAGTAGTAATTGTTTAAAGAAGTTAGTGAAAAGGTAGAGATTTCTAAATGAATACTGTGCAACTGTTTACAAGACAGAAAAGAAAGATTTAACACTGGCATGTAAATGACAGGGAAAACAAGGGGGAATGGACAAACAGTGTAATCAACAGGGTGGACGTGGATAATGAATGAGTTCCCGGTACTATGGAGAACAAAATTCAGGGGCAGGACAGTTTACCCTAACAATCCTAAGACAAAGCTGGTTTAAGTGCTGACAAATTCTCTCATGGTACTTTTCAAAGGATCATTGTGTGAGGGGGACTAGAATTGGGCCAGAGATGCTCCATTCTATGAGGAAGGAATGCAAACTATCAGTACGTTTGGCCTCTGCAACATTAAACATCTTGGAGGATAAATTAAAGACAGGGCTAATAATTAGTTTTTTAAGGCAACCACCTCCAGCATGGCAACATGACTCGAAGCAGAGATGTAGCTAGGGCATGGGAAGGGGGGGGTGGCTGCCCTGGGTGCAAGGTGTTATGGGCATGACCAAGAGATACCGATGGTGAGATAGCACAGTACCAGCATTGAGAAATGAGGGTTGATATCGAATTTGGGGTCATGGCTTAAGAGCTGTGTGTGTGTGTGTGTGTGTGTGTGTGTGTGTGTGTGGTATTTTAACTATAGAGAGCTGCTTGTTAAATTTCTAGGAAGTTGTGTGCAACTTGTTAAATTTGAAGGAAAATGTTTGCCTCAGAGAACAGATTTTTTTATTTTGCTTCTCATTTTAGAGTTAGAGGGTGCCAGATAACCTGGCTATGGTTATCCCTCAAAGATTCTACCAGCTGAAGACTTTAAAGATGGCTACACATAGATCAACAGCTTGACTTCAGCTTTCTTGGTGTGAAAAAAAGATAACGATAGGCAAGGGCCAGAAACTCTGCAAGTTTTAGTAAATTCAGTTACTGGCTAGTAAGTAGACTGCCTGGACGCCATCAAAAATGAAATTTTAGAGCCAGAAAGAAATTCAACTAGAAAAGGTGAAAAAAAGACAGTGACTGGGAAGAATCTGGCAGCTGTTCAGCAAAAAGCAGTTCAAGACGCAGCTTATGTGGAAAACATGGCTTCAAGTAATCTAGAGGAAAAATTAAATCAAATGTGCTCAGAACTGATTAAAATAAATGAAACACTGAAGGAGTGTATCAACTCAAGCAACAAAAGGCTGGAAAAAATGGAAGAAGCTTTAAACAGCTATTAAGTATTAAGATGAACTGATAAAACTGCAAAATTAGAGGCTGAAATGAAGAAATTATGGCTGAGTATAAGACTGATCATGAAGAGCTATCTCAATGATAGAGTTAGACGACAGAGTATGCAGGGAAAACCTGATATCTTCTGCTGTACCAGAGAAACTGGAAGGCATAAACTGTCTTAATTTTATGAAAGCACAAATAAGCAACTGAACTGGTACTCCACAACAGGATTTGTTAGTTGAAAGGGTACATTGTGTGTATGCTCACAACCTGGCCATGAGAAAGCAGCCAAGACCTGTATTAGTAAAGATGCAATCATACTAGCATAAAGAGTAGATCCTGACAAAACTGTGGCAAAAGGGCAAAGTATTAAAAATTGAAGACAGTAGAGTATGGAAAATGATTACTCACTGCACACCAGGCAGAAGAGAAGCAAATGTATCTCAGTAGTCAGGGAATGTCAGGAGGCAGGTGTGAGATTCAAGATGCTGCAGCCAATTGCCTTCAGAATATTTTTTCCTAGAGCATCAAAATATTTTCGATGTAGAACAGGCTAAGGAGGAAATTCAAAAGTTTGTCCAACAAAGAGTGAGACATTAAACAGAAAGGGACTCTGCTTCTCATTCTTCTGATAATAAAGCTTACAGAGAGACTTTGCCAGTGAAACCTTTTTCAATGTTCCAAAGGAAAATGCTTGAGCGACAGAAAAAAAAAAGCACCGGAGCCTACCAGAAAAATTGGGAGTACCTTGGACTTGAACTGGAGTCTGGGGTTGGAAGATGGAAATGAACAGGAATATGATTGGCAGCACTGAAATTAGTGAATAAATGTAAGACTATAAAACATCAATCACATTTGTGAAATATGGCTTTACAAGAAAAAGTGGAAAGACTGGACTTTTGTTGACTTTGTTGAACTTGTGGGGGACTGAAACACTTATGCCCCACTTCATGTCATTAATGTTTGAAATAACACTGAAGAGAAGAATTTAAAGAAAAGTACATGTAAATATTTTTTTTGTTCTAAACAGTATTTGTATAAACATTTCATGAGTTAACTGTATGTTATATAGTAAAGCATTTTCAGATATTGTTGCACATGACAAAGATACAAAAGTAAACAAGTGCCTTTTTTCTTCTTTTCACCTTTAGGAAATGTAGGTATTACAATGCAAAAAGAGAAAAAAGGCTAGACAAAAGCATGTTTAGGTTAACATGCTATAATCTTGAGTTGTTGAGTTGGGGGATGGGATGTAAAAGTGCACAGATTAAATAAAAATGCATGTAGAGCTGACATATTCACTCTTACTTTTGCATAGATGAATGCTTGGATTGATGCCTTTGGCTTAATCTAATAAAAAGTTTTTGTGTGTGTAAGCAAGTAAAAAAAGAGGAACTGAATGTAATGAAAAGTTTTTCTTTGGCAAACAAATGTTTACTGTAAGTTGAGAGGTTTGCAGAGCTCTACATTTGGTACCTGTGTTTCCATGGAGCCAACCTGACTACAGGGGTAAACAACAAAAAAAAAACAGAACATATTTTAAGGCTAATTTTTTTTTCTGAAAGCATATAAGCTGTTTTTCAATCTGGGAGGGGAATGAAAATAAGACAAGAACAGATAATTAGTATAAGAAAGAGAACAGGCTGTCACATACATCTTAGCATGAATAACCTTAATTTTAGGTTAAGTTATGCCTGTGTGTACAGCTGTCAATTGGGACAATTATTCCTATCAGGACAGCTAAACTTCATTATTTGAAAATGTACACAGCTGTGTGTTTTTGTTTTAAGTTAATAGGTTCTAGGGGTGTTTCTTGGGATGTGCTTTTTTGAAGATTTTCATTAAAACAAAAATCTTGTAAAATGTGATATAGGTTCAAATGGAGATAGCAAGAAACAACTGTATAAGAAATCAACCTGCCTAGCATTAGTGTCTGCATGGAACACAAAAGCTGGAAATATATATTTAAAAAAGGTTGTCATATATATAATAGGTAGAAATGATAACTTCATATCATAGCAGCTACACCAAATATATTATTTTGGAATATGAATGGCCTTACAGGTATACACAAAAAGGTAAGAGTATTGAATTATATTAAGAAATGCTTAGTGCAAATAGCAATGCTACCAGAATACACATTTGGAAATAAGTGAGCATGTGAATTTGATGAATAAAGGATTTCAGATAGATATTCAGCAGAATATAAGGGACAAAGGAAAAGAGAAGTACTTATACTAATTGTTAGAGGAGCTCTAATCATGATAGAAGAGGGAAAAAAGTAGTGGTAGATTTGTGGCAGTAAGAGGCTACTGGCAAGGGAGGAGGACTATGGCATGTATTTATATTCTACCTAAAACTGCTATTATAAAGCTTAAGACATTTTTGGGAGAAATAATGAGTTTTCAGCAGGAAATATTGCTTATAGGTGGGGACTAGAACTTGAGTTACAACAGTTATGACGTATCTGGGGGACCTAGAAGGGAAATATAACAAAAGGGAATATACTTCTGAAGAACTGTATGAAAATGTTTGGTATGGAACTCAAAAAGAATTTATATATTATTTCTCAACGTACAATATTTGGCCTAGACTAGACAAAAGTTATATTTCATAAGTACATGTGCATTTAATTGAAAGCTTCAACAAGATAAAACTGAAGGGTTATGAAATAAAAATCAGACACTGGCATTTCCCTACCTACCTGTTAAAAAGAGAAAAAAATAAGGAATGGATAGTAGAAATTATTTGAAATTTATTAGGTAACATAGAAACTACTTCAGAAGTTATAGCTAGTGAGTGGGATAAAATGAAATTAGTTTAAAAATAGGGTAAAAATAAAAACATACATGATTAAAAAGTTACAAAAATTATTGAGCTGACAAAGGTTAAAGTATTGCAGAATAGGGGGAAATCTCACAGAACAAGAGCAGACACAAATGTAGAATGCTAAAGAGAAAATAAGGGAGTATCTGGATAATATGCAAGAGTTTAGAATAACTGCTGTTAAGCAATGCGTTTTTGATAATAACTCCAGAGCACAAAAACTTTTAGCACAACTACTTAGGCAACAGAAAGTAGAAAGCGATGTTGCCAAACTTAGGTAGCCTATAATAAGAAAAATAACCAGAGATCCTGTTGAAGTATTAGAGATATTTTGCACATTTTATGAAATTTGTATAAAGCTAAGGAATGTAGAAATCAAGAAAAAGTACAAATGGAAATTTTTACTGAAGACAGCGTATGTCAATGTTAGAGGTAGATGAAGCTTAACAATTATAGGAGCAGATGAGATAAAAATTATTTATTTTATTTATTTAACATTTGTTAACTGGGAAAGTCCATCTTGGAATGAAGCCAATTTTCAGCAGTGGCCCAGGGAGAAATGCTCCAGACACGTCTTTGAATGGTGGTGGTGACGTATAATCAATATGAGGGAAAGTCTCCAGGAATAGATGGTATTCCTGTGGACATTTGGAAGCTAGGAGGGAAGAAAGTTATAAAGATATGGAAGATTTCCTTTAACAGTACTTTAAAACGAGAGGAAACAACAACATTCTGGAAGAAAGCTGTGGTGGCTGTAATACCTATAGATGGTGAAGACCCAGCAGACCCAGTTTCCTATATGGCCATTTCAATTTTAAATCATGATTATAAAGTGTTTATGTCTATAATAGAAAGGCAAAGGTGTTGCTAAAATTAATAGATGTGGAGGGGAAGCAAACATTTTACAACATTAGTAGAACAAAGATGATTCAAAGAGAAGCAGACTGTAAGCAAATACCACTGTTGTTGGTGTGTCTTGCTGCAGAGAAAGCATTCAACAGAGTAAGTTGTGATTTCAAGAGCAGGGCAATGGAAGTATTTGTATTCCCTGATACAATAATAATGTTAATTAAGAGGAAATATTAAGGATCAGAAGCAAAAATTAAAATTAGAAGGTTGCTCTCTGACAAGTTGTTACTGAACAGAGGAACCCGGTAGGGGTGTCCTCTTTCCCCTTTGTTACTTGCATTACATTTACAGCCATTAGCAAAGAAAATAAGGGACTCAGAAATTCAAGGATATAATTGGTATGGTGATGAATTACAGTTGGCTTTATTTGCAGACAACATTATTTTGCATCTGATGCAACCAAAAAAGGACATCTCAGTGTTGTGGAACATTTTGAGACAGTTTCAAGTTTTTTCAGGATATAAAATTAATGAAGACAAAAACAAAGGATATAGCTGTAAATTATGTATCCCACACAAGAATTGTTTCAGCATTGTCCATATTTATGGGCATATGAAAAAATGAAGTATTTAGCAGTATGGGTTAAAAAGAATTCTGTTACAGCAGCTAAGGATATGTGGGAAGTGACTAAACAAAAGATAATACAAAAACTGAGAAATTGGAAACTCAAAACAAGATACAAGTAGTGGAGATGTTTGTAGTCCCTTTAGTTTTATAAATAGGTCAGGCATATTTTTATCAAACAGAGAGGTTGTGGACAGTAAATAATAAAGAGCTGAAGGATTTCATATGGAAAGGAAAGAGAGCACAGATCAAGTGGGATAAGATGATCCTTTTTAATAGAACAAGGTGGTTTAGGATTATCGGATTTTAAGGGATATTTTAGAGCTATACAGTTAACGCTCATATACATAACATAACCAGAAAGATGTAATTCAAAGTGGAAAGGGATGATGACGAAATTTAAGAAATAAGGTGAGAGTGGGATTTTGGATGGGAAATCCTTGAGGAGAACAACCACCAAACAGAATATTATATTCACAAAGTAGCAGAAAGTATTCTAAGAACTAAGCCAACAAGTGACTGAAGAAAGGAGATTCTGCTGATAGGGATAACTGTATTTTTATACCCAGAGCAAAATCCAAATATTTTTTTCCTCAGGTAGGTAGCAAATGTTGGTGGTATGATGGGGAAGAAAGAGGTAAGTATGAACATATGCTTTTGGAGTGCAAAGAGTTTGCAGACATCAAAAATTCCCTAAAAAGTAATCTTGTACCCTGGTGGTCATTATCCTAGTATATACCTATGTACCGATGAACCAATGTGACTAATAAAGTGAGGAAATCCTTCTATATTTCATGACTACTTGCCAAAGGCATTTCTTCCAAATACAAGGAAGTCATTGTTCTCTTATATTCTGCACTAGTCAGACCCATTACTGAAAGTAGCATACCCTTTGGCATGTATCTTACCAGACAAATAGGTTAGAAAGGCTCGGAAAGAGAGAGATTGGCTAAGCAAATCACAAAGAAACAGTGGGGGGATATATGTATGTCTGCTAAATATGCAACAAAGTCTAGAAGATTTAGGATATTTGCTTTGAAGTGTTTACATTGGTATTTTTATACCACAAGTAGACTCCAAAGAATTTTGGGCAGACAGCAAATGTTGGAGGTGTGATGGGGAAGAAATAAATAATTGGAAACATATTTTTTAGGAGTGTAATGAGCTGGCAGACTTTAAAGATTCCCTACAGACTGCTCTGTCAGAGATACTGAGTGAGCAAACTGGTGCATCTAGGGAAATGATTTTTGAGCTACGATACAGAATCGGAATTGCCAAGACCTTGCTGAGTGTCATTATGGTGGCTGCCAAAAAATCAGTTACTAGAAAATGGAAATCAAAGTCTAAACCAACTTTACTAGAGGTAATGAATATATTAACAGAGAAAAGAAATGGAACTGGAATCTTTAGAAAAGGGTAGGAGCAAATTACACAGAAAAAAACGGGAATTGTGGGAACAATAGATGTAGAGAAGAAATAAGGTTTAAAAGAAGGCAGGATCTGAATGAGTTATGTAATGTTTGACTAACAATGACTAGATAGACTTTAAGTGATGTATAATGTCTGCAAATAAAATTATGTCAGTATCAATGTATGATTGCCTATGTCATAGTGATAATTTAATAAAGATGTTTCTTTAAAAAAAATAAATATTAGTTATCATGAGATACTGGAAGCCTTGTTTACTGTGACCTTAGGAATCCTGCTATTCTTGACCTCCATTTTTGTCAAACACTGTAGCCAACACTGGAATCAGTGATGTAAACCTATAACAAATGAAATAAATTAATAAAAGAAAATGAAGACACATGTTCATAACCAGTGTCTCGCTCTCCTATGGAAAAAACATCCTCTGAAGGTCAATCAGTGTGATTTCATGTCATTTTTCAGATGTAGCTTGGACAACTAGATGGGTACCACTTAAAATTATACTGGAATTTACAGGCCTCATCCTTTTGAAAAAGGTCATAGACTCAGATTGTGGTTACTGGCAATGCAAACATTGCTTTTGGTCTGACTGCCTTACATATTCCATGATCCTGTCCCTCTCAGTTAGACTTATAGTTGCTTTTATGGAATGGGGTCAGAGGTTTAAGTGGAGGTCAGTTATATGTCACCTACAGAATTCTTCTTATCCATCTCTTTAGCTGCTCACTCATAAAATATGTTAAGTTCAGCTAGTAGAATCTTTTTTAACATCTTTAATGAATTGGCGCTTAAGACACAGGCAAACATACATTTATAAAAAAGAAAACAAATCATGTTAACATTTTCACAGTTACAAACATTATACATCACATACATGCTTCTATACAATTATCAATCTGAAATTACATAAATTACTAAATTCTTGCCTTCCCTTAAAGCTCACTACTCCACTAAAACATTACTCTGCATGTACTTTTCCCACAATTTTCATTTTTCTATTTAGTCTGCTACTACTCTTTTCTAAAGATCCCACTTCTAATTATTTTATCTCTGTTACAATATTTGATACTTCAAATACAGTTGATCTAGACTTTGGTTTCCTTTCTCTAGCAATTGCTGTTTTTGGCAACCAGCAGAATTGCACTCAAGTCCTTACTATGTCTAGGCAATTCAGATTATGTACCCCAGCTCAAAATAATAATTCATTTCCTTACTTACAGCCTTTCACTCACCCAATATTTCTGATACAGTACTCTGCAGGGAATCATTAAAAATCTGCCAACTTATTACACTCCCAAAACATATGATCTCAGTTACCTCTTTCTTCTCCATCACTCTTCCAACAGTTGCTATCTACCTGAAGAAAAATTCTTTGAAGTCTGCTTGGGATATAAAAATATTTTTGCAAACACTTTCAAGAAAAGATCTTAAACCTTTTGGACTTGGATGTATAACTGGGAGCCATACATGTCTCTTCACATTGTTTTCTTGCAAAGTTTTTTTCCAGTGTCTCTAATCTTTTCTAATCTTCTCTGACTGATTCTTATAGGTATCATGCAATATTTTAGATGCCCTACTAATTATCCCTTTTTGAATAACTGCATCAATTCTAAATTCAACTAAAATCTCTACCAGAGCAGATCTTTCACTTAAAATTCCCCTAGCCCTTTCATTTTGTCTGTACTCTGAGATCAAGCCCTGGTAGGGAAAGCAGTCTCTAGCCTGCAATCCAAATGTCTTCTTGGACTCATCCCACTCTATTACCTTTACTAATTGAGTTACTTGCTCCCAATATCTGGGTTCCTTTGCCAGGTATCTTCAGTAAATTCCAGCCCCCTCTTGCCTATTTTCTATACCCCTACTTGCAAAATCTCCTTTCTCCATTATTGTATTGGCTTAGTTCTAAGAATACTTCCTGATTCTTTATGAATATAATATTCTGTATGGTTATTATTCTCCTTAAGGATCTGCATCCAAATTCTCACTCTCTCTCTATTTCTTCTATTTCCTTGCTTCATCATCATTCCTTTCCACTTTGAATTATAACCTTCTGTTTGTGTTATGTATATGAGCCTTAACTATGTAGCTCTAAAATATCCCTTCATATCAGGTCAACCAAAACTACCTTGTTGTATTGGAAGGATCAGCGTATCTTACTTAAGTCTTGCCTCTTTCCCTCCCAGATAACTTCTTTCAAGTCTTTATTAATTATTGCCCACAACTTTTACTTGGGTTATGAAAGTATGCCTGACCCATATACAAGACTTGCTCTTCTTTCAGCTTTTCCTGGTTAGGGGTCGCCACAGCGGATCATCTGTCCGCTCATGATTGGCAGTGGAGTTTTATGGTGTCGAGTTGCCAGCCCAGCACCCAACCTTCCACAGAAGGCACATACACACACACACACACACACACACACACACACACACACACACACACACACACACACACACACACCTAGGGCCAATTTAGAGTGTCCAATCCACCTACTGCATGTCTTTGGGATGTGGGAGGAAACCAGAGCACCCAGAGGAAACCCACACGACCACAGGGAGGACATGCATACTCTGCACAGAAGGCACCCCAGCCGAGAATCGGACCGGAGAACCTCTTGCTGTGAGGCGGCAACGCTAACTGCTGCACCACCGTGACTGCCCTCCTGACCCATATACAAGACTAAAGGGACTAAAAACATTTTCACTGCTTGTACCTTACTATCCACATCTCTAAATAAGAGCTTCCAAGTTCTCATTGTTTAATTTTTCTATTATCTTTTGTTTCTTATCTTTGTACATATCCTTAGCTGCCAAAACAGAAGCCTTTTTTTAATCCATATTCCTAAATATTTCATTTTATCATATCTCCAAAAATATGGGTGTTACAGAACCAATTTGTGTGTGGGCACATAATTTACAGCTATAGCCTTTGTTTTATCTTCAATAGTTTTGTAAACCGAAAAGACTTGAAACTGTCTCAAAATGTTCCACAGCAGTGACATGTCCTTTTCAGGATTGAGTCCCTTATTTTCAGTGCTAATGGCTCTAAATATAAAGCAAAAATAAAGGGGAAAGAGGGCACCCTTGCCTGGTTCCTCTGCTCAAACACAGCTTATCTGAGAACCCTTCCACTTTAATTCTTGCCTCCTATCCTTCATATACCCTACTAATTAACCATATTATATTATCGGGGAATGCAAATGCTTCCAATGCTCTACTCATGGAATCCCAGCTTACTTTCTCAAATGCCTTCTCTGCATGAAGAGCCACCAAAAACAGAGATCATCACTGTTCTATTAATGTTGTAAAATGTGTCTCCCCTCAGCAAAACCATACTGATCCAGTTATATTAATTTTGGCAACACATTTGCCATTCTTTTAGCTAGTATAGACATAAACACTTTATAATCATGGCTTAAAATTGAAATGAGTCTATATGAAGCTGGATCTGAAGGATCTTTGTCATCTTTAGGTAACACAGCCACCACAGCTTTATTCCAAGATGGCAGTGCTTCGCCTCCTTTTAAAATACTGTTATACAATCTTCCAGATCTTTACTACTTTCTTCCCTTCTAATTTCCAAACTTCCACAGGAATACCATCTGTTCCTGGAGACTTTTCTGAAGGTTGATTATACATCACTGCTTTTATTTCATCACCTTCTGTCTTAGCTGGTAGCTGTTGAGCCTTGTTTACATCTAACCTCGGCATAATTTAGTCTTCTATAAATATGTCCATTTATATTCTTTCTTGATTTCCACATTTCTCTGCTTTATACAAATGTTCATAAAATTTCCATAATATCTCTTCAACCTCTACATGATCTCTGGTTATTTTTCTTGTTATAGGTACCCTAAGTTTGGCAACAGCCATTTTAATGTTATGTTGCCTAAGTCATTGTGCTAAACATTTTTGTACTCTGGAGTTATCATCAAAAAACAGTTGCTTAACTTCAATCTTTATAATCTCATGCCTATTATTCAGACACTCTTTATTTTCTCTTTAGCACTCTGCATTTGCTCCTCATCCTGTTCTGTAAGATTACTCTTATTCTGCAATACTTTAACCTTTGCCAGCCTCACTAAGTAATTTCTATTACTTCTTAACCATATCCCTTTCTCTTCTATTTTGAGCCATTTTTTTAAACTCCATTTTCATTTTATTTCAGTCACTAGTTATACCTTCTGAAGATATTTTTGTCTTCCCTAATAACTCTCAAATCATTTTCATTACCCTTTCTCTAAATTCCTTCTTTTTTAACATGTAGGCGAGAAAGTGCCAATGTCATATTGTTTACATCATTACCCTACATGTTTATTTTAGTTTTTATTGGCGTATGATTAGAAACAGTTACTGTGTGTGTGCTGAAGTTTCAATGAAATCCACATGTTCCTGTGAAATATAATTTCTATCTAGTCTAGCTCCGTTACTGTACCATGTGGAATAATACATAAATTCTGTCAGAGTTCCTACTACTGAATTCCCTTCTTTCATACAAAATATTTTAATAACTTCCTTCAGAAATCTACCATCTTTTCTTACATTGTCCCTTATAGGTCCCCCTGATACAGCCTCACTATTGCAAATCAAATTCAAGTTTCCACCTATAAATAATATTCCCTGAAGCTCTATAACAGCAGTTTTCGGTGGAGTCCAAATACATGCCATTGTAATCCTCCTCCCTTGCCAAAAGCCCCTTACTACCACAAATCTACCATTCTTGTATCTTTCCCTTCATCTATCACTATTGGAGCCCCTTTAGCAATTAGTATAATTACGCCCTTTTGTCTCTGATATTGTGCTGAATATCCATTCTGAAATCCTCTCTTTGTCATATTCACATGCTCATTGCTTTCCAAATGCATCTCCTGCAGCATTGCTATTTGCTCTCTACATTTTGTAATATAATTCATTGCTCTTTACTTTTTTGTCTATATTTGTAAGGCCATTCACATTCCAGGATAATATGGACAACATAGCCATCATGACAAAAAAGCTACTGTCCCTACCTATTATGCATGATATTTTTTGAATGTTTATTTCTAGCTTTGTGTTACTTGGATATACTAATGTTTGGCAGGCTAATCTTTTGCACAGTTGTTTCTTCTCATCTCCATTTGAACGTATGTCACATTTTTCAAGACTTTTCTTTTAATGAAATGCCTAAAACAAAAAAAAAACTAAATACAAAATACCCACATCATCTATTAACTTGGAAGAAACACACAAAACTATGTATATCTTAAAAAAATGAAGTTTAATCCTCAGAAGGGAACAATTGCCCCAAAGTGACAACTGCACCTCTAGATATTATCTAACCTAAAATTAAGGTTATCCACATTAAAGCATATGCTACAGCCTGTGCTCCCACTTATACCGATTTCTAACTGTGTTTTTCTTATCTCTCTTCCCCTCCCAAATATTAAAAACAGCTGGTATGCTTTCAGAAAACATTAACTTTTAGCCCTAAGAAAAATTGCACTATATATCTTTAAATAAAACTAAATTGTACATTGTTGTATTTGCTGCATTACAGTATTTTACTAAACTGCTCACCACTGTACCTTTACATTTTGCATTTCCATCAACAAAGAATACTAATAATTCTCAAGATTTAATTCTTGCCCCTGTAGACAGCTTGACTCCATGGAAATGTACTCAGCAATGAGTCTTTGTAAATTTCACTCAGAAAAGAATGCACAGCCATTCTCAGCTGCAGACGTATCACCTCCACTGAACATTTACCAGTGAAAAACATACAAGCTAATATCTTTGCTGCTGTAAGAAGTGTCACATTTCCATGGTTTTCATCATTTTGTGTTATTTTTAAAACATTCATACATGCTTACAAAAACACTTATTTACAGCTTAAACCAAAGGTAATAATCTAGACATTTACCCTTGTAAATTAAAAAGAGAAAATATCCTAATTCTACACATAATATAATCAGTGCACTTTTACGCCCTACCTCCACCCCAGAAGCCCAAGATCACAACATAAGAACATTAAACTTGCTTTCTCTTGTTATACTGTACAACTTTCTAATAATTAAAAAGTACCTATTAACTTTAATATCTTTAACACATATAACAGTCACTGAAAAGACCCCCCCCCCACTCACACACATTTAAAATAACACTGACTAAACACTACAAAGAACTATTTTACTGTATGTAACATGCAGTGTATATCATGTGTTTTATACAAACACTAATAAGAAAGTACAGTTGTGTACACTTACCATAAATGTAGATGTTCAAGTGTATTTACTGTTGCAGTCATTACATTTGGATAATCCTGCTGGCAGGTTGCCCTCAGTCGACCTGAATTCCAAAGTCCTGGGTCCTGCGTTGGCTGCTGTCGCCCCTTCCTTGATGTCAGGTCGTCAGGGGTATAAAAGATGCGGCCAACACCATTTTCTTTAGTTTTTCATGCCACAGATGTCAGGTGCCCCCTAAAAGGGTAGCCAAAATTTATATATATATAAATACAAGCACCAATATAAACTTTACCTTCATCTACAAGCAAATACACCACATAGGTTGTATAAATCAAAGTAGGAAAGACAGGTTCCATCAGAAGAAAAGGGGGATGGTGGGTGGGTAACCTGGACTGCAACAGTGAAAACACTCGAACATCTACATTTATGGTAAGTGTACACAACTGTACTATGTTCTTCGCGTTTCACTGTTGCAGTCATTACATTTGGGTAGAGTCCCAAAGCTATGGATGGGAGGCTGGAGCTAAATATCATTAGAAGCGGCTATGAGGCCCCCCTGAAGAACTGCAGTGGCAAAGCCTGCCCTGGATTTAGAGTAGAGTGGTAGATGATACTGCTTTGTAAAGGTGTGCACTGAACTCCAAGTAGCAGCCTCTAAAATGTCCTTGGTTGGTAATCCCCTGAGAAAGGCTTCTGAAGTGGCTGCAGCTCTGGTTGAATGTGGCATAATGCCCTTGGGCACTGGCTTGCCATGGTGTAAGTAGCAGAAACTAATGCAGTGGCCTATCCACTTTGAAATAGTCTGCTTTAAGATAGTTTTTCCTTGTGATCCTGCAGCATATGCCACTAGTAATTGCTCTGTCTTTCTGAAACCTTTGGTTTTGTCCAAAGAAAATCTAAGCTGTCTGTGTACATTCAAAGAATGCAGAATTCTCTCCCCCTTGTTCTGTGGATTTGGATAAAAAGTCGGCAGATGAATAGTTTGGTTAAGTGCCACACTGGACACCACCTTAGGCATAAATGTTGGGTTTGCCCTCAGAGAGACCCTGTGTGGATAAAAAATGATAAAATGTTCCAGAGCCATGAGTGCCTGTAGTTCTGAAACTTGTCTTGCAGAAGTTATTGCTAGGAGTTTTCCAAGATAAAAACTTTATATCAGCAGTAGCAGCTGGCTCAAAGGGAGGCAGGGTGAGCTTTTCCAAGACATAGTTACGGTCCCATGCAGGCATTGGTGATCTCCTTGGAGGTCTTAAATGTTTGGCTCCTCTGAGGTACTGCTTTAATAAGGGATGAGAAAAGATTGGTGGCACTGTATTGTATTGAGCCGAAATGACAGAGGCATGAATTTTAATAGATGAAAAAGATAGGCCTTTGTCCAGCATCTCAGTTAAGTATTGCAAAATCTGAGGAATATTTGGCACACCTGTATCAAGTCCCTTGTGCCTGGTTCCAAGCACAGAGTCTCTTCCATTTTCCAGCGTAAGATTTTCTAGTACTAGGCCTTCTGGCTTCCAAAATGACATCCATCACAGATTTACTGAGAGGTGTGTTTTGTATGACTACATTATCCACCATACTGCCAAGTTTAAGGTCCTGAGTCAGCTGTGCAGGATCTGATTGTTTTGCTGGGACAGTAGATGAGGTATTTGAGGTAAAGTCCAAGCTGGGCATTGAGACAAGTTCCTTAGCATTGGATACCAGTACTGGCAAGGCCAGTCTGGGCAATTAGTATCATCTTTGGCTTCTCCTGTCTGACCTTTAGGAGAACCTTGGGGAGGAGAGGCAGTGGGGGAAAGGCATATACTAATAGGTTTTTCCAGATGAAAGATAGGGCGTCCACTTTCCATGCTTGTCTGTGATGAATCCTTGTGCAGAATCTTTTTAGCTGGTAGCTGTGAGGGGAGGCAAATAGATCTATGTCCGGGCATCCCCACTTCCTTGTTATCATGCTAAAGACTTGTGGATTCAGCTGCCACTCGTGGGGATCCATGAGGTTTCTGCTTAGTTCGTCTGCCAGAGTATTTTTCCTTCCTGGCAAGAACTGTGCCTGCAGATGTACTTGGTAAGTCAATGCTGTGTCCCACAAAGTCATGGCTAGTCTGGAAAGGGGGTAAGAATGTGTGCCCCCCTGCTTGTTTATGTACCACATGACCATGGTGTTGTCTGTCTTTATCAGTAGTTGTCCTGGATGAAGTAGGTCCTTGAAGACTGTCAGGGCATTTTAAACAGCTAGCATCTCTTTTTGATTGATATGTAGATGCATTTGGTTTGAGTTCCATGTGCCCTGAATGCATCTTCCTGCCATGTGGGCCCCCCAGGCATAATCTGATGCATCCGTTGTTAGTGTCTGCCTGGCTGGGGCTAATGTGAATGGCTGTCCCTTGTTTTGGTGACAAGCCTTTGCCCACCATTGAAACTCCTGTTGCAGGCAGGGAATGAGGGTACTCATAGTTTCCAGGCTGTGGCAATGTTGAGTCCAAACACTTTTTAGGTACCATTGTAGTTTCCTCATACGCAGTCTTGCATATGGAATTAGTAGGATGCAGGATGCCAAGAAACCCAAAGCCTGCAGAATTTTTCTTGCAGATAACTGGGCCTTTGTTGCCATCATTTTGAAATAGGTAGTCAGTTGCCTTTGTTTGTCTGGCGTGAGATAAGCCATCTGGGCAGTTGTATTTAAGCTTGCACCCAGGAATATTATCTGTTGAGAGAGTACTAGTTTTAATTTCTTTTCATTGACTGTGTACCCTAGACATGTCAGAAGTTTTTTCACAAATGCCAGATGCTGTAGAAGAATGTCCTTGTTCTCTGCTTGAATTAGACAGTCGTCCAAGTAAGGATATATTTGTATTCCTCTTTGTCTGCAAAATGCAATTACTGGTGCCAGGCACTTTGTAAAGACCCTGGGCACAGTAGATAAGCCAAAGGGCAGTGCAGAGAATTGGTAATGTATTGAGCCAGCCTTGAATCTGAGGTATCTTCTGCATATTTGTCTGATTGGGACATGCAGGTATGCCTCTTTTAGGTCTAAAGTCACAAGCCAAGCATTCTTGCCCAGCATGGGCAGAAGCTGCTGCAAAGTCAACATCTTGAATTTTGGTATATCCAGGAATGTGTTCAGAATAGATAGGTCCAGTATTGGCCTCCAGGCTTTGTCCTTTTTGGGTACCAAGAACAGTCTTGAGTAAAATCCTTGTCTCTGCTCTTGCTCTGGTACTTGTTGAATGGTCCCCATGGCCATGAGGGATGAGACTTGTTTTTGTGTCTCTGCCCATTGATTTTTTTGGTAGATCTGGCCAGCCGTTTGCCTTTGGCAGGGTATGGAAATTGTAGCCTTGTGACACGATATTTAAAACCCACTTGTCCTGGGTTATGATGTGTCAATTTTGAGAAAAAAGTGCTAATTTCCCCCCTAAGGGTGCTGCTAGGAGATAAGTTCTTGGTGCAGGCAGGGGGAAGTCATTGGGACTGTTTCCTGTATGACTGAGATTTGTCTTCTCCAACTTTGGAGGTAGAGGCACCCCATTGCTTTGACCTGTATGAACCTTGCGCCTGGGATCTCTCTCTAGGGCATCTGGATCTGTCCCTTTGAGGTCTGTCTGACACAGGAATGGACCATTTCTTTGTTGGCCTGTGTCTACTAAACCTAGGTGGTTGTACTTGTAAAAAATCTTTGACAGTTTGCATAGATTTAGCTTTGTCCTCCATTTTCTTTAACACCTCTTCTGCCTTAACACCAAATAAAGTATCATGCTGTAAAGGTGCATCTAATAATTTAACTTTGACATGATCAGGCTGATTTTGTTCCTTTAATCAAGCATGCCTCCTAATTACAGAACCCGTAACTGCGGCCCTACTGGAGGCCTCCAAAGAATCAAAACCACATTGCAAAGTATGCTTTCCAACTTGTTCAGCTGCATGCAATAAATCCTGCATTTCCTTGTTTTCCGCACAGTCAGAGGTTAACAACATTTTCTGTTTAAGCAATGCCATGACATGTTGCTGATATTTGAGCATATGAAACTGACAGTTTAAGGCCCTTATAGCCAAGGTAGCAGATGTGTATAGCCAAGATAGCAGATGTGTATACCTTTTTTCCCCATCTGTCCAGTGCCCTAGAATCTTTGTCAGAGGGGTTAGGGTTTTTTGCAGCAGAAGCCTTAACTCCCTTCGGATCCTGTGAAATTGCTTCTGGGTCTGCAGTAGGGTTTTTAAAAAGGAATTTATGAGAGTCAGGAACCCTGTAATATCTGTCAGGCTTAACAGGAGCTGGAGGTAAGGAGTCAGGGGTAAGACTAGACTCCGAAAACACATCATCTACAATGTCCAGCACAGGTGGAATGGCCAGTGGCCTATGTTGAGGTAGTAAAAGGAAATCCCTGAGCCTCTTTTTAGATTCTGAAAAATCTTGGCTCTCCCAGTGGAAATGCTCCCTCATGGTATGCAAGGTTTTCCCAAAAGAATAGTCCTCTGGAGGAGAAGCTGAAGGAATAGATTCTTCAGCATCAGAATCCTCATAGGGGGAATAGAATATTCCTGATCAGAAGAGGAATCAGAAGAAATAGAAACCTGATCTGAACATTCATAGTCAGTCTCCTGCCTAGGCCTCTTATCAGGAGGGGGATGGGAACCCCTGATCAAGGTAATTAAGTCTTCGGAAATTTTGAGCATCTGTTTTTTTAGGCATAGAGGCCTGTCCACTTGGCTCTTCAGTTTGTTTCTTTGCTTTAGAAGGTGCTGCAGTCTTTGCCTTAGAAACTGAAGTCGGTTTAATGTAAAGATGTTTAGGTCTGAATACACCCTCAGAAGACGGTGGCTGCTCAGCGGCTCCGGACCCATCTGAAGGAATAGTATCCGAGGCTCCAATACCTTGAGTTTCCAGCGGCATGGCCGACTCCATGTGGGAGTCGGTAGCGGGCTGCAACTCTAAAGTAGCGGGTGTCAGGTGCTGCGAAAGCGCCTCACTGAGAACCGGCGAACCAGCGACTGGCTTGGGAGAAGCTTCGTCATCGGTTTTGGGCCTTGGTTGTCTATCTCTCTCTTTTTCTTTGCATTTTTTATGAACTCCGGTAGTCAGATGGTTATCCAATGACATTTTTGGATAACTGAATAGGCGGCCAAAATAGTTTAAAGCAAAGTCATACTGACGCTTAATAGTGCGTTGGTTAAATCTAGCACAAAACCGACCACCAGCAACGTTATGATCAGGGCCTATGCAAGGAATACAGTAAGAATGAAAATCCTTATGAGGCATTTGCTTACCATAGGAAATACAATTATTAACTTTTTCGGTCTGTAGCAAGAAAAAAGTTTCCCCAACGGCTTACTTAGCTTTATTGAAGACTTCAGATCTGAAACTCAAACACGAAAATCCCAGGAGTGGGCCGACCGGCACTTGCGAACTGCTTCTGCTTCAGGCACCGCGCAGCAAGAAAGACTAAAGAAAATGGCGTCGGCCGCATCTTTTATACCCCCGACGACCTGACGTCAGGGAAGGGACGACAGCAGCCGAAGCAGGACCCAGGACTTTGGAATTCAGGCCGAATGAGGGCAACCTGCCAGCAGGATTACCCAAATGTAATGACTGCAACAGTGAAACACGAAGAACATAAACAATTGTTTTACTTATGGTTAATTTCCCCCTTTTAGTGTCTTTCTAAACATTAGTGATATAAAATGGGTATATGTTTTACAGTCCATCCACCAGTTTAACAAAGTCAAAAAAGTCAGCCACTTTTTCTTGCAAAATCATATTTCACAAATGTGATAAGATGCTTTATAGTCTTCCATTTATTCAGTAATTTTAGAGTTGCTGATCTTCTTATGTTCATCTCCATCTCCCAACACCAGACTCTGGTTCAAGTCTAAAGTAATTCTGATTCTTCTAGTAGTCAACTGCTGCACCTTTCACTGGCAACGTCTCTCTATGAACTTTGCTGTCACAGGAATGAGAAGAAGGGTCCCCTTCTGCTTGCTGACTCAATTTTTGTTGGATAAACTTTTTTATTTCCTCCTTAGTCTGTTCTGTATCAAAAATGCCTTTAATCCTCCAGAAAAAAAAAACACTTTGAAGACAGCTGGATACAGCATCTTGAATCTCACACCTGCCTCTTGACATTCCCTAATTGCTGGGATATATTTACTTCTCATCTGTCTGGTGTACAGTGAATAATTATTTTCTACAAACACTCTGCTGTCTCCAAGTTTTAATACTTTGCCCTTCTGCCACAGTTTTGACAGCATCAACTCTTTCTGCTGGTGTGATTGCATCTTTACTAATACAGGTCATGGCTGCTTTGTCATGGCCAGATTTGGAGCTTACACTTGATGTACCCTTTTAATTAAATTCTGCTGTTGAATACTAGTCCTGTTGCTTATGTGTGCTTTCATAAAATTAATACAGTCTGTTCCTTCCAGCTTCTCTGATACAGCAGAAAATTTCAAGTTTTCTCTGTGTGCTTGCTCTTCTAACTCTACTGTATTTTTAACTACTGTTCTTGAGAAATCTCAAGTCAACATCTGATTTTGCAGTTTTGTCGGTTCGTCTGAATGGCTAGTTAAAGCTTCTTCTATTTTTCCAGCCTTTTATTGTTTGAACTAATATATTCCTTCAATGTTTCATTTATTATAATCACCTCTGAGTACATTTCCAAATTTCTTCTTTGCTGGTATCCAGGCTATGTATTTACTAGCCAGTAACTGAAATCTACCAAAAAACCCTTTTTAATGGCACTACATTTTCTCAGTTTCTGGTTTTATACTGGGAGAACTGAAGTTATGCTGTTGATCAATGTGCAGTCATCTTGGAAGTCTGATGTGCTCTGTTTTTGAGGTATCGGACATAGCTGTGGAAGGCCTTGTGGTTGTCTTTAGCCTGTGAGGCTATATTGGCCTTGTAATTTGCCTTGTGGGACTTAATAAGTCCTCTTACTTTCTTCTTTACTTTAATAAGAGGGCTCCTATCATTTTGGGAGTTGATCTTCCTAATTTTAGCTATGAGTTTTTTCCTTTTGTTATATACCCTATTAGGGTGATGATTACACCGGTGTAGCCTCTTTTTTTTTTTTTGGGCTTAATTCTAGTAAGTACAGCAGCCTCTAAACAGCCACTTACATGGTTGTACAGGGTCTCTTTGAACAATTACGCATAGGTCCTGTGAACCTGGGGATGGGAAGGGCACTGAATTTTAACAAACTATCTCTTAAAAGGTTGCAGTTTACTTTCAAATAGTCCTTAACTGTTAAAGGGTTTGCAGGTTTTACCAAGCTGATTTTTTTGAAGGGGACGGCTTTGCAGTCTGGCCTCACCAGTGAGGACGTGACACAGGTGGGTGGGCAGTGCTCTACCATATCGGTGAGTACCAGTTCCAGTATGTTTGAACCTCTGGTGGGTGTGCGCACTATCTGGTCAAGGGTAATTGTGTTAATAAAGTCAAGGAATCGCTGTGCCTGCAAGTATCAGGCAATGTATGTTTCCCAGCCTATAGAGGGGTATTTAAAGTCTCCTATGAATAGGGTATTTGGCTCACTGTTGAGTGTCTCCAGTAGGTCTAGGTATGAGCTATGGGATTCTAAGCACATAGAGGGTGACCTATAGCTTGCTAGGATATGGTATGGGACTTTGTCTATGGTGTTTTGTATGTGTATGAACTCCAGGCATCATCCTATTTAACCAACATAGAGTTATGTTTGTTACTATGATGATGATCAAAGGAGAGGAGGACTATCTACCCAGGTGCCCAGATCTCTAATGACTGTATGGCTTGATAATGGGGTGTTTTCAGGGTTGTACACTACACTAATTAGCTGTTTCCCACAGGGGATAATACTACATTTCTTGATCTTTAGTTTCAGCCTTCTATCTAAACACTGAGTGTTAACTTCTGTTAGTTCATTTTGAAAGGTATACATTTAGGGGATGTGACAATTATGTTCAGTCTGCAGTCATCAACAACTTTGGTCAAACAGAGAACATCAACAGTTTTGAGGTCAGATAAATAAATGCCAAACAGGAGGGAACAAAGCACATATTGCTATTGGACACAGCTGGTTACCTTCCTTGCATCACCTACATAGACAGCATGCATTCTGTCCTTAAACCACTTGGCTATCAATCTTATCATATATATGGATCAACTGGGTGACCAGTATAACGACTAAATGAGTAGTTTGTGGAAAGAGCAGAGAAGTCAACAGTGAAAGTTGTCTACTCATAGGAAAGGTATCACTTCTTGCTCATGTGTTTTCCAAAGTGTTCACATCTGTTATAATGTGGGCAACATAGTACAGGATTAATCTTTTCTTCTATTAGACAAAAATGGTGGCAGCAGTATGTGAAAGGAAAACAAGCTTAACCAGTGACATTAAAAAATAAATAAATAGCATAGACTGAAAGGTGGCAACTGAGACTAAGTAGTGAGAATGAGAGGTTGTGTAAATGAGAAGCAACAAACTAGGTACAATATATACATCTGAGAAGTTCAAGCTTAACTCCCTTGCACCTACAGTGTCATAGTTGCAAAGGTCAGACCCATGCCTGCAAAGCAAGCTCAAAAATTAAAGCCTTCCTCCCATACTTACAGCCCCACTGAGCACTCTGCACTTCAGTTAAAAAATGCTCTCCTAACCTGAGCAGACTTCCATGATTGTGCATCTTTATCTGCATACAATAAAATTATATAGCTGCCATTAAAAATAAAACAGAAAAATTATCATGTTTTATTACCTTTTCCTTTTGTTATCTGGTTGATCCTCGTGACCGTGATAAAGCATGTCAAGCAATGACACCCGGTAACAGTAAATACTACTACTTCTTAAATATCCCTGGTGGTATAAAAAAAATTATGATTTTTAAATAAATGTAATGCTTTTATTTTTTTTTGGGATTGTAGTGTTCTATCAGCTACTTCCTGCAAGTCTACCCAGAGCTGCACTGATGAGTAAAAACGTCATCCTGAATCAGCTAGTTGGATTGCAAGGTGTCATTGTAGCTCTGGGTGGAACAGGAAAGGATTAAACTTCTTTCAGCAACATGCAACTTAACTGATCTTGTTTCATGGATGCGGCAGACAGCACATTTGTTGCTCAACAAATTACTAAACAGCTCAGAATACATAAGCATCCAGAAAAAAAGAGAAAGACGATGGACCTGAACATCACCCTTTAAGAAACAGTCTTAAAGAGCACAGGGACGAACAATCAGAAGCTCATTACATAACAGGAGATGATTTAAGAGGAAAAGCTCATAGGCTGGCAAGATGAGATAAATATCTTAAAAGCCATATGGTATTATTATTTATATTGTGCAAATGTTCACATAGGTTTGAAGTATTTCATCTAAAACTCCTTGATGATTCTACGAGATCATCTTACTGAAATAATAAGGAAAAATGTTTATGATTCTACAAGATCATCTTACTGATATAATAAGGAAAAATGTTTAATTTTTGGACTGCAATTGCATTACAATCATTCAGAAAAAATGGGTTAGCATTTATGTATGTGTGTACATAAATATGTGACTGAAAATACTCAGGGTAATGTGCGTGTGTGTGTGTGTGTGTAGGACGACAAGGAAACATGGTGGTGGAATGAGGAAGTACAGGAGAGTATACAGAGAAAGAGGCTGGTGAAGAAGAAGTGGGATTGTCAGAGAGATGAAGAAAGTAGACAGGAGTATAAGGAGATGAGGTGCATGGCAAAGAGAGAGGTGGCGAAGGCTAAGGATAAGGCATATGAAGAGTTGTATGAAAGGTTGGACACGAAGGAGGGAGAAAAGGACCTGTACCGATTGGCCAGACAGAGAGACTGAGCTAGGAAAGATGTGCAGCAGGTAAAGGTGATAAAGGATAATGAGGGAACGTACTCACAAGTGAGGATAATGTGTTGAGGAGATGGAAAGAGTACTTTGAGGGGTTGATGAATGAAGAGAATGAGAGGGAGAGAAGGTTAGATGATGTAGGGATAGTGAATCATGAAGTACAATGGATTAGCAAGGAGGAAGGTAAGGACAGCTATGAAGCGAATGAAGAATGGAAAGGCTGTTGGCCCAGATGACATACCTGTGGAAGCATGGAGGTGTTTAGGCGAAATGGCAGTGGAGTTTTTAACCCGATTGTTTAATGAAATCTTGGAAAGTGAGAGGATGCCTGAGGAATGGAGAAAAAGTGTTTTGGTACCGATTTTTAAGAATAAGGGTGATGTGCAGAGCTATAGTAACTACAGAGGGATTAAACTGATCAGTCACAGCATGAAGTTGTTGGGAAAGAGTAGTGGAAGCAAGGTTAAGAAGGGACGTGATGATTAGTGATCAGCAGTATGGTTTCATGCCAGGAAAGAGCACTACAGATGCAATGTTTGCTCTGAGAGTGTTGATGGAAACGTACAGAGAATATCAAAAGGAGTTGCATTGTGTTTTTGTAGACTTAGAGAAAGCATATGACAGGGTGCCTAGAGAGGAGTTGTGGTATTGTATGAGGAAGTCAGGAGTGTCAGAGAAGTATGTAAGAGTGGTACAGGAAATGTACGAGGGTAGTGTGACAGCGGTGAGGTCTGCGATGGGAATGACGGATGCATTTAAGGTGGGGGTGGGGTTACATCAAGGATCAGCTCTGAGCCCTTTCTTATTTGCAATGGTGATGGACAGGTTGATAGACGAGATCAGACAGGAGTCCCCGTGGACTATGATGTCTGCAGATGACGTTGTGATCTGTAGTGAGAGTAGGGAACAGGTGGAGGAGACCCTGGAGAGATGGAGATATGCTCTAGAGAGAAGAGGAATGAAAGTTAGCAGGAATAAGACAGAATATATGCGTGTGAATGAGAGGGAGGACAGAGGAACGGTGAGGATGCAAGGAGTAGAAGTGGCGAAGGTGGATGAGTTTAAATACTTGGGGTCAATAGTTCAGAGTAACGGTGAGTGTGGAAGAGAGGTGAATAAAAGAGTACAAGCAGGATGGAGTGGGTGGAGAAGAGTGTCAGGAGTGATTTGTGACAAACGAGTACCTCTAAGAGTGAAAAGGAAGGTCTATAACAGGGTAGTGAGACCAGCTATGTTATATGGGTTGGAGACAATGGCACTGACAAAAAGGCAGGAGTTTGAGCTGGATGTGGCAGAATTAAAGATGTTAAGATTTGCACTGGGTGTGACGAGGGTGGACAGGACTAGGAATAAGTATATTAGAGGGTCAGCCCAGGTTGGAAGGTTTGGAGACAAAGCCAGAGAGGCACAATTACGTTGGTTTGGACATGTGCTGAGGAGGGATGCTGAGTATATTGGGAAAAAGATGCTAAGGATGAAGCTACCAGGTAACAGGAAAAGAGGAAGGCCTAAGATAAGGTTTATGGATGTGGTGAGAGAGGACATGCAGGTGGTTGGTGTGGCAGAGGAAGATGCAGAGGACAGGAAGAAATGGAAACAGGTGATCTGCTGTGGCGACCCCTAATGGGAACAGCCGAAAGAAGATGATGATGATGATCTAGTTATATTTGCGTGTGTGTGTGTGTGTGTGTGTGTGTGTGTCTGTGTGCTCTAAAGTTAATGTGATGGCATCTAAATCTTAGGAAGACAAAGAGGTTGTTTTTTGGTTTTAACTATTGAAGCTTCTGCATCTCATATTTAGCTAGTCAGCACACCCACAAGAGGCTCAAATGTCCTGGACATAGTACTCACTAACACTGAAGAACACTGCACCCCCCCCCCCCATGTGATGTCCTCCTTGGTAAGATCAGACCGTAAATCAGTCTCGTTTGATGTAAGCATAAGACCAGATACCCCATCACACTCAAAAACAACTAAGCATTTTTCAAAAACAAATTACATCCTTTTAAGTGATGGTATATGAAGTTTCAAAATCCCCTCAAACACAAATAACACGGACTGCTATGCAGAGGTGCACACCGATGTCCTGTATAACCACTTAAGCAGCTGTATGGAATCGAATGTACATGGCTGGATTAAAACCAGGTCTTGGCGATAAAACAAGCCACCCTGGTGGACCCCTAGTATAAACAGGCAATACAACAAGAGAAAAACTAATGTACAAAAACAATCTTGTCAAGGCCTCCAAAGCTAATGAAGTAAAATAGCTTCCCTAGCCAAGGATAATCAAAAGGCATTCTTTAACTACATCTGAACTCTAAAACAGAATACCCAGCTATGCACTGAACTGGTTGTGTTACTTAACCGGAGGTAATAGCTAACCTGCTAGCTGACAGATTTGGAGCAAGTTTCACCTCCCTGTCCCCTCCAGTCATCCTTTAAAGTATACCTGCTAGCTGTCCTCAGCCTATTATGTCAAGAGAGTAGGTCATCTCTGCACTCTCCAAGTCCAAAAACATGGCATCAATGGGACCAGACAACATCCCACATTGTCTTTCAAGCAACTTAAAACATGATCCCTGTTTAACCATAGCCTGTGAACTGGCTATGTTCTGGCGGAATGGAGGACAGCAACAGCAATCCATCTGCACAAAGAGGGACCATCAAATGACCCTGGGAATTATAGGCCCATAAGCTTGATTAGCCTCATCTGCAAGGCCATGGAAAGAATCATTATGGACCTTATTAACAAGGACATAGGTAATCTGCAAACTCTGGACACAACCTGTTTGGATTCATTATTGGAAACATAAAACTACTGTTCAATCTCAGCCTTACTACAGGATATGTACCCAAAGAGTGGCGTACAGCAACAGTGGTCCCTCTCTACAATGGTGGTGCCTCAACGGATCCTGGAAACTATCGCCCCATAAGCTTGACTAGCTTGGTCTGCAAAGCTATGGAAAGGATCATCATGGACCTCATAAATAAAGATATTGAGGACCTACAGACACTGTATCCCACCCAGTTCGGCTTTGTTAAGGGCAAATCCTGCCTCTTAAACCTGGTCGATTTCTTTGAAACAGTCGCCAAGGCCATTGACGAGGAGAAGGTGGTCCACACAGCCTACCTGGACCTTGCAAAAGCCTTCGATACAATACCCCACTTGGGCATTATAGATAAGCTCACCAGCTTAAATATAAACCCCTATGCCACTAGATGGGTTGCAAACTGGCTCAAGGACAGAACCCACATGGTTAGAATTGCTGGAGCCATGTCAGACTCCAAACCAGTTACAAGTGGCGTCCCACAAGGCTCAGTCCTGGGACCTCTCTTGTTTGGTATATATTTCTCGGAGGTACAGGCTAACACGGAAGGACTGTGGCTGACCAAGTTCGCAGATGACTGCAAACTGGGCGCCATAATCAACTCTCCAGCCGACACAAGCATCCTACAAAAGAGCCTCATAGAAACAGACAACTGGTGCCAGAGCCATGGCCTCAAGCTAAATGCCAAAAAGTGTATAGTCATCCCCTTTGGCAAAAACAAAGTGCCCACAAATTACCACATAGGTGGTAATCCACTAAGTACGGAAGAAGTAATTAGGGACCTGGGGACCCAAGTTGATAGCAATCTCTCATTTGACAACCACGTGGCCAAAGTGGTTAGAAAAACATTTTATATAGCCCACCTAATCATGAAGGGATTCACATCTAGATCAGGGGAGGTCATCGTGCCTCTTTACTCATCCCTCATCAGGCCCATAATTGAGTTCAATGCCCCTTTTGGGATGTACCTTACCAGACACCTGCAGCAACTGGAAAGACCCCAAAAGTACCTCACCAAGAGGATCAAAGGGCTCAAACAGATGCCATACGCTGCCCGGTTAAAGAAACTCCAGCTCTACTCAGTGGCATACCGCCTGCTCAGAGGCGATCTGTGCCTGACGTATAAAGCCATGTCCAACCCGGAATTAATGGACATGCTGCACCTCAGAAAATCCAAATCCCATCGAGCTACGGGCTCGAGAGACTTGAACCTCAGCACTGAAATAAATAGGACATGGTGGAGGGACAGATTCATAACCCAGAGGCTCCCTTCACTCTGGAATAAAATCCCAGTCCAGGTTAGGCAGAGTCTCTCATTGACTCTCTTTAAGAGGAATCTTGATGAGTGGATGGGAGATAGTAGGTTTACCCCGGGTATCACTTCTGTGTCACTGTTAGACAGAGGCACAGTATACTAACCTCGAAAAAGGGCATAGCAAAATTCATTTAAAATGGGTGGCGAAAGCTAAATACACTCTGGCTAGGCTTATAAATGCCCTAGGGCAGATAGCCTAGTATGAACCTATGAACCTATTAAAGGTACATTATGCCTATTAAACATGGTTGACTTTTTTGAGAAAGTCATCAAGGCCCTGGACGAGGGAAAGACGGTGCATAATGTCTACCTTGACCTAGCAAAGGCATTTGACACAATCCCCCATTCAGGTATTATAGAGAAACTCTCCCAGTTGGGAATTAACCCTACATTACCACACGGGTAGCCAACTGGCTCACTAGCAAAAAAACAGTCACCAGTGGCGTACCACAGGGTTTTGTGCTGGGCCCCTTACTGTTCTGAATTTATTTCTCAGAAGTCCAGGAAAACTTGAATGGCCTGTGGCTGACCAAGTCTGCTACAATTGCAAATCGAGTCCCCCAACTATTTTAATATACTGTAGACAGGGTTAACGCAGACAAATGTTTAGTGCCAAAGCCATGGATTAAAGCTAAATGCAAAAAATGCATTATTATTCCCTTTGAGAAAGCTGACATCCCTGCTAGTTACATCACAGCTAGCAACCCCTCTAACTGTAGACCAGTGGTACATGATCTGGGTACTCAGGTTGATAGCAATCTAAACTTTGCCACGTATCCACATTAGTAAGGAAATCGTTCTATGTGGCACATCTGATAAGTAAAGGCATGGCATCTAGATCTAAGATGCTATAATTCCATTATACTCTGCCCTCATCAGACCGATAATTGAGTACAATGCTCCCTTTTGCATGTACCTCACTAGACACTTGCAACAGCTGGAGAGGCCACAGAAGTTTCTCACCGAGAAATGACAGTGTGCACAAAACAGGTCTTACGCAGAAATACTGAAAGCCCTGTCACTGTATTCTGTCTCCTACAGGTTGCTAAGGGGTGACCTGTGCCTGGCTTACAGGGCAGTCTCTGACCCTTCCCTGATGGAAATGCTACCCATTCTTAAATCAAACTGCATGAGGGTCACTCACTCCAGGGATCTTAACCTAGCCTCCGATATGAATAGGTCATGCTGGAGAGATGGATATATCTCCCAGAGATGGCCATTTGTCTGGAACAAGCTTACAATTTACAGGAAACAGAGCCCCTCCATGACCCTCTTCAAACACAACCTAAATCAATGGATGGGTGACTGCAAATTCACTCCTAGGGTGGCTCCCATATCCCTCCTGGACATAGGAAGTCAGTATTAACTACCATAGACCCCTACCTCTGAGAACTTCAATTGTCTAACCACCGATAATCGGGGCAACTCAGGATAAATGTGACTAAGCTTGTAAGGCTGTAGGGCCATTAGCCTAGTAACTTACTACAAACCTATATTTATATATTCTACAACTTGTCATGTTCTACATAAAAGAGGAAGAACAAACTGTGCAGTATACAGAAGAAAGATACTCAATTTTTTTTCTGCTGTTACCATTAAAATCACTGTAGAACTTTGCCCATGTTTTTTATCCCACACACGTCTGATCACTAAAATTGGAAAGCATTTACTTATTAGCATTTGTTTACTGGGATGGTCCATCTGGCCATACGTCGCCCCATTTCACTGAAGGCCTGGGAAGAAAAACTCCAAACATTTTCATTTATTTCCCCTGATATGTATAACTAATTCATTAGTGATGCTATGAATTGTGAAAGTTGTTGTTTACTTCCAAACACTTATAGATTGTCATCTAACTGTACGGGCTTGTTGCAGGCCCCGCTCCGTTTGACCTCGCTACCGCTCAGGCTCTCTCCACCCCCCTTCCCTATCTCCATTTCCCACCCGCCCCCACTACTTGTAGATTTATCTCTACCCCATATCACCTGATTCACCCACAACCAATTATAGTACATCTACTCTATAGCTATTAACCACACCCATACCCAATAAGACACCATCCCCCTCTCTTCCAACCAATCACCAAGCACACTCTTTACTCAACTAACCAACTCTTCTCATATCCCATCACTCCACCCACACCCCCTACACTACACATACCTCACTTACATCATGACAACAACCCTCCACTCCCACATTCATACCATCCCCATACTTCTGCTTTCCCCTAACCACCTGTCTCTACTTAATGGCCATTAGTACAACCTACCACCACCCACTAATCAATATGCACTGCAAAAACTCCCACACCATTCCTCATACCATGAATAACCCATCCATACTCACAATCACACAACCAGTCATTAGTCACCCTCTTCTCTACCAGCTCATTTCCCCAATCCATTACACCTCATAAATCAAAAAACACCCTAGCCTCAAACATCACTTCCTAATAGTTCTCTACCTTAAAACCATTATCAACACTGCAGCTCAACTATTACTGGGAGGGAACACCCACCCCAATCCCTTGTCCAACAACTAGCTCCAATGGCACATTCTAACCCAATCTTCCTCTCAAGCACAAACCCACTAATATACTTAACACTGAACCTAAATATTTGTAGCATCCTAAACAAAATAGAAGAATTACATTCATCTATCTCTCATTACAAGCCAGATATAATAGTTATCACAGAAACGTGGCTTAAACCCCATATAAAAGACAACACTATAACCCCCCCCCGGCTACAACATATTAAGAGTAGACAGACCACAAAGAGGAGGAGGAGGCATCACCCTTCTTTTTAAATCCAATCTAAAGGTCCAGCTTTTTCAAAAAGAAACCCCAAACTTCAACAATGCTGAGACCCTCTTCACTAAACTTATACTAAACCAGCACAAACAACTAAACTTACTCAGTATCTGTATTCCACCAGGAAATAACCTGGTGGAATAATAAGCCACTGATTGACTCTCATCCTTCTCCTAGTGTTTCCCGCTCCGTTCGCCCTACGGGCTCACTCCGCTCCCCTACCCTGCCCCCAATTCCCACCCGCCCCCAGCACCACTAGCTATATTTCCTCTTCTTACCACACCCACTTCCTCCCTACACCAATCCATCACCGATACCCTTGACACACCCAGTATCTTCTATTCACCTCCTTGTTACCACACCCTCTAATTAACTACACCATCAGACTCCAGATCTACACTTTAACTCTGATAACTGACCCTATCTTTCCCCTTACACCAGCTTCTACCATTTCTACCACCTCCTTCTTAACTCTGCACTCCCCACTACAATCTTCGCCTATACCACCACATCCTCCTATAATTACCTTTAAAACATACTTAATTCATTTAGCTTACTACTAACTAAGTAACCTTAATCATCATGCTTTTAAAACCTTCATCTATCTCTATTTTACTATTATTACTTCTAAACCTTTCCTATCTTCACTACCTCACCCAACCTAGAAACTGCCACCATTCACGTCTCTATCACACAACCAGCCATCAAACTTCCCCCTCACACTCACACTCACCTATCTCTCCCCATCTATTTCCTATAAAACAACACTTATTCTTCTCCTACAAAATACTCACTTCTCCTAAACTCTCCATCCCCACTACTACCAAAACCCTTCACCATCACAACAGTACCCAACCCTTTTACTAAACTACTTAATTACCTCTCCAACCACATCCTTCACCTAGCTACCTGTCTCTTATCAGGCGATATTCATCCCAACCCAGGCCCCTTTACCTCTACCACCATACACAAGCCTCTATTACTTACTTCTTTAAACTCCCAAAGCATAGTCAACAAAATAGCAACCCTCCATGCCTGGCTCACATATAATAAACCTGACATCCTATCTATCTCAGAAACATGGCTAAAACCCTCTATAAAAGACTCCGAAATAATTCCACCTAACTACTCTATCATTAGAAAAGACAGGTCCCATAAAAAGGCGGTGGTGTAGCTCTCTTATTTTCAACATCCTTGTTAATTACTCCCTACGACAAACCTATTCCACAATTCAACAATGCTGAAATACTCCTCACCCTCCTACAAGTCAACAAGCATAAACACATATGTCTTGTATCTCTCTATATCCCCCCGGTGACAATATCTCTACATTAGAAGACATCCTCTCTTGGCTCTCCAACAACATTAGTAATGAAACCATAATTTTAGGCGATGTAAATATCAATTGGACCTCCATTCAATCTCCAACCAACCCCTTAACATTAACCTATATAACTTCTCCCAGCTAATCAACGAAGTAACTCGTCCATCTAAAAACCTTTCCTGTGGCAGTATATTAGATTGGATCATTGTCTCACACCCACACTATCACTCTGACAGCGGTATTCTTCCCGACGCTCTAAGTGATCATTTGCCCATCTTCACTTATCGACTCCCCTGCATCTCTCAATTCCCCCACACTTATATTACTACCCGCAACCACAAAAATTTCAACCCAACAAACTTTTCAAATTCTCTAAAAGCGATTAATTGGAACAATCTAAAGACACTATCCTTAGATGATGCAGTCTCCCACTTTAACTCTACATTCTTAAAGATACTTGATTCCCAAGCCCCCTTAAGGACAAAGCAAATAAAAAATAACTCTGCCCCCTGGATTACCAAAAATACATTAGCAGCCATGCACCTCAGAGATAAAGCCTGGGCACTTTACCAGAAAATTAAGACCACCAAATCCCACATTGAATATAGAACACTGCGAAACAAAGTAAAAAAGCTTACTATCTCTGACAGACAAAATTATTTCTTTACCCTTCAAAACAATAATAAAACAAATCCACAGAGATTCTGGAAAGGAATCTCTACCCTCCTTAACCCTAGCAAACCACACACCCCACCCCTGATCCAAATGCCCCAGACCTAGACTTGGCTACTCAATTTAACTCCTTCTTCATTGACTCTATTAGCAAACTAACTTCCTCCTTTTCTACTTCCACCTTATCATCCAATACCCCCTCACCCTCTCCCAAAAACCACCATGCACTTCTCTTACTTCCCCATTCCCAGCTACTAACTCTTCACCTACTCTAACTTCCTCATCATCCTTACCAGTATCAAATACTTTCCTCCCCACTCTGCTCCCTTCTCATTAAACCCTATACCCATTTCTACAATAAAGAAACTCCTTCAAAATTGAAGCCCGGCACTAATGCACCTGATAACATCCCTCATACTTCCTAAGCATAGCTGCTGATGGAATTGCCTATCCCATAAGCATTCTCATCAACCGCTCAATCCTGGAATGTACAGTGCCCCAACTCTGAAACAAGCCTTCATCATCCCCTCCATAAAGGTGGAAAAAACTGCAGTGTTAACAACTTCCGCCCAATTGCTATCCTGTCCCCCATTTCTAAGCTACTAGAAAAATGTGTCCAACTTCAACTACTACCATATCTTTTAGAAAATAACCTTCTTACATCTACACAACATGGCTTTAGGCCAAACCATAGCACCATGACAGCCCTCCTCTCCTTTCTTGAAACCATCAATAAAGCACGTGATTCCGGGAAAATTGTCTCCACCCTACTACTTGACCTTTCTAAGGCCTTTGATACTATCTCACACAGTCTGCTCCTAACTAAACTTTCCAACCTTAACCTTTCTCCCTCCTCTATAAACTGGTTCTCCAGCTACCTATCAAACAGACACCAAGCTGTAAAATGGAAAAAGCCACTTCCTCTTTTCTCAATACCCCACCGGAGTTCCCCAAGGCTCCATACTTGGTCCTCTTCTCTTTAACATATTTATAAATGATTTTCATAAATCTATCCCATTCTCTGACATTATCCAATATGCTGACAATTCTACCATTATTTGCTCTGCCTCATCTGTCCCTAAGCTTCTAAAGCTCACACAAGAAGCTTTCTCAATTACTGAGCATTGGATGAAAACAAACCACCTAGCTCTAAACGCCTCCAAAACCAAACTCATGGTATTTACCCCCTCTAAAACTACTCCCTTCAATACAAACAATTTCTTGATAATAAGTCAAAACAACTCAATTCTAGAACTAGTGTCCGAAACTAAGTTACTTGGTGTCCAAATTGACAACCAGCTTAATTTCAACTCTCATCTTCAACTAAATATTAAAAAAAAACACCAAAAGCTGGGTATGCTCTACCGTCAAAACCATTACCTCACAAAGACCTCTAAAATCGCTCTCCTCTTCCTTTCTTATTCCCTCCTGCTCTATGGCTCACCTCTCCTAACAAATCTTCAGTCCTCTCTAAAGAAACAACTTTCCTCTTGCTACAATAAGATCGCCAAGTTCGCTAGCGGCCACAGGTCATCAACCCACCACTGTTCCTCTCTCCAAAAACTAAACTGGCTTGAACTTCCTCATCAGCTCAACTACATTCAGCTCACCCTAGCCCATAAGCTCATAAATAACCCCTCTCTGTCCCTCCCTGTCTTCTGCTTTTAAGTTACATCTACCAGACAGAGTCTTAAGGTCTAAAACCAAAACCTACTAGAAGTACATAAACCAACACGCCCCCAGGCAAATACCTTCTATCCTCTAACCTAGCCCGCCTTTGGAACTCACTCCCACCATCCATTCGTACCACCTCTAATCTTTATACATTCAAAAATCTCTACACACACATCTAAAGTTGCAATGGGAATGTTCCTGTTCTCATCCATCATAAAAATATGGAACTCTTAATCCTTCATCCATTCTTAAGCTATTCAACAAAGCCTACTTAACTTATCATTCCCTTCATAACTACATTCATTTATAACAAAACAACTCTACCTCTCTAAAGTCATTACACAACTCACATCTATTTTACCTATTTCTATTACACTGTATTATATGAATGTTACCTCAAATGCAAAATCAATGACTGTATCCTATTTTACATTTGTATAAGTATCTAAGCTATCTATTGTTTATTCCTGCCCTCTGGTTTGCTTTAAGGGCTTTTTAAATTGTTTGTACCTATTTTGTGTGTCTGTTTTTTGGAGCTTTTCTCCCCAGGACTCCATTGAAAATGGGTTCTTTTAGGCCCAATGGACTATCCTGGTAAACCAACTGCAAATAAAATAAATAAATAAAATAAAAATAATACCCTAGAATCCATACCCCACTGTGCATCCCACTCCCTCTCCCAGGAAACTAAAGTCATAGGCAACACCAACATCGACTGGAACACCTTAAACTCTCCAACAACCAACAACCACATAAACCTGTACAACTTCTCTCAACTCTTACACTCACCCACAAGAACTGACAAGACCACCAAAAGAAAATCCATCTTGGATTGGATCCTCACTAATCAGCCCAACAATGCCCACCAATGAGGGACACTACCTGACTCCCTCAGTGACCACAATCCAACCTTTCTCCTTTGGCACAAACTTAGACATACCAACCCCCCCCCACTACAAACCCGCTCCCAGAAAAACTTCCTCTCAGAACAATTCTAAGAAACCCTAAAATGCTGCAACTGGGCCACCCTAAAAACTCTCCCCTGGATAATGCAGTAGAATACTTTAATTCCACATTTCTAGAGGTTCCAAACCAAATAGTTCCACTCAAAACAGTTAGGGTATGCAGTAACCCTGCCTCTTGGTTAGAAAAATCTGCAAAGACCCTAGTCAAGGATAGGGAGAAAGCCTGGAAAATCTGGCGACAACATAAAACACCCAAAACTAGGCGATCCTTTTCTGAACTTAGGAATAAAGCAAAAGAACAGGTCAAATCAGACAAACAAAACCACTATATTTCCTTACAGAGGAAATACAGCAACAACCCACAAAAATTCTGGGCTGCAGTGAACAACATCCTCCAGCCTGGAAAAGCCACTACTCCGCCACCAAACATCGAAGGCCCTGACCAAAACATAGCTTCAAATTTCAAGAACTATTTTACCTCCTCAATACTGAAACTAGTGAATAACATGTCACCCACTACCCAACCACTTCCCCCCAAAAAAAACATACTCTCTCCCTTCTCACTCAAACCAGTACCAACATCAACCATTCAAAAACCCAAAACAAATCCACAAACAAAATAAAGTGTGGGGGGGGGCTTTGCCCCCACCCCCTACTTAAATATACCAACTTCGAGATCACACCACAGTGGAGGAAACTGCAAAGTCTCGGCAATGGCCCAGCAATGTTTCCCTGGGAAAAAAAATCACTCTTCCGGCCGTTCGAGTTTTTGTGGTTTCGAATATTAGCTGTCGATCAAAGAGCTAATAGGAACTCGCAAGCAGTACCTCACCCCCAAGTCCAGGACTACCATTGCCAGAAGTCATCTCTTATCAACACTGCTGTATGCCTGCCTAGTTCTAACGAAAATCAATAAATCCAACCTGAACAAACTCTCCACTTGCTGCAATAAAATAGCCAAGTTCGCTGCCAATAATAAATCACGCTCCCACCACTGTCAATCCCTACTCAAGCTGCACTGGCTAGAATTCCCACACTTACTGCACTAACACCAACTCATCATCACTCATCAAATTCTAAATCAACCAGAAAGAACCTCTGCCCTAGCTGGCATAGTAAACTTCCACAACTCCAGCAGGGAACTACGATCAATCAACAAATCCTTGATCATAGTAAATCCATGCAAAAACAGCTCTGGAGAAGCCCTATTCTCCTATGAGGTGGCTAAAGCATAGAACACTCTCCCACCTGACCTCAGGATACAAACTCGTGCAACCATATTTAAGGACCTCCTAAAAACCCACCTCTATGCTAACCCCCTTTGCTATTGCAAAGGCACCACCTTACACCCAGACCACAGGGAGAACAAACTCTTAAGCCCCAATGCCAGCATGATACTCCCATCTAGATGCTCTGTACAGTTTTTTGCACATTTAGTAGCATTTACCTACTTCTGGGTACCTCATGTTCATATATCATACTTCTATTATTAGACTCAGGGATCTCCTAACTGAATCAAGAATTACGCTCGTGCTTTCTAACTGTAAATATTTGTAAATATGGACCTACTTCCTGGCACCTTATGTGTCTATCACTGTACTACACTGCAAATTCACTGATCCTCTGTTTGTATTATGCTGCTCATGGGAATTTTTCCTGTCTTTCTTTCGCTCACATATCAAACATACTTACCACTTGGATTAACCTATGTACTATTACTTTTTTATTCATGTATGTGATGTGTATTATGCTGTTCATTTGATATGTGATAAGTGATGTGTATCATGCTGCTTGTTTGATATTTACTGTATTATTATTCACACATTAACATAGCTACCACGTGTATTGACCTATGTATTTTCCACCATATTAACCTATGTATTGTTCACCATATTACTTCTTGGAGCTTTTCTCCCCAGGACTCTGCTGAAAAAGGACACCTGCTGTCCAGTCGGACTTAATCCTGTTAAAACAAATGTTAAAAAAATAATACTACTCTGGAATAATATCTTCTGTTTATGGCAAACAAATATAACTAAATAAATAAATAACTTCTGTTGAGTTTCGGGATGTGCAATTAAGCCTGAAAACAAGCAGGGCAAGCATCCAGAAATTATAGCAATGGGAAGGAAGAATGGGGGAGGGGGGTCCTATGTGGTTCTGGAGACTGGAACTTACTGCCTATACACCAATACCACATACTTGTTTTTCCAAGTCTGTACTTGCATTGTTATTAAATTATGTTATATAAATTAGTGGGTTTTTTAGTATAATTTGAGTTAAGCTGTTTGCTCTCCAGACACCATCAAATAAAATAAGTGTAGTGATAATATAGGTTCTGTGATAGATAACTACTGGGGACTTGTAGTTAATATCACATTTCTACAAATTTGCAACATTTTTATTATTTTTGTAAAGCTGTAACCTAACTTCACATTTCCCTAAGATATACCTTTTAACTCTGGAGTTAAGAAAAGTCAAGATGAACATGATGTTTATTACTAATGTGCAAAAGTCTCTTCCTGCTTTAAATAATTTCTGTCTTTTTTCAGTATCACAACCTGTTGTATAAATGATTACTGTGTAAGAACTGATGTCATAGTGGAGAAATGTGAGTATGGGAAACCTGAAGCATTACAAGAAATAGATCATTGTGAATGCTAGTCAAAGAATGAGACTATGCCTGACCCCCCCGAAAGTATTGTGAGGAGTGTACTAATGTTCTGCATGACCTCCAGAAAGGTTCTGTGGGACTGCAGTAATTTACCCCCCCAAAGGTACTGTGGAGAGTGCAGTAATTTACCCCTGAAGGTATTGTGAGGAGTGTAGTAGTAATGTAGTGCATGACCAACCCGAAGGTACTGTTAGGAGTGCAATAATGTACCTCCTGAAGTTACTGTGAGGAGAGTAGCAATGTACCCCCCAAAGGTATTGTGAGGAGTGTAGTAATGCACCTGCTGAAGGTACTGCGAGGAGTGTAGTAATGTAGTGCATGACCGCCCAAAAGCACTGTGAGGAATCCAGTAATTTACCCCAAGAAGGTACTGTGAGGACTGTAGTAATATAGTGCATGACTTCCTGAAGGTACTGTGAGGAGTGGAGTAATTTATCCCTGAAGGTACTGTGAGGAGTGTAGTAATGTAGTGCTTGACCCCCCTAAATGTACTGTGAGAAATGTAGTGCATGACCCCAACCCAGCCCTGAAGGTACTGTAAGCAGTGTAGTAATGTGCCTCCCGAAAGTACTGAGTGGAATGTAGTGATACTTTGTGAGGAGTGTAGTAATAAACCCACCCAAACCTACTCTGAGGAGTGTAGTAATGTTGTGCATGGAAAAAGAGAAAGGAATGGGAATGATCTGGTTTTACATACTAACTACTTCAGGAAACTGAGGAATGAATACAGATGAAAAGAAAAGAGGGTGAAAGGGTGTAATTTTCAAACTTTAAATTAGAAATTATAAAATACTATTGCATTTAAAGGAATGTTAAGTGAAATATACTCCCAGAATGGATAGTGAAGCCTTACCTTATTAATGGATGAGTACTAAATGTAAGCAGTTTCAGCTCATAATTTATATTTGCAGGTACTGACCTTACTGAGCCGTGCTTCCCATAGAAATTCACTGCCACTCAATTTCTGTCTGTATGCTGTCAGTGATTCATTTTGTGTGGTATGTTCTCATTTTATGTTCTCATTTTTCCATGGCTAATGACTGTGGAGTTAATATAGTTAAAAAAGGGGCATTCCTGGCAACCCACTCCCACAAATAAGAGGTGCATGGAGGCTTGCTCTTTTGCAAAAACCATCACATTTTTAAAAATTTTACTTAAGCTGGAGGCTTGACTTTTTTGTCTGGTTGAACCTTCATTTCATAAAAGCTTAATGAGACACTGTGGAAGTGTAGTGAGGGGCAAATCAGTGCAGGTATTCAAGAAGGAATGTGGCAGGCAGAGCAGGTGTGGAGTTGTAGCGGGGTGGGGGGCAGGGGTTCCAGCACTCAGATATACTAGGTAGGTCAATACCCTTCTTTTCTTGTACTTCTATGTACACAAGCATGCTCTTTTATTTATCTGTTACCAAGGAGTGGAGAACACTAAACACCAGCAGCAACTTCAATGCCCATCTTACCTACACTGGGGTCATATGTAGATGATATGTAGCATGTAATCCTCCATGATGACTGAATGACTGACAAGTGAGGAAAATTGTTTGCATACACGAACACATGCCTATGGTTCTTCACATCTTCAGTCATTCCGTTTAATCAGTGACTGTCATTGGCACTAACACAAGGTTTGTATTATTCTCCGATTTCTGGAATGAAATATGTTTGAGTATAAGTATGCATGGGGGAGGCCGGCTGTGTTTCTGTATGGGGGTTATGTGACATGAAATTACTAGGAGTGCAGAGGACACAAACCCCACATGCCACCCCGGCTCAGTTGGCCAATGGCAGGAAGAAATACTTCTGGAGACTGTGCCTCAGGTCTTTTGAATTGAGTTTTTAAACTGATCATTCTAAATTGATCCTGTATAGCCGATTCTGTTATTTCCATTTTACTTAGTTTGCATTTACTTTATTATTTACTTTGTGACCTCCAAGCATCCCTCATATGTGCATTTTCTGTTCCAGTCTAACTATAAATAAGATTAAGCACGGTTTCCAGTGTGAGTGGATGAATTCAGATCGAGATCTCCAAAATGCATTCCTCCTGAAAAATAGCTGAAAAAAAAAACCTTTTTAAGCGTTTTTTTTTTTTTTTTTTTTTTTGCAGGGAGTCAACCCTCCCCAGCAACCACCTCCCACATTCTCCAAACTTATAATATACCATCCACAGCTGAACCAACTTGAAGAAGAGGGAAAATTATCCTTAAAAAGGGCATCATACCAGCACAACTTGCTGACAGTGATTACTTAAGGAAGATTTCTGATCTTCGATCGGTTGAACTATGAGCACATGACGCTCGGGAGTTTGATCGTTGTCCACCTATAAGTTACCTTTAAGGACTGTCTACATGTTCTCTAGTGCCAGTTCATCTACCTTAATTTCAAGATACAAAGTAAAGACAAGCTGTAACTACACATTTGGTAGTACCAATGTTGTGTAATGACTTTTGTAAGCAAAAAGTATCCAGTCTATTATAATCTCATATGAACAAGATTCCTGACATATGTCTCTTGTCCAGGAAAAAGGGAAGGCTGGAAGGCATCTTATTTGAAATTAATTTACTTACCTCCATATTTTTGCTGGTGAGATAATGTAAGAAATAAAAATGTGTTTACCCATTGAATACACATATATTTAGTTAAGTATTGATGACACAAATTTCTGGTGGCAGGTTCATGTTCAACACACTAGTGAGTGACACTCTTATACAAACTTTTTGGGTTTTTCATCTTAATCTTGAGTCTGTGATACCATGGAGATGGTCTCCTTTCTTTAATGTACAATAATTGTATAGTTAGTATTTCTAAACAGCAGGGGTGTTAGCACCGGAGCATTTCCGTTTTTTCATGAATGTGCTTGGTTATTAGCAGCTGTGATCTTTTGTAATTGCACATAGCAGTGCTGACCATGGCTTCTGGAGCCATAAGTTTCAGTTTCAAATGTGAAGCATTTGACTATGTGAAACTCGCTTCTTTGAAGCCATTGTCTGACAAACTTAGGAACTTGCACAGCTGATGCTTGATGTGATTGCTAACTATGTATGACACTGTTTGTACTAGTTTATGTATAATGCAGTCTGAAGCCTAGCACATCCTCATGTGAAGGAATTAGACTTCCATTTATCAAAGCCACAGCTGGGTGAATTGGTGCCATAAGCAGTTCCCAGAATGGTGTTCTCCTTATCCCAAAGTTGAGGACTGAAAGAAAAAGCAAATAAATAGATTGTGGACCAACTCAGGCAGACATAAGGATGACATAAGAAACATAGTTCCTTTTCAGAAAATTCAAGACATTTTATGCAGTCCTTACCTGACTGCCTAACTAATATGATTAACACCAGCCTACTACTTAAGAAATGTCACAGGTGATAATCTTGCCTGCTTTTTGATGACTGTGAAACTCTCCTTCTAGCAGCTGCGTGGACGTATTCCTCTAAGGAAGTTTCATTTCAGGGTACAGACTGGGTTAGATACAGTTAGACACCCATGTGAAAAGAAAACAGCTATTTGTGAATGGGAAGAAATACTGGGACGGCCTATACAGGATCTGAAACTCAAATGACCAGGACTGCTGAACAAAGACTAACACACACTTATCTAAGGCCCATTACCTCAAAATCAAAACGAAGAGTAGTCAGCAAAGCTAGAAATATAGCAGAATAGCTGTCTTCTCCAAGAATTATACTTGTTTGAGGGTTGCTTAAGGTCTGAGGGCCATGACTTTGAGAGTCATGGAACCTAATGCATTTACAGGTATTGGGACATAGCGAGGTCAGTCCTAATAAGTGAAAAAACATAACTGATGTTCCTGCTTATAGCATTATAATAACCAGCGCATACAGAGTACATATGTAAAATAATGTAGCAATGAAAGAGAACTCGATTGCTACCAGTGCCATGTCAGTGTGAATTAAGATGGAATTGGAGAAACTTTAAAAAAAACAGCATTCTGTTTATACCTTTAATTGTCAATGAGTGGGGTTCATAAAGACTTGTGAGGAGTGGTTCAAGCAGAAATTACTATTCTGTACTCTAGCCTCATACTTTTGCCCCTATTATCCATCTAGCATATTTGAAAAAATGTTTGCCTCCCTCTAGATGTCACTCCCAAACAGTTTTACTTGCTCATTACTTTCAGCTGTTGCATTTTATAACCATAGAAAGGCTGTGTTTAGGGGAATATTCCTATATGCAAGCACATTTCATACAGATATATGTTATACATATTGGTTCAAACATTTCCAGACATTCTGGGTTCCATAAGCCATAATGTTGCTAGCAGATGCTGAGAAGAAAGTATACTCATTTTATTACACTGAGTATGTCTAGCTACAACCTTGCTTGTTACTTGCGCTGGTGGAATGTTTCCTTATAAACATGTCTTACACTAGACAGGTTTACTTATGTTGACAAAACTCTTTATGAATTCCACACAATTTCTTATGTACAATTTCTATATTTATCATATTCTTTTATTTTGATTATATTGATTCTACTTACCATTTAAACGTCTGAATGTGATTTCAATGTGCAAGCCTGCTGCCTTGTTTGTGTTTTCCGTTCTGACAATAACAACTACTGAACTTTTTGCACCAATCGTAGCATTTCCCAGAGAAATACTTTCTGCTTCACTGCTGTTTTTTATCTTCACGGTGATAGCACTGCTTGAATCCAGATTTCTAATGGGAATACGAGTCCCACTGTCATTATGGAATTCCATGGATGCAACCTCGGTTGACACTGTGTAATTATGAATGTAACCAAATGGAAAGGGGTTTGAGTCCAGCTGAAAAATAACTTGAATAATGTCTTCCCAATCTGTTAAGGTCCTGTTAAATGCTTGTGGGATTGAAAACTGGCAATCAACGCTGTTTTCATAGCACAGTAAATTCTTACAGTTTGCTCGTTTTCCCAGTGCGGTGATGTTACCACCTTTCAATGTTAATGGCTCTTCATTTAAAACACGAGATTTCATAAGAATCTTCATTAAATGTGAAGACAAGTTATAAGCGTGGAAAGCAACTTGCTGAGAATGCTCATTTCTGGACAGCTCTTCCACAGTTATATTCTGTGGCTCTTGATTTACCACGTGGATCAAGTCTCCTTAAAAAAATATAACATATTTTAGACATGCAACTATAAAAACAAAACAAAATATACACTCCAATTCAGCAGCAACTTATCATGAATCTAGGCGCAAGATATAAATCTAAGTTATTTGAGGTCACTGACCACAATAGTAGATGTTCTTTGAATTGAAAGATCATTTTGGCAGTGCATGCATAACACAGTAAAGATAAACCATGTGGAAACAATTATTCTGGTCTGATATGTATAACAGTCATATATCCTGTGAATGAGTAGCACAGGATTATATACGAGGCTGTGGATGTTTGTAGGAAGTCTGGAAGTAAAGACAGTACAATCTAAACCACAGAGCAGCAGAAGGCTGTCAGCAACAAGTTTTCTTGTTTCCCATCTAATACCTAATATAATATAACATTCTTACAATATGTAGGGTAAGAATTACTGCTATTAAAACATAGTGGGAGAAGACTTAAATTATTAGATTATCAACACTCATCACCACACAGAGGCCATACACACATACTAGTTCAAAATGCACATATGTACACAAAAGAAAGGTACCAAGCAGTGTTGGAGCTTGGCCCTTGACATGGGTGAAATGTAATTGACATAGTTTTTTTAAAATAAAATATTTAATAGCATATTTATTTTTTATTTACACCAGGTGCTTTGTTATTTATTTAAATATTCCCTGTAAGTTAACAATGCATTTATTTATTTACAGTTTGTTAAACAGGATGGTGGACTGGTATAAGACACTTTTCCGCTACTGCTCATCCATAAAGCAACATAATTCACACAGAACCACGTATAAAAATATGTACACTGTCATCATTATGGCTAAAGAAGCAAGTAAAATAGAAAACAGCAAATATATATATATATATATATATATATATATATATATATATATATATAAAGTGTACACACCCCTGTTAAAATGCCAGATTTTTGTGATATAAAAAATTAGACTACAATAAATCATTTCAAAACTTTTCCCAACTTTAATGTGACCTATAACATGTACAATTCAATTGAAAAACAAACAAATCTGTTAGGGGAATAAATATAAAAAAATAAAAAACATACAATAAGCTGGTTGCATAAGTGTGCACACCCTTAAACTAATACTTTGTTGAAGCACCTTTTGATTTAATTACCGCATTCAGTCTTGTTGGGTACACACCTGCCATCAATTAAAGAGACTCTGATTAACCCCAAATAAAGTTCAGCTGTCCTAGTATGATTTTCCTGACATTTACTCAGTTGCCTGATACAGCAAAAGACATTGTTCACAGAGAGCTTACAAAGCATCAAAGGGATCTCAATGCTGAAAGGTATCAGGAGAAGCATACAAAAAAATTCCACAGCATTGGACATACTGTGGAACATAGTGAAGACAGTCATCAAAAAGTGGAGAAAATATGGGACAACAGTGACGTTGCAAAGAACTGGATGTCCCTCGAAAATTGATGAAAAGACGAGACGAAAAACTGGTCAGGGAGGCTGCCAAGAGACCTACAGCAGCACTGAACAGCTGCAGGAATTTCTGGCAAGTACTGGTTGTGTACTACATGTGACAACAATCTCCCGTATTCTCCACATGTCTGGGCTATGGGGTAGGGTTGCAAGAAGGAAGCCTTTTCTTACACAGAAAAACATCCAGGCCCAGCTAAAATTTGCAAAACAATACATCAATTCTCCAAAAAGCATGTGGGAAAATGTGTTATGGTCTGATGAGACCAAGGTTGAACTTTTTGGCCACAATTCCAAAAGGTACGTTTGCTGCAAAAACAACACTTCTTATCACCAAAAAAAAAATAAAATCCCCATGGTGAAGCATGGTGGTGGCAGTATTATGCTTTGAGATTGCTTTTCTTCAGCGGGAACTGGGGCTTTAGCCAAGGTGGAGAGAATTATGAACAGTTCCAAATACCAGCCACTTTTGGCCCAAAACCTTCAGGCATCTGTTAGAAAGCTGAAGATGAAGAGGAATTTCTCCTTTCAACACAACAATGACCCCCAAGCATACATCCAAATCAACAAAAGAATGGCTTCACCAGACAAAAATTAAAGTTTTGGAATGGCCCAGCCACAGCCCAGACCTAAATCCAATAGAAAATCTGTGGGATGACCTGAAAAGGGCTGTGCACAAGAGATGCCCTCGCAATCTGACAGATTTGGAGCACTTTTGCAAGGAAGAGTGGGCAAACATTGCCAAGTCAAGATGTGCCATGCTGATAGACTCCTACCCAAGAAGACTGAATTCTGTAATTAAATCAAAAGGTGCTTCAGCAAAGTATTAGTTTAAGGGTGTGCACACTTATGCAACCAGCTTATTGCATGCTTTTTATTTTTTATATTTTTTCCCTAACAGATTTGCTTGTTTTTCAAATGAACTGTACACATTATAGGTCACATTAAAGGTGGGAAAAGTTTTGGAATGATTTATTGTGGTTTTATTTTTTATCACAAAAACTGGCATTTTAACAGGGGTGTGTACACTTTTTATATCTAGTGTGTGTGTGTGTGTGTGTGTGTGTGTGTGTGTGTGTATATATATATATATATATATATATATATATATATATATACATATATACACACACACACACACACACACACACACACACAAGCGTATAACATATACACACATATGACATAGAGAATAAAAACTACAGTTGAGAGGACAGAAGAATGTAATCAAACATGTTTAGAGAGTAGACTGTAATGAATTATAAAGGCAGAACTGTTTTGAAGCATATGTTATCATATATCTAGAAAATACATACATTTACTGTTACTCAGCAAATGTGCCCTTACTTTTTTTTTAAACACTGTGATATCCTGTTGTTCAGTGATTTTGTCCAGGAAGATTGCTGCAGGAGTCAGGAAATGACTTTAGAAAAGATCCTTCACAGGTAGCCAGATAAAAGGCATACAGAATTCAATACAAGAATTAGCATGTATTGAGTGTGATGTGTTATGAATTAGAAAAGTACAGTTGTGTACACTTACCATAAATGTAGATGTTGAGTGTATTCACTGTTGCAGTAATCACATTTGGGTTATCCTGCCAGGGGTAGCCCTCAGTCGGCCCAAATACCAGAGGCTTAGTATTTTTGCATCAGTTGCTGTCGCTCCAGGACTGACGTCAAGTCGTCAGTGGTATAAAATCAGACAGCCGACGCCATTACATCAGTTTTTCTTGCCATAACTGTCAGGAGCCCCTAATAGGGAGCAGGGTTATGGTGGAAGAACACCACCAGTAGAAAGTAAATACCAAAAATTCCTTGTAAGGACAGACAGAGAGGCGGGGGCACGGGGGATGAAGGGAGGGAAACCAGGACTGCAACAGTGAATACACTTGAACATCTGCATTTATGGTAAGTGCACACAACTGTACTATATTCTTCATGTTTCACTGTTGCAGTTATCACATTTGGGTTGATTCCCAAAGCTGAAGAAAAGGGTGGGGGCAGTCAAGAAGACTGGGGGCTGGCTAAGATGCCCTGCAAGACTGCGGTGGCAAAGCCTGCCCTGGATTTGGAGAAGATGGGCAGGTGGTAATGCTTGGTGAAGGTATGAACAGATGTCCATGTTGCAGCCTCCAGGATGTCCCTGGTGGGGACCCCTCTGATAAAAGCTGCAGAGGTGGAGGTTGCTCTGGTGGAATGTATCCTGACTCCCTTTGGGGGTGGTTTCCCATGCTGTTTGTAGCAGAAATGGATGCAGTGTGCTATCCATTTGGAGACTGTTTGTTTGGATATGGCCTTCCCCTCTGCTCCTGCAGTGAAGCTGACTAGCAATTGATCAGTTTTTCTGAAAGATGTAGTCCAGTCCAGGTAGAATCTGAGCTGTCTGTGCACATCTAGATAGTGCAGAATCCTTCCCTTGTTTTGTGGGTTAGGGAAAAAGGTGGGCAAATGATTGGATGGGTTGAAAGCCACACTGGACACCACTTTACGCATGACGGATGGGTTAGTCCTGAGGGAGACCCTGTCAGCATGGAAAATGATGAAGGGCATAACAGCCATAAGTGCTTGTAGCTCTGATATTCTTCTAGCTGAAGTGATGGTCAGAAGCAAGGCTGTCTTCCAAGAAAGAAATTTTAACTCTGCTGAAGCTGCAGGTTCAAAGGGAAGCAGGGTGGGCTTTTCCAACACAAAATAATGGTCCCAAGCTGGGGTAAGAGCTCTTCTGGGTGGCCTCAAGTTATTAGCCCCTCTTAGGAACTGTTTGATGAGAGGGTGTGAGAAAAGAGGTGGGTCTGTGCTTAAATGAGCAGAGATGGCTGAGGCATGAATTTTAATAGAAGAGAAGGATAGACCCCTGTGTAGTAGGTCTGCCAGGTAATCCAGGATGAGAGGTAGGGAGGGCTGTGCTGTTCCGGCTCCCTTAGCCTGGATCCAGGTGCAAAACCTTTTCCACTTGTCAGCATAAGATTTTCTAGTACTGGGGCATCTGGCCTCACGTATAACATCTAGAACTTGTTTGCTTAGACTGGCAGCTTCAGGAGAGGTCAGGGAATAAGCCAGGCTGCCAGGTCTGCAATAATTAGGAATGCATTAATTCTCCATTCCTCTGGGTCAGGAGTGTTGGGATCTGAGGTAGGTGCCATGGTGGCATGGGTAACAGGCTGTGCAGCAGTGGGTACCAGTGCTGGTGTGGCCAGTCTAGGGCAATCAGGATTGAGGAGGGGGAAATGCATAGACCAAGAGGTTTGCCCACTGGAAGGCTAGAGCATCCACTTTCCAAGCCTTGCTGTGAGGTTCCCCTTGTGCAGAATTTGCTGAGCTGATGACTGGAGTAGGAGGCAAAGAGGTCGACCTTTGGGGTGCCCCATTTCTGGGTTACAAGGGTGAAGGGTCTGTGGTCTAGCTGCCACTCATGCTTAAGTTATCTGCCAGAGAGTTTAGACAGCCTGGCAGGAATTGTGCTAACAGGTGTAGTTGCATGGCTGAGGCCATGTGCCAAAGGGTCATGGCGAGCCTGCACAGAGGATAAGAGTGAGTTCCTACCTGCTTGTTGATATACCATATCACTGTGGTGTTGTCTGTTTTGATCAGTAGATGCCCCGGGGACAGTAGGGTTCTGAAAGCTGTCAGGGTATGCTGAGCAGCTAACATCTTTTTTTGGTTGATATGCAGATGTATCTGATTTCGGCTCCATTGGCCCTGAATGCACCTGCTGTCCAGGTGAGCACTCCAGGCATAGTCTGATGTGTCTGTGGTGAGGGTCTGGGCGGCGTGGGGTTGTGAGAAGGGAAGTCCCTTGTTGTGGTAGCATGTTGCTGCCAACCAAAGAAAATCTTTCCTTAGACAAGGTATTATTGGTATAAGAGTTTCCAGGTCTTGAGAATGCTGACACCAAAGGCTTTTTAGGTACCACTGTAGTTTCCTCATATGCAGTCTGGTATATGGAATGAGTAGAATGCATGAGGCCATGAACCCTAGAGCTTGCAGGATTTTCCTTGCGGATAACTGGGTCCTGGTGGCTAGTTGAGAGAAGTAGGCTATTAGGTAGGCTTGTTTTTCTGGAGTAAGGAATGCCATCTGGGATGCTGTGTCCAGGCTTGCTCCCAGAAATACCATTTTTTGTGTGGGGACTAGTTTGGATTTCTTTTTGTTGACAGTATACCCCAGGGAGGTCAGTAGGTCCTTTACAAAGGTCAGGTCCTTTGGCAGCTTTTCCTGACTGTCTGCCTGAATCAGGCAGTCATCTAAGTATGGGTAAATTTGAATATTTCTTTGTCTGCAAAATGCAATGGAGGGTGCCAGACATTTTGTGAAAACTCTGGGAGCAGTAGATAAGCCAAAGGGAAGCGCAGAGAATTGAAAGTGTATTGATCCTGCCCTGAAACGTAGGTATTTCCTGCATGATTCTCTGATTGGGATGTGTAGGTAAGGCCTCTTTTAGGTCTAGAGTGGCTAACCAAGCATCCTTGGAAAGCATAGGTAGAAGCTGCAGGAGAGTGAGCATTTTGAATTTTGGTATCATCAGAAAGGTGTTTAGAATGGACAGAACGAGGATGGGGCACCATGTGTCCTCTTTTCTGGGTACTAGGAAGAGTCTGGAGTAGAAACCTTGGTCTATCTGTTCTGCAGGAACATGCTCTATTGCCCTCATGGAGAGCAGGGAAAGGACTTGCTTTTTGGCCTCTCCCCACTGGTTTGGGGGGAGATCTGGAAACCCTTTTGGGGTTGGCAGAGTGTGGAAATAAAATCTGTATCCCTGGGACACTATGTTGAGGACCCAACGGTCGTTGGTAATGGTGGCCCAGTTGCTTGCATGAAAAGAGAGTTTTCCTCCTAAGGGCACGAGCAGGTGGGCAGAGGGAGGGGGTGGAAGTGTAAAGTCATTGTGAGTTCTTACCATAAGGGGGTGGCTTTGCACTTCCTGATTTTGAAGAGGAGGAACTCCATTGCTTAGATCTCTGCATTCCATGGGGCTGTTGTCTTGGGGGGGGGGGGGGATCTGCTTCCCCTGGGTCTGGGCTGAGCTGGCCTGGAGAGGGCAGGAAAGGAAAAGTGCTTGAAGAGGCAATGCCTACTGAACCTCGGTGGCTGGACCTGTAAGAATTCTTTAACTGTCTGCATAGATTTAGCCTTTTCTTCCATCTTTTTTAAGACCTCTTCTGCCTTGGTGCCAAATAAGTTGCCTTTGTGCAAGGGTGCATCCAATAATTTGGATTTGACATGGTGTGACAAGGTCTGTTCCTTAAGCCAAGCATTCCTTCTAAGGACAGAACCAGTGACTGCTGCCCTTCAAGATGCTTAGTTCTAGGGCATTAAAACCACATTGTAAGGTGTGCTTAGTTACTTGACTTGCAGAATGCATTAACTCTTGTAACTCTTTATTTTCTGCACAAGCAGGAAAAGAAGATATTTTTGGTTTGAGGAGTTCCATGGTATGTTGCTGATATTTCAGCATGTGAAACTGACAATTTAATGCTCTAATAGCAAGAGTAGCAGAGGTGTATACTTTTTTACCCCATCTGTCTAATGCTCTGGAATCCCTATCAGAGGGGGTGGGATTCTTAGCTGAAGTTGTTTTGATTCCTTTAGGTCCTTGAGAGGTGACCTCGGGGTCAGCAGTAGGATTTTTGAAAAGAAATTTGTGAGAGTCAGGGACTCTATAATACCTGTCAGGTTTCCTGGGAGCAGGAAGGAAGGTGTCAGGGGTCAGACTGGATTCCATAAAAACATCATCCACAACATCCAGGACAGGAGGAATGGCCAGAGGTCTGTGCTGTTGAAGATCTAAGAGTTCCCTGAGTCTCTTTTTTGACTGAGGATAGTCCTGACATTCCCATTGGAAATGCTCTGTTAAAGTATGTAGAGTTTCCCCAAAGGAAAAGTCCTTAGGTGGAGAGGCTGAAGAGATGGATTCCTCTGCATAAGAATCGTCATAAGCAGAGAGGGGTTGCATATCTTCATATTCAGATGCATCAGAGTCATCGGACTCCTGTTCAGATAAAACTATTGGGGACAAGTCGCTTTTTCTTTTGGAAGGGGTAGCCTGGCTTCCCCAATAAGCATTATAAGGTCTTCCACCATTTTAAGGATTTGAGACTGAGGCAAGGAAGCAGATGCCTGAGCTTGGGTTGTCGTTTTTTTGGGTGTGGTTCGTACCCTGGGCATTAGAAACTCAGTTGTTTTTGAAAGAACTGAAGATGCAAAAGAAGTTGTCAGTCTGTGTCGAGTACTGGTAGTGCGAAGTACTTCCTCGGAAGCCAGTCCCTGCTCAGTGGCTTCGGACCTATCCAAGGTAGAGACATCTGCAGGATCCTTAGTCGAAGAAGAGTCTCGCAGCATACCGGACTCCGAAAGGGTCTCAGTAGTGGCCTGCGAATCCACAGAAGCAGGCATCAGGGGCTGTGAAAGCGCCTCACTGATGACTAGCTTAACGGAAGCATCGGCGGCAGTTTTGGACCTGTGCGGTCTGTCTCCGTCTTTATCCTTACTTTTTTTCAGAAGATCGGTAGTCGGATGGCTTACTGAAGCCATATCAGAATTCAAGAACTGAGAGCAAAAATATCTAGCTATAATAAGGGCCCTGGTGACGTATAGTTCTGGAGTTGAAAAAAAGCACAGAAGCGACAGCGGGGTACGTCATGGTCTGGGCCTAACCACGTGATGCAGTAAGAATGAAAGTCTCGGGGTGGTATTTCCTTTCCACAGGCGAGACAATTGTTAACTTTTTCTGACATCGGTTAGAATAAGGAAAAAGGATCCCCAATGGGGTACTTAGCTTTAGAAGACTTCAACTTCAGTTCGGAAACGAAAACTCAGGTAGCGGCCGACTGTCACTCGTGCGAACTGATTCTGCTTTGGGCTCCTCGGCAAGAAAGACTGATGTAATGGCATCGGCTGCCTTATTTTATACCACTGACAACCTGACGTCAGTCCTGGAGCAACAGCAACCGATGCAGAAATACTAAGCCTCTGGTATTCAGGCCATCTGAGAGCTACCCCCTGGCAGGATAACCCAAATGTGATGACTGCAACAGTGAAACACGAAGAACATCTGGTTACTAACAGGAAGTTACATCTGAGACTCAGTAGTTTGAATATGAGTGTGTTGAACAAGTACGAGCATCTAGCAGAGACTGGGAGATATTTACTCTTGTTAACTGTAGTGCAAAGATGGGGCAGCCTCGGCAGTACAGCAGTTAGTGTTGCTGCCTCACAGCAAGAGGTTCTCCGGTTCAATCCTCGGCTGGGGTGCCTTCTATGTGGAGTCTGCATGTCCTCCCTGCAGTCGCGTGGGTTTCCTCCTACATCCCAAATACATGCTGTAGGTAGATTGGACACTCTAAATTGGCCCTAGGCGTGAATGTGTGCATGTGTGTGTGCCTTCTGTGGAACATTGGGCACTGGGCTGGCAACTCGACACCGTAAAAACTCCACTGCCAATCATGAGCAGACAGGTGATTCGCTGTGGCAACCCCTAACTGGGAAAAAGCCGAAAGAAGAAGAACTGTAGTGCAAAGATGCTCGATTAGGCTTGGTAGGTGGAAGAGTCTAAGTATTTTATTTTCAGTAATTTGTAGTACAGAGGAGGTGTGGCTTGAAAGTGGTGGTATTATGGACAGTGCATATGCTAGAGAAGAAAAATTAATAGCAATGGGAGACTATGCTTTAAATGTAGGAAGGTGGGAACACTTATGGACCACATTGAGTTGATGCAACACTTTTACAGATGGTGGACTGGAAGCGATTATGGAAGGAGTGTGTGTCATCTAAAATGACACTGAGACTTATGTATTTATTTTATTTATTTGACATTTGTTGACTGGGAAAGTCCGAATGGGCTAGTGACCTTTTTCAGTGGAGGCCTGGGGAGAAAAGCTCCACAGGAGAAACAAATTAGCTTAGTTATAATTCATAAGTTCCATAGAGAAATACAAAATGCACAATTACAATTTAAGTACAACATCCAATAGCACTGTACAGTCAAGGGAAAGCACTCAGTGGCATAATAAAAACATTCATTAAGAATGAAAAGCTTCCAAGCATACTGACCTGACCTGAAGCACAAAAAAAGGGTTCTATAGTTCAGAGTCAGATATGTTAGTATGAGCGGAAGAAGAGAGACAGCACAGTGCAGTAGGTAGCTTAAGGAATTTGGAGAATTTTAGTAAGTACGTATGACTATGAGAATTACGAGAGTATTACCGAGTGTAATAAGGAGGGGATAGTAGATACTAGTAAAGTGACAGTGGAGGGGGATAGATGGAATTAGGGAGGGTGGTTTGTGCTAGATATTTTTGTTCCAGCGTGAAACAGATTGAATTTGCAGAGGGGTCTGAAATAACTAGGGAATTAATGGTGGCTAGCCTCTTAGATGTTCCAAACACCATGACAGAGGATTTGGAGTGTTAATTTTTAGTCTTCTGTGGACAAGCCAATTCCAAAGCAGTAAAAAGTCACTTTGCAGTAAGGAGGCAATTTGTGTGATGGACTTCTGAGCAGTGGTGAAGACAATATCAACTGCATATAGTATTAAATTTAGAGAAAACAAGTCTCAATGGAGGATTTTAATATAAAATGAAAAAAGGAAGACCCACAATTGAGCTTTGAGGAGTATCAGTAGAAAGAGAACAAGAGAAATCACTATTTTGTCTGATAATGTAAAATGTTCTATTGGTAACATATACTATAAATCAGGTATCTATATGTGATGAAAAGCCATAGTCAGAGAATTTATTTATCAGAACGCTGTGATTAATCATTTTGGCTACTTTTTTGAAGTCCAGAAAGATAGACCCAGTAAATAAACCTTTTTCTATATTCAATCAAATGCTAGAGGTAAGAGCAGAGATAGCAGTCTATGTGCTATACAAAAACATATCACTTATGAATATATACAACTGTTTGTTCATAGATCATCTTTTCAAATACCTTTGCTATTTGGCAAATGCTAGCCATAGGACTTAAGTCATTTGAATCCTTGGGGTGAGGAACTTCATGAAGGGAAGAGATGATGAGTGCATGTTTGAAGCTAGCAGAAGTACTCCAATAGAAAGAGAGAAGTTAAATATGTTAGAGCTTTGGAGAGTAGATTCTGTTTAGCATCTTAGGGTCTAAGTAGTGGAATTAGGGATTGTAGTTGTAATGAATGTCTTTAAGGTGTCTTCTGTCACTGTACTGTCATCATTTTCAAAATAACATGCTAGTAACATAGAAATGTGTTGGATAATTTTCCATTCAGGCATAATAGATAAACTCTCCCAGCTAGGCATCAACCCATATGTTACCAGATGGGTAGCTAACTGGCTCACTGACAGAACCCACTCAGTCAAAGTAGGGGAAGCCACCTCTAGTAGCAGACCCGTAACAAGCGATGTACCCCAAGGATCAGTCTTGGGGCTTCTATTGTTTGTGATATACTTTTCTGAGGTGCAAGCCAAAACCAGTGGTCTGTGGCTGACCAAGTTTAAAGATGACTGCAAGCTGGATGCTGTCTTAAATTCCCCTAGCGATGTGAACATCCTCCAAGACGGCCTTACCCAAACTACTGACTGGTGCCAGAAGCATGGCCTCAAACTGAATGCCAAGAAATGCATCATTATCCCCTTTGGGGAAAATGTCATCCCGACTAATTATCACATTAATAACAACTCACTAAGCATGCAATCAGTCGTGAGGAACTTGGGCACCCAGGTTGATAGCAACCTGATTTTTGACCACCACCTTGCCTCTGTTGTACAGAAGGCTTTCTAAATGGCCCACCTCATAAATAAGGGTATTTCATCCAGGAACAAGGAGGTCATAACATCCCTGTATTCCACCCTTATCAGACCCATTATTCAGTACAATGCCCCCTTCGGCATGCACATTGCCTAGCACATGCAGCAGTTGGAGAAACCACAGAGGTTTCTGACCAGGAAAATCCAGGGTCTCAAACACCTATCCTATACAGATAGGCTAAAAGCCCTGCCTTCTACTCAGTCTCATACAGACTGCTCAGAGGTGACCTGTGTCTGGCATACAAGGCCATTTCAGACCCAGCCTTGATGGAGTTGCTGCATATCCATAAGACAAACACCACTCGCATAACCCACAAGCAAGGCCTTAACCTTGTCTGTGACATTAATAGAACTTGTTGGCAGAACAGATTTGTGTCCCATAGAGTCCTCCATCTGTGGAATAGACTTCCTCACCATGTCAAGCAGAGTACCCCTCTAGCTCTCTTTAACAGGAACCTGGACGACTGGATGGGAAACAGAAAATACACCCCTGGAATCCCACCTGCGTCCCTGCTGGACAGGGAAACATGTGCTGACTTTGAGGGAACATGGGCGAAATTCTTGGCTAGGCTTATAAGGGCCTCTGGGCCAATAGCCTAGTATCATCCTATGAACCTATAAACCTATTGTTGGAGATGTTAAAAAGATGAGTGTATGTGAAGATCTGGGAGGCTATGCTGGAAGCAATGACTTGAATTTGACTAGGTCTGAGTCAGGAAGAACTGTTATTTTTTTGGAAAAAAAAAACATTACTATTATTACTAATAGCATGAAAAAAAGTCTTCTGTTCCACTGGAATATAGTTCTCCTTTATTGTAAAACGTTACAAATGAGCGCTTTCGTCTGCTCAAGGCAGACTTCTTCAGATAAAAGAGTCACTGGTACACAATCTTTTTATATAAAATGAATACAAACAATAATTCAATTACATTCACTTAATTAAATTACCTTAAAGGCATATAGTACTGGAATCCAGTCCAGATGACTTGAATCAGACAATGCCTCTAATATTTCTCCCCTAACCAATTCTAACATACTTGAATTTATAAATTTTAATATCATATATTTTATATTAAGAATAAACAGTTACTTACTTGAATGAACCTTAGGCAGGCAGTAATATAAGAAAAATATCAAAATTGTTAATGTATTTGCTTCAAAGCATTTATAGTTATCACTATTAGTCTTTGCACATACACACCACTGAAAAAAGATTTCAAAAATATACCCAAGCAATGAAAAACTACAGTTGTGCACACTTACCATAAATGTAGATGTTAGAGTGTATTCACTGTTGCAGTCATCAAACTTGGGTTATCCTGCCAGGGTTAGCCCTCAGTCGGCCCGAATACCAGAGGCTTAGTATTTCTACGTCAGTTGCTGTCACTTCAGGGCTGACGTCAGGTCGTCAGTGGTATAAAAACAGGCAGCCGACACCATTACATCAGTTTTTCTTGCCCCAAATGTCAGGAGCCCCCAAACAGGGAGCTACATTATGGTGGAAAAACACCACCAGTAAAAAGTAAATACCAATAGCCCTACAAGGAGTGAGGAAGAGAAAGAGAGAGAGAGACAAGGGGGCTGGAGGGTGGGAAACCAGGACTGCAACAGTGAATACACTCCAACATCTACATTTATGGTAAGTGTACACAACTGTACTATGTTCTTCGTGTTTCACTGTTGCCATCATCACACACGGGTTGATTCCCAAAGCTGAAGAATAGCTGGAGGCAGTCAAGAAGAGTTGTGGCTGGCTAGTATGCCCTGCAGGACTGCGGTTGCAAAGTCCGCAGTGGATTTGGAAAAGATAGGCAGGTGGTAATGCTTGGTGAAGGTATGAACAGAACTCCAAGTTGCAGCTTCCAGAATGTCTCTGGTAGGGACTCCTCTGAGAAAGGCTGTAGAGGTTGAAGTTGCCCTATTGTAATGTGTTCTGACCCCCTGAGGGGGTGGTTTCCCATGGTGTTTGTAACAAAAATGGATACAGTGTGCTATCCATTTGGAGATTGTTTGTTTTGATATGGCCTTGCCCTCTGCCCCTGGTGCAAAGCTGACTAGTAACTGGTCAGATTTCCTAAAGGGCTTAGTCCTATCAAGGTAGAATCTGAGCTGTCTGTGCACATCTAAAAAGTGCAGGATCCTTTCCCCCTTACTTTGAGGATTAGGGAAAAAGGTGGGCAAATGGATAGATTGGTTGAGAGCCACACTGGACACCACTTTAGGCATGAAGGTTGGGTTAATCCTGAGGGAGATCCTGTTGGCATGAAAATGGTGAAGGGTTCCACAGCCATAAGTGCTTGTAGCTCTGACACTCTTCTGGCTGAAGTGATGGCCAGAAACAAGGCTGTTTTCCAAAAGAGGAACTTTAACTCTGCTGATGCTGCAGGCTCAAAGAGGGGTAGCGTGATCTTTTCCAACACAAAGTTAAGGTCCCAAGCAGGTGTAGGTGCTCTTCTTGGTGGCCTTAAGTTGTTAGACTCTCTCAGGAACTGCTTGATGAAAGGGTGTGAGAAGAGAGATGGCTCAGTACTGTAATGAGCAGAGATAGCAGAGACGTGGGTCTTAATGGAAGAGGATAGGCCCCTGTGGAGGGCTGTGCTGGATCCACTCCTTTAGTCTGGATCCAGGAACAATACCTTTTCCACTTGTCAGCATAGGATTTTCTAGTACTGGGTCATCTGGCTTCACGTATGACATCCAGTACTTGCTTGCTTAGGCTGGCCACTGGAGTAGAAGTCAAGGAATAAGCCAGGCTGCAAGGTTCAGGGTCTGCAATTGCAGGTGCAAGAACTGTCCCTCCTGGTGAGTCAGTAGAGTTGGGATCTGGAGAAGGTGCCATGGAGGCAACAGTGACAGACTGCACAGTAGTGGGTACCAGTGTTGGTGTGGCCAGTCTGGGGCAATCAGGATTGCCCTTGGTCTTTCCTTCCTTATCTTGAGTAATACTCTTGTAAGAAGAGGTAGAGGGGGAAAAGCATAGATTGAGAGGTTTACCCACTGGAAGGATATGGCATCCACTTTCCAGGCCTTGCTGTGAGGTTCCCTGGTGCAGAATTTGCTGAGCTGATGGTTGTAAATAGGTCTACTTTCGGGGTTCCCCATTCCTGGGTCACAAGGCTGAAGATGTGGTTTAATTGCCACCCATGTGGGTCTAGGAGATTTCTGCTTAAGTTGTCTGCCAGAAAGTTTTATTTTCCTGACAGGAATTGAGCTTGCAGGTGAATATGCAATGGCTGAGGCCGTGTTCCAGAGGGTCATGGCTAGCCTGCAGAGTGGGTAAGAGTGGGTTCCCCCTGCTTGTTGATGTACCACATCACTGTAGTGTTGTCGGTTTTCATTAGTAGAGGTCCCGGAGAGAGTAGGGATCTGAAAGCTGTCAGAACATGCTTAACAGCTAGCATCTCCTTTTGGTTGATGTACAGATGAATTTGATTTGGGCTTCAGTGGCCCTGAATGCACCTGCCATCCAGATGTGAACCCCAGGCATAGTCTGATACATCTGTGGTTAGGGTCTGGGTGGCGTGGGGTTGTGCAAAGGGAAGCCCCTTGTTGTGGTTGCATGCTGCTGCCCACCAAAGGAACTCTTTCCTTAGACAAGGTATCATAGGTATGATAGTTTCCAGGTCCTGAGAATGTTGGCACCAAAGACTTCTTAAGTACCACTGAAGTTTCCTCATATGCAGTCTGGCATATGGAATTAGTAGAATGCAGGAGGCCATGAACCCTAGAGCTTGCAGGATTTTCCTTGCAGATAACTGGGTTCTGGTGGCCATTTGAGAGAAGTAGCCTGTCAGGTTTGTTTTTCTGGAGTAGAGAATGCCATTTGGGATGCTGTGTCCAAGCTTGCTCCGAGGAATAACATTTTTTGACTGGGAACTAGTTTGGATTTCTTTTCGTTGATAGTGTACCCCAGGTAGGTTAGAAAGTCCTTTACAAATGTCAGGTGCTGCAACACCTTTTCCTGACTGTCTGCATGAAACAGGCAATCGTCCAAGTGGGGTAAACTTGAATATTTCTCTGTCTACAATAGGCAATGGCTGGAGCCAGGCATTTTGTGAAAACTCTGGGAGCAGTGGATAAGCCAAAGGAAAGTGAAGAGAACTGATACTGCATAGGTCCTGCCCTGAAACGTAGATATTTCCTGCAGGAGTCCATGATTGGGATGTGCAGATAGGCCTCCTTTAGATCTAGGGTGGCTAACCAGACATCTTTGGACAACATACGGACATACGGAGAAGCTGCTGTAGGGTGAGCATTTTGAATTTTGGTACCACCAGGGAGGTGTTTAGAATGGATAGATCTAAGACTGGGTGCCAAGCGCCCTCTTTTCTGGATACCAGGAGAAGTCTGGAATAAAAACCTTGGCCTATCTGTTCTGCAGGAACAGGCTGAATTGCCCTTATGGAGAGCAGGGACTGAACTTGGTTTTGTGCCTCTGCCCACTGGAGGAAGGTCTGGGAACCCTTTTGGGGTTGGCAGCATGTGGAAATAAAATTTGTACTCCTGGGATAATATGTTGAGAACCCATTGATAGCTGGTGATGGAGGTCCAGTTTTTTGCATGGTGGGCAAGTTTTCCTCCTTGGGGCACGAGCAAATGGGCAGAGGTGAGGAAAGAAGTTGAGAAGTCATTGTGAATTCTTTCCATAACGGGGTGGCCTTAGCACACTCTGTTTTAGAAGTGGAGGTACTCCATATTGCTTAGATCTATGCATACCCTGAGACTGTAGTCTGGGGGGGGGTCTGTTTCCCCTAGGTCTAGTTTGAGGTGGCCTTGAGGGGGCTGGAAAGGACCAATGTTTTGAGGGGCAATGCCTACTGACTCTTGGAGGCTGCACTTGCAAAAAATCTTTGACTGTCTGCATAGACTTAGCTTTTTCTTCCATCCTTTTTAAAACCTCTTCTGCTTTGGTGCCAAACAGATTGTATTTGACATGGTCTGGCAAGGTCTGCTCCTTAAGTCAGGCATGCCATCTAAGTACAGAACCTGTGACTGCTGCCCTGCAAGATGCTTCTAGGGCATCAAACCCACACTGCAGGGTATGCTTGCTGACTTGCCTTGCAGAGTGCATAAGCTCCTGTAATTCTTTATTTTCTGCACAGTCAGGGAAGGTAGACAATTTTTTCCTTAATAAGTTCCATAGTATGTTGCTGGTATTTCAGCATGTGGAACTGACAATTTAATGCTCTAATGGCAAGAGTTGCAGAGGTGTATAATTTTTTACCCCATCTGTCTAAAGCTAGGGAATCCCTGTCCGAAGGGGTGGGATTCTTAGCTGTGATGGTTTTATTCCTTTAGGTCCTTGGGAGATGACCTCTGGGTCATCAGTAGGATTTTTGAAAATAAATTTGTGTGAGTCAGAGACTCTGTACTACCTGTCAGGTTTCCTGGGAGCAGGGGGTAAAGTATCAGGAGTTAAACTGGACTCCATAAATATATCATCCACAACATCCAGAACAGGAGGGATAGCTAAGGGTCTGTGCTGTGGTAAGTCTAAAAATTCCCTGAGTCTCTTTTTGGACTGAGGATAATCCTGGCATTCCCAATGGAAATGCTTTCTCAAAGTATGTAGGGTTTCACCAAAAGAAAAATCCACTGGAGGGGAGGCAGAAGGAATGGATTCCTCTGCATCTGAATCCTCATAGGCAGATAATATGTCTTCATAATCAGAAACCTCAGAGTCGTCGGACTCATGGTCAGATAAAGCTGCTGGAGACAAGTCTCTTTTTCTTTTAGCAGGGAAAGACTGGCTTCCCCTAATCAGCATGATCAGGTCTTCCGCCATTTTAAGCATCTGTGATTGTGGCAAGGAACCAGATGCTTGAGTTTGGGTCGTCATTTTTTTTTAGGCGTAGCTCGTACTCTTGGCCTAAGAAACTCTGTAGTTTTAGAAAGAACTGTAGACATGAATGAAGTCATCAATTTGTGTTGAATATAGGTAGTGCAAAGAACTTCCTCAGAAGCTGGTGCCTGCACAGCGACTCCGGACCCATCCAAGGTAGAAACATCCACAAGTTCCATAGTCAAAGAAGAGTCTTGCGGCATACCGGACTCTGAACGGGTCTCAGTAGCGGCCTGCGAATCCATCAAAACGGGCATCAGGGGCTGCAAAAGCGCCTCACTGAGTACCAGCGAACTGGTGACTAGCTTAACGGAAGCGTCGTCGGCAGTTTTGGACCTGTGCAGTCTGTCTCTGTTTTTATCCTTACGTTTTTTTGGAAGATCAGTAGTCGGATGGCTTACAGAAACCATTTCAGAATAGAAAGATGGAGAAAGAAAGTATTTAGCTAAAATAAGGGCCCGACGATGAATAGTTCGGGTGTTGAACACAGCACAAAACCGGCAGCGAGGTACGTCATGGTCTGGGCCTAAACAGGTGAAGCAGTAAGAATGGAAATCTCGGTGTGGTATTTGCTTTCCACAGGTGAGACAATTGTTAACTTTTTCTGACATCGGTTAGAGCAAGAAAAAAGGATCCCCAATGGGGTACTTAGCTTTAGAAGACTTCAAGGTGATTCAATTTCGGAAATGAAAACTCAGGTAGCGGTCGACCGGCACTCGTGCGAACTGCTTCTGCTTCGGGCTCCTTGGTAAGAAAGACTGATGTAATGGAGTCAGCTGCCTGTTTTTATACCACTGACAACCTGACGTCAGTCCTGAAGTGACAGCTACCTATGCAGAAATACTAAGCCTCTGGTATTTGGGCCGACTGAGGGCTAGTGTGATGACTGCAAAAGTGAAACACGAATAACATCTGCAAATCTTAAGGAAAGCCAAACATGTCTATACATGTTCATTTACTTATTTACATAATGACTTTCTGTAGGTTCTTCTTTACAGTTTGCCATGTGTCTTTGGACTTAAAATTGTGCAGAAGTACAGAACTACACAGCTCGTATTCTCTGAATGCCTTTTGATGTCATTTCTGTGTGTGGAATGAACCCCGTCTCAAAGGGAATTTTGCAACCTACATCTACATTAGACCCACAGCTGGCTTATCTACCACCCAGTGCCAGTGCCCCACCTGCTAAGCACTTCACGAGCAGATTGGTACATGGATTTCTACTTTCGTTTTTAACTGTATTAAGCCGATACTGGCTTGTTACAGTTTAACACACAAAGCAATGAACTGCCTTTCTATACTGGCACTCATAACAGGGCCGGCCTTTGGTCAGCTGGTTTCTAGGCAAAAGGGCTCCACAATGCCCCACACACCAGGTGGTGCCCCCATCCTGGTCTACCTACATCATCCAGATTACTTTTTTCTTAATTTCTCTCACAGTTTGTCTTACTCTTCGGTTTTTCCTGTATTCATTCAACACATTTTAAAGGAATAATTTTTTTACTATAAAAAAATGAACAAATAAATACTGGAAAAGAACCAGTGCTAGAGCGTCACCCTAGGCAGTCGCCTAGCTGGCTTGTGCATAAGGCCAGCTATGACTGAGAAATGCCAGTGCAGAAAAAAAAAATGTAGGATGTGCCCTTCTTGATCACCACTCCTAACACTTTCACCCCAGCGCTGCTGCTCCTTTCACCTCACCCTTGACATGCTTCTGATCTCCATATTTATTCATGCCCCCAGTTCTTCTCAGCCTTGAGGTAAGGACATCGTCCTATTTCAGAAGGCTGGACTTGCACACAAATGTACTTTTATGTACAAAATGTCAACCATATATACAGGTAACACATTTTATTATTAACAAAGACCATATTGTGAGGGGATTGTTACAGTTTGGCTAGTTACATTTTGGTTAATGTAACTTGCTTATACTTACCCACTATTGTGAGAATGTTATCTGCTATTAAAGTTGGTGCCATTGTTCCCTGTGTTGTCTCACTCTGAAGAATTGTCATCATGTTCTCCAGTTTGTCCAGTGTTTTTGTCTGGCACTCTGGGCACAAAAATTCCTTGCTAACAACCTGGAATGTAAAATTCATAACATAAATGGACTATTGTTTTTCTGCTTTTCCATCTCATCTGTTAGAGCAAAGGCAAGCATTAAAAACTATCTTAGCCATCGATGAAACTTTCAGATACAAAAAAGTTAATTCAGACACTCTAAGATCTGATAAAAAAGAACACAATTTACTGTAGCTTTCAACGCAGTAACATATCTTTCACAATATGCTAACTTAACTTGAGTCTTGTGATGAGAAATCTGACTTGCCAGGAATAGCCTCTTACTGGAAAATAGCTACATTTTCCATCAAACCAACAGCTAACAATTATACATGTAGACTAATCAACTTAAATGGGATGTATTGCAAAAGTAGACTGGATTACAGTTATCAGGCTACTTTACACAATCAGTGCCTTGCCTTAGACTCTCTAATGCACTGTGACTCCACAGGGAGAACTCTCAGATCTATTAAAAAATCTTCTGTAAATTCACAGAACTAATACAACATTTGGAGATAAGACACCTTGTGGTTTCCTTCATAGAGAGTGGAACAGACTCGCATATGAATTTAGAATAATTGACAACCCCACTACTTTTAAATGATCCTGCAAGTTCACTTTGGAATAACACTATCCTGTTGTAATAGTAGGGCAGTTGTGAGGTACTTTGATAATTACTACCAAACCTATCTCCTCACATGTATTTTGTAAGTTAATATAATCAACATTTTCTTTCAACTCTTTTCCCTTAGGTATTACAAATGTACTTGTTTTTCTACCATTGTTAGTTCCTACTTCTTCTATGATTTATTTTCACTTTTTTTTATATATTTTTCTGCTTACTACACATGTTTGTGTCTTTTGGTTTTTCCCGGTTAGGGGTCACCACAGCGGAACTCTAGTCCGCTAATGATTTTTTACGTGCCGAGTTCGCCAGCCCTGACACACAACCTTCAACGAATGTACGCCCATTCACACATGTCTCCACACAGAAGACAGACTAGCTGAGAATCGAACGGCACAACGTCTTGCTGTGAGGCGACAACGCTACCGCAGCACCACCACATACAACCCCCTTAATTCAATTCATTTACCTCTTTTGACTATATTGTAATTAAAAAAAAAAAAAAAAGAAATATATATATATATATATATATATATATATATATATACACATATATATATATATATATATACATATATATATATATATATATATATATATACATATACACACACACACACACACACACATATACATATATATACATATATATATATATATATACATATATATAAATATATATACATATATAAAAATGATACACAACTGTCATCGCTCATATTGCATAACTATAACCTGAAATACACTGTAAAAGTTAATGTCTTTTTTTCTTTTGTTTTCTTTGGAAGTGTTTTTGCTGTTTTTGAACCTGTGTCCCATCTGATAATAGACTTTACTCAGCAGGACCAACCTAGTCAACAAAAAGTAAAACAAATTAAAAGTAAAACAAAAACATGTTTCCACACAGTTTAAAAAGTAAAAAAACTCAGATTCAGCTATGTGGCAATAGGGAGGTGTAACCAGCATTGATATGCCACTTTCCCAATGGTCAAGCACCCCATCAATAGTAATGTCTGGAAGCCTGATCCTGTGCACAGGATATATATGCAATATTCTAGCTATAACCCAGCAAAGACCCCCCCCCCACGCACACACACACACACACACAATGAAAGATTGTATTACAGTACAAACAAAAATGAATGACACAGCACTAGAAGGAACAGAATGTAATCTACCAGTTTATTCAATATCAAAGGCACTTGAACTGATGGAGATAATTAGCCTTTCATTTCATAAATCAGAGGAAAAATGGGGATAAGAAATCAGCAAAAAGTAACATAAATATGATAAAGGAAAGCAATGTGCTGCAAAACAGAACTTTGATACAAAGAACAAAAATAAAATAACAACTAACACAAAACAGATCTGGAATATGCCTATGCAAGTGTTTTTATTATCAAAAACAATATGGAGAAAAGTCAACCACGCTTTTATGGACCTACTAAGATAAAAGACTATGCTTGCACAAAATGATTAATATTCCAGATTCACTACAATAGAACCTGCTACAACTGTATCTGCAAATGCAGTGGTACCACTTCTTCTTCTTCTTTCGGCTTTTCCCAGCTAGGGGTCACCACAACGGATCACCTGTTCGCTCTTGATTGGCAGTGGAGTTTTACAGTGTTGAGTTGCCAGCCCGGCACCCAACCTTCCACAGAAGGCAAACAGATGCATGCACTCATGCCTAGGGCCAATTTAGAGTCCAATCCACCTACAGCATGTCTTTGGAATGTGGGAGGAAACCGGAGCATCTGGAGGAAACCCACGCGACCACAGGGAGGACATGCAGACTCCGCACAGAAGGCACCCCAGCCAAGAATCAAACCAGAGAACCTCTTGCTGTGAGGCGGCAACACTAACCACTGCACCACCATGGCCACCCCTACTAAGAATATTTACAATGTTTGGAATACCAGAGACTGTAACAACAGACAATGATCTATCTTTCAGTAGTTTATAGCTAAGACAGCTCTGTGAAATTTAAGACAAAAACACAGAAGGGTGATCCAACCTTGGCCGCCGGTGTATGGAATGGTTGACACTCAGCAAGTATCAGGAAAAACATAATAACTGATGTGTAAATAATACCTGGAATTAAATTAAACAGCATTCTGACTGGATAAAATTAAAAACAAAATTCCACAATATTGAAATATTTTGGTTTAATGCTCTAAATCACTGTCTGTTATTAGACTGCTATATAATTTTGAAATACTAGTGAAAAAGCAAAAATATGAAGTTTTCACAAAGTATTACCTAGCTGAATTAACTAGAAACATACAATAGCTACTACCGACTTTTTTAACTCTGAAAGCACTGCTCAGTATAATGCTAATTGTAAGTAAATTTTGCTCACAATGTAATAGTTCTGAGCTCAAAACATAACATGCGCATACCTCCACAGAAGTGAGTGCATTAAACACTTCAAAGTGCTACTGTAAGTCCTTAGAAGTGGCCAAAAACTGTACAGAACTTTTACGAACCAAAATAAGTTCAGAAATCATCTTCCTTTTTTGCGTCTGTTACAGACGCATGCTTGAGTTATCATGCCTGCTATTGTACTGTCGGTTGCATTATTTACAGTTTGCGGAAGAAAGTGTGCAGAGAATAGTGACCGTCATTGCTAAGCATACAGGGAAACTAGGTCATGTTACAGTGAAATGGGGTGAGAAAACTCCACATTTCTTTTTGTATGATGGTGCTTGTGAAACAAAACGATACTACACAAGTCCCCCAATTTTTACTGATGGGGTTCTGCGGCTATGGAAACACTTCTACTGAAATAGAGCAAGTATATGTTGGGTAACTTCACTTAATGGTTATGCCGAATTAGCATGTCATTACTCAGTTAATTTCTGAAAACTTAAAACATAATGCCTGCATTTGTGATGGCCAAAAGTCAGTTGAAAACCATATAATTTTGTTGGCATTTGTGTTGGTATACAATACTGTGTTCAGTAAGAAGTCCATACTGTTTCATAACAGCTGGAAACATTTGTGGAGAAAAGGAAAATGGGACAGGAATCAGTTTTCTGAAAAGACTGTTCAGAAACTGCGAAGTGCAGAATATCCACCCTCATAATGTCAAATCTTTAACAATGGAATGGTTCTTAAAATACTAATTAAAACATTGGTTACAAAGACCAAGTTTACCAAAAACAAATGTAGCATCTCTGTGTTTTCCTTCTGTGAAGGATTTGTTGCCCAGTGTGAAAATATTCCAACACACAGTACAACACCAGCCATGACAACTCATGCGTGAGTCTGTAATGCTCGCAAAACAGGAAGAGGATTTCTTAAATTGTTCCTGTTCCTTAACGTCATGTAAACTTTTTTGGAAAGTAGTAAATATGATTAGCAGTTAGAAATTTTTCAGCCACTCGTTTGTCTGCAGGTAGGCACACATCGCAACTGTGAAAATCTGGTTGCGATAATACGTTAAGTACCACCTGTTGCACTTGATCACAAACTTTTCACTTCCTGTAAATAAAAAAGAGGTGGTGTGATACTGTGAAAAATGGCAGGCAAGGAATTAAGTCTAAAGATATATCTTCTTCTTCTTTTGGCTGCTCCCATTAGGGGTCGCCACAGCAGATCAACTGTTTCCATTTCTTCCTGTCCTATGTATCTTGCTCTGTCACACCAACAGCCTGGATGTCCTCTCTCACCATATCCATAAACCTTATCTTAGGCCTTCCTCTTTTCCTGTTACCTGGCAGCTTCATTCTTAGCATCTTTTTCCCAATATACTCTGCATCCCTCCTCAGCACATGTTCAAACCAACGTAATCTTACCTCTCTGGCTTTGTCTCCAAACCTTCCAACCTGGCCTGACCCTCTAGTATACTTATTCCTACTCCTGTCCATCCTCGTCACACCCAGTGCAAATCTTAACATCTTCAACTCTGCCACGTCAAGCTCTGACTCCTGCCTTTTTGTCAATGCCACTGTCTCTAACCCATATAACATAGCTGGTCTCACTACCCTCTTTGTAGACCTTCCCTTTCACTCTTACTGGTACTCGTCTGTCACAAATCACTCCTGACACTCTTCTCCACCCACTCCATCCTGCCTGTACTCTCTTCTTCACTTCTCTTCTACACTCACCATTACTCTAAACTGTTGATCCCAAGTACTTAAACTCATCCACCTTCACCACCTCTACTCCCTGCATCCTCACTATTCCTCTATCCTCCCTCTCATTCACACACATGTATTCTGTTTTAGTCCTGCTGACCTTCATTCATCTTCTCTCTAAAGCATATCTCCACCTCTCCAGGGTCTCCTCCACCTGTTCCCTACTCTCACTACAGATCACAATGTCATCTGCAAACATCAGAGTCCACGGGGACTCCTGTCTGGTCTCGTCTGTCAATCTGTCCATCACCATTGCAAATAAGAAAGGGCTCAGAGCTCATCCTTGATGTAATCCCACCTCCACCTTAAATGCATCCGTCACTCCTACCGCAGACCTCACCGCTGTCACACCACCCTCGTACATATCTGCTCTTACATACTTCTCTGACACTCCCGACTTCCTCATACAATACCACAACTCCTCTCTAGGTACCCTGTCATATGCTTTCTCTAAATCCACAAAGAGACAATGCAACTCCTTCTGATCTTCTCTGTAGTTCTCCATCAACACTCTCAAAACAAACATCTCATCTGTAGTGCTCTTTCCTGGCATGAAACCATACTGCTGATCACTAATCATCACCTCCCTTCTTAACCTAGCTTCCACTACTCTTTCCCATAACTTCATGCTGTGACTGATCAGTTTAATCTCTCTGTAGTTACTACAGCTCTGCACATCACCCTTATTCTTAAAGATCGGTACCAAAACACTTTTTCTCCATTCCTCAGGCATCCTCTCACTTTCCAAGATTTAATTAAACAATCTGGTTAAAAACTCCACTGCCATTTCACCTAAACACCGCCATTCTTCCATAGGTATGTCATCTGGACCAACAGCCTTTCCGTTCTTCATCCTCTTCATAGCTATCCTTACTTCCTCCTTGGTAATCTACTGCACTTCATGATTCACTATCCACACATCATCCAACCTTCTCTCCCTCTCATTCTCTTCATTCATCAACCCCTCAAAGTACTCTTTCCATCTACTCAACACACTCTACTCGCTTGTGAGTATGTTTCCCTCATTATCCTTTATCACCCTTACCTGCTGCACATCTTTACTAGCTCGGTCCCTCTGTCTAGCCAATTGGTACAGGTCCTTTTCTCCCTCCTTAGTGTCCAACTTTTTATACAACTCTTCATACGCCTTATCCTTAGCCTTCGCCACCTCTCTCTTTGCCATGCACCTCATCTCCTTATACTCTTGTCTACTTTCTTCATCTCTTTGACAATCCCACTTCTTCTTCGCCAACCTCTTTCTCTGTATACTCTCCTGTACTTCTTCATTCCACCACCAGGTCTCCTTGTCCTCCTTCCTCTTTCCAGATGTCACACCAAGCACCTGTCTAGCCATCTCTCTTACTAGCTCTGCTGTAGTTACCCAGCTATTCGGTAACTCTTCACTGCCACCCACTGCCTGTCTTAACTCTTCCCTGAACATCACCTCACAATTACCCTTTTTCAATTTCCACCATTTGATCCTTGGTGCTGCCCTCACACTCATCCTCCTCTTCTTGATCACCAATGTCATCCTACAAACCACCATATATAAAGCTGTAAAAGATGTGCCAGATTGTTTAAAAATACTGAACTCGCCTGATTTGTTCATCTGGCAGAATTACATTGTGAATGACACAGATCTGATACTTTTTCATCAGCCAGATACCCTGCTATGGCTGCTGCTCATGATAACTGCCTCTTGTAGTCAAGGTCCTGCCCACAGGACTGACCTGAGATGCATTAACTAACTGATGGCACTGGCTACGAGCTGCTGATAGGCTGAGGTAGAACATCATGTAGTGAAGTGCTTAGGAGTTAAACATTTATATGTATGACCTTATTAATACATGATGAGCCATTGGTAGACTGTTGTTTCTGTGTTCTTTAATGGAACAGAGAACAGAGTGTAAAAGAAACATTGTGGTTTTGTCAGTTGTGCTTTCTCACTCAGCATGGCCAGACGCACAGCTGTAATGGCTGCTCTGTTTAAAATAATGAAAACTCTTTCAAACCACTCATATGTGTGTTGCTTTCCTGCCTTTGGCACACATTAGTTACAATATCTGAAACAAACACTGAGTGATGGGAAATACCATGACTATGACTAAAAAAAAAGCTGAGTATGCATTCTGAAGCATAATTTCTTATTAAAGTTTATTTTTTTTAATTATTGGTGTTTAACACCTGGACTGAATGGTCTACTTGGAGACTTCTTTAAGGCAATATGTTATAAAAACAAGGGGTTTCCTAAAGTTTGGATATGTAAATGATGACATCATACAGTACACCACCAAATAACAAATGGAATCACAGACTAGTATAAGCTATACACTGAAATCAAAACATTTATCTAATGTCTACAGCAAATCATGCCATAAAACATATATAGGCACTAAGTCTTGGAAGTGGAAACAGAATGAGTTATAAAACGGGTAACAATAAGGGGTGAATTTTTACCACAAAGTGTACATGAAGTGCACACCTTGTGGTAACCTTTTAGACAGCCCTAATGCAGTGGTTCTGTGTGAAGGTATACAGCACGTCAGGTTGTCTCCATGGCCATGATGCATGCTAATGAGGCAATTCAGGGAAGAGGCATATGTTAATTAGCTATGTGCTGTCTTCCCTGGAACTGTCTCAGGAAAAGTATCTACGCACCAATGCATGCACATACTTGTTTGGCCACGTAGAGCAGCATGGCAGCTCTTGTAAGTTGTGGTAGTGGACATAGCCAAAAGACAAAGTTAAACCACTGCAGTAGAGGTAAGCACTGGGGAGCTTAGTGGTAAGGGTAGGGTTTGAGGGGTGTGTGAATGAGTGCAGTTGAGGGGCTGCAATTGGAGTGTATGTCTGAGTGTGAGTCTGCCTGGGAAGCAGTGGTAGGGGAGGTAGGGAAGAGGTCAATTAGGTAGGGGTGGGTGTGTGTGTGTGTGTGTGTGTGTGTGTGTGTGTGTGTAAATTAGATGAGAGTGTTTGTGAGTGTTAGTGGTGGGGAGGGGGCTGTCCTGAGTGTGTGTGGTTTGTGGTGGCTGTCATACCTCTACACACCGGTCTGGCCACTGCTGATGTCTGGCCAGGGTACCAAAGCTTTACCTTCCCAGAGTCGTATGTCCATTCAGTGACCTCAGCTCATAAGTGTAGGGCTATGTAGATGGACATAAGAATGTGGATACTCAGACTATCTCAAAGTCAATGGGCTGAAGACTACTGAGACAGGGAGACTAGTCAGCTAGGAGGGGTACAACTTGAACAGGTAAGCAAACTCTCCTGTTCTCATGCAGGAGAGCACAGAAAAGGTTAAAGCAGAAGGGGGAGAAGAAAATGAAGTTTGAAGGAAGGTAGAAAAGTGAGGATGTAGGATGGGAAGGAAAACTGTAACAGTGATCAGAAGGGCATCTACTGTTATGGTAAGTTCTTATGCAGCTATACTATGACCTTACTGAAATCACTGTTGCAGTATTCCTGACATATGGGTGATTCCCAGAGCTGAAGGATGTTGACAGAAAGAATTTGGCTATTGAGTAGATGAGTTGTCTAGGAGTTTGGACAGGAACGACCTAGGAAAGGCTGCCTTGGGCCTGGAGAAGGCATCAATTTTATAGTGCTTGGTGAAGGTGTGTACAGAGGCCAAAGTAACAGTTTCCAAGATAGACCTGGTATCTATGCCTTTGTAAAATGCCCCTGCGTTAGCTACTGCCCTAGTGGAATGAGCTTTCAGGCAGGAAGGCAATGTCTTACCATAGTGTGAATAGGAGAAACAGACTTAAGACATCCAAGTTCCAATAGATAAAAGATACAAACAGGTAGTCAGTCTGCCTGAAGGATTTAGTTTTGTCTAGATAAAATCTGAGGTACCTGTGAATGTACAGAGAATGTAAGATTCTTTCCCCCATATTTTGGGGATGGGAAAGAAAGTTGGTAGGTAAATAGCCTGGATGAGGGACAGCTCATTCACTACCATAGGCATGAGGGATGGATTAGCCCTGACAGTCACCCTGTCCTTGTGGAAAATGAGAAAAAGGGGAATGGCCATGAGAGCGTGTAGCTCAGAAACTCCCCTAGCAGAGGTGAGAGGCAAGAGTAGAACAGTTTTCAAAATGCAGAATTTTAAAGAATCAGAAGACAATGGTTCAAACAGAGGCAATGTAAGATTTTCTAGCCCAAAACTGAGATCCCAAGGTGGGGGGTGGGTTTCCTTGGTGGGTTAAGGTGCAGAACCCCTCTGAGAAAATGCTTGGCTTCTGCTCTAGGCATACATGGAGGGTTAAGAGGTAGGCAGGCAATGATGACTGACAGAAAAGCTTTTAAAGAAGAGCAGGTGAAACCTGGAAAAAGTAGTTTGCAAACATATCGCATTACAGCACAGACCTGTGATAAGAGTGTGTCCTGACTATGTGTGTGGCACCAACAGGAAAACCTTTTCCATTTAGCTGTGTAAGACTTTCTAGTAGTGGGTTTTCTGGCTTCTTGTAGGACTTGAACAACCTCTTCACGGAAAAGACTGTCATTGAGGAATTAAAATCCTATCATCCACAGGGTCGAGCTAAAAGAAGGAAGATTTGGCTGGAGAAGCAATCTTTTTTGATGAATGATTAGGTCCAGTTACAGAGGAATTTTCTTGTAATTTCCCTTTGTCAGGAAAAACAGCAGGGGAAGCCAATGTTGCCTCAGCCAAAAGAGTACCTGCAGAAGGAGTCAGGGTGCTTCCTTTTATGCCTTCAGAAGGACTTTTAGAAGAACAGGCAGTGGAGGAAAGGCACAGAGGAACTTCTCTGTCCACTGGAAGGAGAAAGTAACTGTCCTCCAGGCTATGGGACAAGGATCCCTGGTGCAGAACTGGGAGAGGTGATGGTTGGTTGGTGGTGCAAAGAGGTCTGAGGAGTGCCCCAGTGAAGGGTTAATGACTGGAAAACCTGCCTGTCTAATGTACATTTGTGAGGTCCTCCGAGCAGCGACTTAGGAAACCTGCCAGCACATTGATGTGAGAAGGAATGTATTTGACTTTGAGGGTGATATCCATCTGGGTGGCTAAGTTTCATGCTTCCTGTGCAACATGCACAATTGGTAAGACCTGGTGCCTCCTTGTTTGCTTATGTACCACATGACAGTGGTGTTTTCCATGTACACTAGTAATGGTCTGGGATTCCATAGATGGAAGAAGGTACAAGTAAAACAGTCTGACTACCACAGTCCAAAGCACAAACAATTACTTTAATAAATAATTAAAATAAACACAAAAATATAAGCGATTTCAGGTATAGTGAACCCTTCATCAGATCTAATAAAACAAACTTTACATAACATTATATAGATTAACATCCAATCACATTTCACATTCAACAAAAGCACACACATTTAAATAAAAATAAAAATCAGAATACCATTGGAAGAAAAATCAAAAATGTCATTGGTTAAAAGCTACTTTCTGTAATGACTAATAGAGCAAATCATAGGAAAATACGTATTAAATAAAACAATCAAAAACCATTGGTCAGAAAACCAGACTACTACTGATGAACAAAAAAAGGTTGAGGAACTATCTTACATACCAATCAACAAGCAGGCACATAGGTAATACAAACAAACTATTGCTTCTTAAATTTGAACTATCATTGGTTCAGACCCCTTCTACCAATAACAGCAAGATCAACTAAGAAATGAGTATTTAGTAGAAAGACCTTTTCTATTTACTCAGCAACCATATAATGTTAGCGGAAGATACCTGCCAGTCATTGAACTATGTCAGACACTAAAACAAGTGTAAATAAAATTTCTACTACATACCACAATATATAAAAACAAAGAAACAATACATAAATCAACAAAATTTCCATAATGGCTAATATAGCCATTCAGAAGAAAATGCATGTTAAACCGATCAATCAATCAACAACCATCGTTTACGAAACCTGACTACTTCTGATGAAAGGTAATTGGTCTTCTATAGCAATTAACAAGCAGATGCATAGAATATACAACAAACCATTGGTTCTTAAATTCGAACTATCATTGGTTCAGACCTCTTCCACCAATACCAATAAAATTGACTAGAAAATGAATATTTGGTAGAA